>NC_135505.1:37147927-37447927 GCF_052857255.1 Amblyomma americanum
GAGCTTAACTAGACACACGTGCACTGTGCATGAAAACACTCAGACACACACAAAATAAAAAGAAAAAGGTGGCAAAACAACCGAGTTCGGGCAAGTGTCGTGTGGGGGGTAAAAGTGAATGACGGGAGTATTTAAGCGAGTGTTCTTCAATTGCACCCCGCTCGGCAAGGTAGTTGAACAGGGAAGATAACGATGGGATGCGCTGGGGGATGAAAAATTCTGTGTGGGCTTGAAAAAGATATCGCTGGTGAGAAACGACCGAGGTATGTCAAGCTGGCACTCATAAGGTCAGCACTGGCCCTGCAAGGGGCGAATAGAGGGCAATACCTATGGGCTTTCATTATTGCCGTGAGGAAGTGTTCCAAATTTTTAAATAAAGTACGACTCGCGTTGCTCTTTTTCCTTGGTGTTGTCGAACCCACCTTGTAGGACTGTTAACTTAATTGCATTCAATAGGTGGTTCCTCTCATAATGTGTTTTGACAAGGGAAGGTTGGGTGGGGATAAGACATGCGCGCGGTGGTTATTAAAGGGAATTCCAAGAGGGTTGACGGTCTGTCCAATGCACTTCATACTGCACACACTGCATTTAGGAGTTATATCACGTTACAGGAATCAAATCAAAGTTGCCATTAATTTTCCATTTGAAGCCTGAAGCTGTGCTTACTGCACAGCTTGATAATTGTGTGTGTTTGCTGACCTGGCATCTACTTTTTCCGCGGGGCCGGCACACCAAAACTGGCTGGTTATTTCTTTTTGAGTGTATTAGAATGTTTTGAATCTTTTTCGGTAGTTTGTAGACTGCGTGAAGGGGAGCAGCGAAAATTTTTGTGAGGCGCTTGCTTTGTTCGAAATTGTTGAAATGTTTCCTGCGGATTTTGTTTCCGTTAGACGGGTTACTGGTAATTGTAAGTGCGAGATTTGTCCGGTGATCAGTTTCCTCGCTCTATCGACGTCACTCGGGCATTTGCTCTGGGTTGAGTTTAGATGCCCTTTAAATGGCATCGTCGACAATGGCATCGTTGCCTAATGAGGACTTCTCGCATGCGTATAGAATTTTTTACGCAGTCCTCGTCTTGGGAACATAACTCGATGTGCCTGAGAGTATGGGATGCTTCATTTAGAGTGACGAGGATGGCAGCTTTGGAAGTTTAGGTATTTTTGGCGGTCCGTCGGTTCTCTATATGCACCGGTGCTAAGTGAGCCTCCGTTTAGCGAAATCTCAACATCGGGAAAGTTAATGGTGGTGTCGGAGCCCATGTAAGTGAAAGATACGTTGGGGTGGACGAGGTTGAAGTTTTCAATAAAACGTATGAGTTCTTGATCTTTATATTTCTATATTAAAAAGATGTCATCCAATTAGCGTTTGTATAGGGTGGGCTTAATGGGGCAATCTATTAGAAATTTAAATTCAATACTATGCGTGAAGATATTGGCGTAGGTGGGGGCCATCCTTGTACTCATGGCTGTGTGTTAATTGCAAATAGTGTTTATTGTTAAATTCGAAGTTGTTATGTACGAGTACAATTTTCGCCAGTATTTTTAAAACACATGGAGCTGGGGATGAACAAAACAGAAAGGAGGAATCCCCTGTTGTGTTGCGTTGCACCTTTTTTGTGTTGCTTGTATCTTTTTTGAACGGATGCAACTTTTTTACTTGCTTTATCGCGGTCAGTTTTGAAATACGAAAACACTTTACATCGATACCGCTCATCCGCGTGCAACCCGTTCCTATCACCCTAGAGATGTTAAAGTATATACCTGTGAGACTAATATCTTTAAAGAGTCATTCATTCCAGGATCCGCTCGCCAGTGGAATGCCTAATCTGCTGATGTTGTCCAATGTGCAAATGTATTCTTATTCTCTCAACCGCTGTACTGAATATCGAACTGTCTTCACTGTTATTTTACTTTGCTTTAGTTTTCTGGTTCAGACCATGGAGTTATGGTGCATTGCCTTTATTCTAATTCATCATGTTTTTTTTGCTTGCCCTGCACTATGTTCTTTGCTTTACAATTAACTTACAGCTCGCTAGTGTCTCCGGATTTGCCTTTCGTATGTGATACGATCCCCCTGCATGACATGTTCTTCATGTTAAGTATGTCGTGTACGCCTACTCCTGCTTAAAGCCTGGCACTCGGGCTGGCAGTATTCGTCTAAATAAATAAAGTAGAAACTGAATGACATCCTGCCTGCCATCTCTGCTTGCACAATATTACGCATCCATAGAATTAAACCGCCTAAGCTGTTATTCGCCAGACACGCTTACCGACGTGCACGTAATGATTGCCTGAGTTCAGACGATTTTTGAGTGGAAGCAAGCAGCAAAACAAACCGATTATCAAGCAGTGAAATTTGTCCTGTTTACAAATTTTTCAAGATATTTCTAATCCAGAGTATGCAGCTTCGTTCGTCGGAGACAAAACAGAACCATCTCAATTGCTAACAGCATCTTTTGTCATCCGTTACGCGCATGTGTTTGCCCGCCGCCGAGGCACAGTGACTTTTTCATTCGACTGCTGATCGCAAGGTTGGGGGTTCGATCCCGGCCGCTGCTGCCCTAGTTTGATGGAGGCGAAATAGAAAAGACCCAGCGTGCCGTGTGATGGCGAACTTTTAAAAAGCCCAGGTGCTCTGAATTACTCCAGAGCATAACACTATGGCGTCTCTCATGGTGGATGCGTCACTTCGGGAAGTTAAACACATTTCTCAATTCGTCACATACAGGTTTTCATATGTAGGGCAGTGTCTTTCACTATTAAGGGCAGTGTCTTTCACTTTATAAGGCTAACTGGGAAGGAAACTGATATTTGCTGTACATGGAGACTGAATCGAGGGCCAGATCAAAATACCGGATACATGCGTTCACACTGACGATCTGTACAGATTGTGCTACCACATTGCTAGAAAAGCGAGCACACAAAATGGTCGCATTGGTCGAAAAGCTTCGGTCTCTGACAGTTCAAACTCTGCTCTCTGATCCTCTCTTACATCCCCGAGTCGCAAACAACTACTTGCCTGCTTGGCGCCATCAGTGAAGGAACTCTTGCCTTATTGCGATACCTATGACTGCCTCTAGTTGTTACTTGATACTTAACTGGACAGCGATTGTTCTGCTGGTTGAGTTTCTGTCAAGATATAGAGCTGAAATTCTGTAAGAGTAGAGGCGGGCGCCGTGCATGAATTCTTAAATCTTTTGAGCCAGTTTCGTTAATTTTGCGATAGAGGACGAATGAAAAGTACAAAAAGAAATTTACGATTTTTTTTCAATGGCAGCAAAAAATGCATACCTTAAAGGGGTTATATGTCGTATACACTACACCAGGGGGCTGCAATGACTCGCTACGTGTTTTCTCTACAGAGACGATTTAAATTTTTAGATATTAAAAAGAACATATGAAATATGTTTGAGAAGGCGTGACCGAAAAGTTTCCCGGTGATTTCATCTAGATATTTGATTTTTTAAGGTATGGATATACATGTGAGCGAGCGTGAGCTGAAATACCACGATAGTAAACATTTATAAACCAGCCTCAAAGACCGGTGCATATCTCAGCAGTCCAAGAAGAGAATACAGCATGAAGCCGCAATATTCGAGAGCACTGAACTGGGGAATATATAACATGAAACTCCAGCCCTGAGCTGCACAATAGAGGAAAGTTCAGGGCGCACCATGATATTGATGACCACTTATAGGCAACCAAGAAAGGTATAAGCACACCTGTTGCTTCCGGGAAAGCGAGATACCCATTTTTAATAAAAATCAACACAATAACGCTCGAAAACTCCTGTCGGGCAGACAAAGAAACCGCTCCTGCGATCTACACTAGGAAGCCGTTAAACTTAGGGGCACGAGCTGAGACACTTTTATGGTTAGTCCTTCTTGTAGGTGCCAGCATAGTATTATTATAATTTAGGGAGCTAGCTAGCTAGCTAGGTGGAGCTAGGGTGGGGTGCCAACGTATAAACCACGTTCTACTGCATCTGCAGATTTTTTACGGTAATTAAGAAGCGTCCTTGTTCCGAAAAGTTTCTGAAAAATAACGTTGCTTGTTGTGCACACTTGTGCATTTTATCACTAAGAATAAAAAGAAAAGTGGGAGATATGTTCATCAAGCAAATTATTAACAGGGAAAATATTAAAAAGGGCATTTTTCATAATAAAGGCGAGGAACGCTGACTCCTTTTTCCGTATGCGGCGATTCCGCTAGTAATGCAGGGAATACTAAACTAAATAATTCGAAACCTGTTGCAAATACCGATGTGAAGAGGTGTCTTGCGCATACCTCCAAATCACATGTGTTACCTGCGTATAAGATAAGTTCACAGAAAGAAAAAGATCTCCTACAGCTCCGGGAATCTCGGGCCAAAAGCAGTGGCAGTGCAGTTTAAGACACAACGTAGGGAGTATGAATAGTTGTCTCGGATGTGTCCAAACGGATGAACCCGTGTTCAGGAGCGCAGCCCTTTAGTATGACTGTTAAGGCTTGCGTGCTTTTGTCACAGATTTTATTAGTCTGCCTGCAGCAGTTAAGGGCTTACTCAGTGCTCAGAAAATATTTCTTTACCGGATGAACCCCCGTGTACGTAGTTGGTTATTACAAACGGTCATGAAGGTATTGTTTTTTAGAGTGTACCGGCAATATCAGTGACCGAAAACAAAAGGCACTAAACCAAATTGTGTGGCACTAGCCGCGGTGGCTTAGTGTTCATTACAGCCGCCACTGATCCAAAGTACCCGGGTTCGAACGCCACCGCGGCGGCCGCGTTACTATGAAGGCGAAACGCAAAAGGCGCCCGTGTACTGCACGATGTCAGTGCACGTTAATGATCCCCCGCTGGTCGAAATTATTCCGGAGAACTCCACTGCGGCACATCTTCCTTCCTTTCTTCTTTCACTCCCTCCTTTATCTCTTCTCTTATGGCGTGGTTCAGGTGTTCATCAATACGTAAGACAGTTACCGCGTGATTTCCTTTCCTCAACACCAATTTTCATCTCTTCAAATTATGTGATTTAATTTCCGCTTAGATGTGACTTTAATCAGCGAGATTAATTTAACGAGAAAATGTAACCGCAAATTCATCGCACAAATGCAGATCTTTTGAAATCCTGCACAAAGTCGTTGGATATAAGTTCTCTTTGTGTATTCATTACAAATGACATTGGTTTCCTGGAATAGACCAAGCAACGAAGCAGGACAAATATAATGGGTATTATTCTTTCTCGGGCGGCGCTTCTTTTTTCTACTCCAAATTGGAAATAATTTTGCCTTTTTTATTAAGCAGGCTTCTCTTTGTCGCACGCAGAGATCCCTTTAACTTGCATGAGTACGATTTGTATATATATAAAGGGAAGCAGTGCTGAGAGGCATTGGTACTGTAAATTAGGCACTATGATGTTGCGCACCCTAATCATGCTCTTTCTCTATGGCTTTTCAGCAGGCCAATCATCGGTAGCGAATGGTATGCTTCAATCTTCTTAAACTTTTTATATCTAATTAGCTCTTTGTGATTATCCGATCTCAACTGCCAATCACGTTGGTAACTGCAAAATGTCCGCGCGAATGCGCCGTTGGTATTAGACAGAAAGAAGTGGCGATGGCTAGAGGCGAGGCACTTGAACTGGTCGAAAGAAACAATGCCAGGCATACACACCGAGGGCACACACAATAGCGGCATCTGAGTTTTCTCTCTGTATTTTTTAAACTTAGTATCTAATTTGGTTCTTTCACGCTTTGCGCTACGGGGCAAAGTATGAGGACGTAGGACCAACTCCATTCGAGGCTGGTATTAAATCTCAGCCAAAAAGAGCGCTTGCTATGCTAACCCGCGGTGGCTGTCCGACAGGTCTCAGTAAACTCAAGCACACCAGGAAAAAGGAAGAAAGTGAGGAAAATAATCAAAGGTAACAGCAGCGCCGCTTGATATTAGAATGAGGACTGCAGAGAGATTGCGCCGTGAATTGCATGACATGATGCAAAATTGCAGGGGATTGGCAAGGTGATAAGTTTTAGCGCGATCATTCTGGAGATGGGCGCTTGTTGTTCTTTGGGCGACTGATGCGGTTGGTGGAAGAATTTGAGGTTTTCTATGACATTTTTGAAGAGCTAGGATATTTGCTCTCCGTATTGTGCTGCGTCTTCCACTGGATACGGAATTAGGTCAGGAGATTGCGATCTCTCAAATGCTAATTTCTGGGGCCTGTTTATGCAAGAGATATTTTCCTTCAATGCACGCATGTCCACGCATCTACTGCAGGGTAATCGTAATGAAATAGTTTTCGTCCTTAAATTGCATTATATTTTTATTCTGGTGGAGGTTGAACAGTCTGAGTTGCATATTGTAAATTGATTTGGCAATGTAGGTATAGGTAACGATATTGGTGTGCTGTGCATTAGTGACTAGAGACCCATTGGTATCACACATTTAATCGCTTATGTTTCGAGCTTGGTTATGTTCTGAGGCTCAGAAAAATACTGGTTCTTTGCATTATCGGTGGTGCGTGTCTTAAGCATATGTTGTGTACACACATTTCTCTAGAACCGCGTGTAACGGTCGTGTTTGTTGTGGTACACTTTTCATCTGAGCGGGGATGAAATGTTCGTGCTTCACGTCCATCTTCGGGGACAAGTGGTGTGAAATCTAAAATAATTGTTAACACGATGTTTCACGGTAGCCGAGGCCCTGATCAATCGGCGTAAGCTGAATGGAGTGGCCTCTCTTACTTTGAGGATGCCACTTCCTGCTCGGTATGAGACAAGCATGCAAAGCTTGTCTGCCTCTTCGTTTGGTAGTTCGGCGACTGTGTCAAGGAGGTTCTTCTCCTGCAGTCGTCGGTTTTGGGTGTGTATGGGTGGACACAGGGCAGCTTGATAAAGCATATTGAGTACAGGTTTTTATTTTCAAATTACAATTTTCTGTTATCTTTAAGTACAGGGTGGCGTTGACAGCGAATCGTGATCGTTATTTTTGTTGCCAGATGTAAAATAAACGAACTACTTAAAGGCTCCCTGACGTCCTAGTAAAGCTTAATTAAGTGAACTAAGAAGAGTAAGGCGTAAATTTATTTAAGTATTCAAGATAGGGCGATATGTAAATGTGCATGGGGCAAAGTGATTCTTCTTTAAAAATCACAGAAATATAAACCCTAGGAATGAATGTCACACGCAGCTGGCTAAACAGACAGCTAGACAATCTTTCCCAGCCTATCGAATGGCTGATAATAAACTGAGACCGAATCTGGCACATTTTCGTTCCATGACCCACTACAGTCAACGCAGTTCTACTGCCGGACCCTGCGTGCAGCCTGTTCACACGCGATATTTCTGAATTTCCGGCCTTCGCCGCAACTTTTTTCCTGCTGTATTGCTGCAGTTGTTTATATTTCGCGCAAGCGAGTTGAATGACATTGTAATTTATTTCAATTCACAGCGCGTGAACACGAGGTTTTTATTTTGAATGTAGTGCAGTGCGATCGGGCTTGCTCAGCTGTCAGAATGTTTTGTATAAATAGCTGTTCATGCCCGCTGGAGTGAGTGCGACGCTGAGCTGCGCAAGATTCGTTACACAATTTCTGCTTCTGCCATTTTCTGTTTTTTTTTTTTGCTACTCTTTCATGCGTGGCTGTGTGAACAAAAAAACGCTTTGTGGCAAAGGCGGTGAGCGAGTCGCTTCAGAACTTTGTTCACGTTTTATGCGCGCTAGTCGGCATTAATTGTTTCACCTTTGTTCGTCGAAACTAACCTAGAGGTAGAGCTTTAGAGGTAGAGCCTTAGAGCAGGCATTAAAACGATTCCATTAAAAAAGTGTAGACACTAGGGCATTATTTATTTATTTATTTATTTATTTATTTATTTATTTATTTATTTATTTATTTATTTATTTATTTATTTATTTATTTATTACAATACCTTCAGGGCCCCAGTGGGGCGTTACAGAAGGGAGTGGATAAAAAAGTAAAAACAATGCAGCAAAATGAAAACAAAAGTAAAAGGAAAATGTAATGTAATACAGCAAGGAATGAAAAAACGTAAGCTTGAACAAAATACAAATCAGATTACGTAAGAAAACAGCCTAGTCAAACACATAGTTTTCCGCGGCATTTTTGAATAAACAGGCGTCAGAAATGTCGGCAACCAAGGTGGGCAGGTGGTTCCAATCGCTCGCCGTCTTGAATATAAACGAGTTAAAATATGCATTGCTTCAGCAGTATGGAATGCGTACCTTGTGGCGACGATCCGTGCGAGGTGATATGAACGATGGTTCAAATAGAAGATCCCGTTTTAGCTGATGATTGTGGTAGTAAATCTTGTGAAAAGTTAGTATTCGCGCGAGTTTTCTACGAAGGGAAAGGCTAGGAAGGCTCAAAGTATATTTCATTGTAGTTACACTAGCAGTGCGGGAAAAATTAGACAAAATAAATCGGGCGCTTCGATTCTGTACTGACTCTAACTGATTAGTAAGAGTTTCAAGTCCCGGGTCCCACACAGAGCACGCATATTCTAATTTCGATCTAACTATGGTTTTCTAGAGTAGCAGTTTTAAAGAAGATGGAGCCATGGAAAAATTACGACGCAAGTACCTAAGCATGCGGTTAGCATTGTTAACAATATAATCAACATGTGCCTGCCATGAAAGGTTAGCAGTTATATGAACCCCTAAATATTTATATGTGGTAACTTGCTCAAGGAGAGAACCTGAAATATTGTAGGGAATAAGATTTTCGTTAGCAGACCGGTGTGAAATACGCATGACCTTACACTTGTTAGTATTCAGTCTCATGAGCCAAATATTACACCAACTAGATACCTTATTTAGGTCACTTTGAAGTAAGGATGAGTCTGCAGCGGATTTGATTACTCGATAAATAACGCAATCATCTGCGAAAAGCCTAATTGTGGAGTTAATAGAAATTGGTAGATCAATAATGTATATTAGAAACAATAGCGGCCCGAGCACGGAACCTTAAGGCACGCCGGAGGTAACAGAGCATGGTGAGGAATCAGCGTTATTTGCAGTGACGAATTGAGTTCTGTTACGCAAAAAACTCTCGATCCATGAAAGAATGTTTGGGTCGATGTTTAGTTTGCCGAGCTTAAAACAAAGTAGTTGGTGATTAACAAGATCGAATGCTTTCTGAAAATCTAAAAATACACAGCCCACCCATTCAATGAAAAATCCCTTGTCTAATGCATCAAATAAATCATGGGTGAAGGAAATGAGTTGCGTTTCACAAGAAAATGATTGACGAAAGCCATGCTGATGAGGGAAAAAAAACGAATGATTTTCTAGAAATTTAACCAGATTAGAATAAATGACATGTTCAAACAGTTTACACGGGACACTCGTTAATGATATGGGTCTGTAATTAAGAGCACAATGAGCATCACCAGACTTGAATATTGGTACCACCTTACCCACCTTCCAGTCCCCGGGTAGCTTTCCTGAATTCAAAGATTGCGAAAACAGTGCACACAAGTAAATGGAAGAGTAAACACTTGTATTGTTTAAAAATTTAGAATTTATGTCGTCAATTCCCGAAGACGAAGAAATTTTGAGATTATTAATTAGACTTTCTATACCAAGACTGTCAAACACAATTGGGTCCATTAATGGAATCTGCACAGGCTGAAAAGAGGGCAGAGAAACAGATGATTGCTGTAAAAAAGTATTTGAGAAGGCGTCGTTTAGCACTTGAGGGCATTCTGATGAAG
Source organism: Amblyomma americanum (assembly GCF_052857255.1). Classification (NCBI taxonomy): domain Eukaryota; kingdom Metazoa; phylum Arthropoda; class Arachnida; order Ixodida; family Ixodidae; genus Amblyomma; species Amblyomma americanum. The sequence continues at coordinate 37,157,641 of NC_135505.1, forward strand.
GAATGGCTGCGCCGCTTCTATCGTTCAGAGCTATTGCTTTATGCTTGGGACCAGAAATGATGTTCCAAAATTTTTTGGCATTATCAATCAACAAAAACGGAAGCGTGCTCTGGAAGAAAACCTGCTTGGCGTTTCTTAAGGCTTTTCGATACTCAGATGTTATGGCAAGATACACATCCCAGTGATCAGGGCAACCGGTGGTTTTCGCTCTACGATAAACTCTTTTTTTTACTTAAAAAGCATTTTAATGCGGCAGTGAACCACGGGGAACATTGCTTGCCTGATATGACGTGTAAAGGTATGTGTTTTTGGACGAGAAAATGAACTTTTTCTTTAAAAAGGCGCCAGTTCGTTTCCACAGTACGGTTATAAAAGTTTGGCATGCACCCTCCTAAGAAGATTTCGAGTTCAGCGTTAATCGACGGAAAATTTGCTTTTGGATAAACTCTGATATATTTGCGATTGGGTCGCACACGTGTGCTAGTATCTTTAAGGTCAAACTGGATGAAGGAGTGGTCACTTAGGCCTGGTAGAAACTCCAATGAATGAACTAGCTCAGTAAGCGTAGTTAGAACAAGATCAAGAATGTTAGCGCTAGTAGTGGTGATACGGGTTGGCTGAGTAATAAGCTGAGAAAAATTCAAGTCAGTGCACATATTAATGAAGCCAATCGTGTCAGGTAACGAATCCAGAGTTGAAGGGAACGCGCCAGACCAAATTATTTTTGGCATGTTGAAATCGCCAAGTAAAAAGATTGGCGAAGAAGGAAACCTAGCTAAAATGCGATTGAGCACATCATGAAGTTCACTACAGAAAGACGATGGAGCACTTGGAGGGCGATAGCATGCGCAGAAGAATACGTCTCGATGATTAATGCGTATAGAGGCGCATACAATTTCTAGTGAAGAAACAAGTGACACGTGTGAAGAATGCAGATGATCAGCGACCGCTATCAGAACACCGCCTCCTATTCTGTCTCCACGGTCACATCGATAAGTAATGAAATCCTTTTCGCAGTTTAGTATTTCATCATTAGAAATCTTTGAATTCAGCCAGGTTTCGGTGAGGACCAGAATGTCTGCATCGCACATGTCGATGATAGTACACAGATCATCACGCTTGTTAACAACACTACAAATATTAGAGAACAAAACACATATGTCATTTGGAAGCTCATGACCACGAGCAGGTAGCTACGCGGTAGAAAGATCGGCAGGCAAGGCACTACTATAAGGGCTGCGTGGGGATGCTTCGTTATTGATATGATATTCACAGATGCTATCTGATGCCGAAATGTAGATGTAACACTTATTCTTTATGAACAATTTGTTCTGACGAATAGCGTACTTCTCTCCACTTGCTTGTCCAAAGTCAAAACGTTTTTTACGTGCGTTGCGAGTTGACAAGCAGAAATCTTCCGTAACCATTATCCCAGCATTTTTCATTTTGCTTCGGTCAGTAAACACGGCTTCTCGGATCTTAAAATGCGTAAACTTGACTATGACAGGACGGCATTTGTCATTCGAAAATTTACCCAGCCGATGCGTGCGTGCTATGGCCTCGCTGGGTAGCTCAAGGTCCATTTCAGAAAGAAGCTTTTCACGCACGAGCTTTTCAGATTCATCCCATGTTTTGTTTTGCGTGTCAGGGAGGCCGTGAAAAAGTAGATTATCGCGTCGTGACCTGTCTTCGAGGTCGTCGAGTCGTTTATGAAACGCCTCTGCTTCATTCTGTACAGCCTCAGACACTTCCTGGGTAATGTCAAAGGCGCTGGAGGCTTGCGAGGCAGCTACTTTTTCTTCGACGGCAACAAGCCTATCGTTCATACTGGCCATCTGACGCTCAAGCTTTGTTTGTGTTTGCCGAACTTCATTGAGCTGGGAGAGTATTTCGCTATGGTTCTTGTCAATTTTTTCGTTTAAATATTTTAACAGAGTGACTATGTCATCATTGGACTGGCTGGAATCTTTCTCAGGGGGCCCTGGGTTCTGTTCAAGGTCGCCACCTAAGAGCAATAATTTCAGCACATGTACACATTCGCAGACAATGCACATGAATACGCTTGGGCATGGCACAAGCAGCAGGTTGTGCGTTTACAGTGCAAAGAAGGACATGAACTGACCTGCACCAAGAAACAGAAGAACATTGGTTGTTGCTGCATTGCTGCTGCTGTTCCATGCCCACTCAAGGCGCTCGGTGATTGCCAGTGCTTAAATGGGCGCGATACACTTGATGACTGTGACGATGGGGCTTGCGCGGCCAAAGGTGCAGACCACTTGAAGGCGATGGCTTCTTCCGGTGGCGTCGGGCAACATTCGCTCATTCGTAGCGAGTCGGGCTTGAACTGTACAGGCAGCCGAAGAGGCGATACGGGGCGCTCAGTCGATGTCAGGCAGGGAACGTGCTGCCGGTCGCTCGAGTCATGACTAAGGCCGCTCCAAGATAGCATCTGCACCAAGAAACAGAACATTGGTCGTTGCTGCATTGCTGCTGCTGTTCCATGCCCACTCTGCATATGAAGAAATATGCACCGCGACCGAGAAGTGGACAGTGCGCGCACACACACACACACACACACACACACACACACACACACACACACACACACACACACACACACACACACACACACACACACACACACACACACACACACACACACACACACACACACACACACACACACACACACACACACACACACACACACACACACACACACACACACACACACACACACACACACACACACACACACACACACACACACACACACACACACACACACACACACACACACACACACACACACACACACACACACACACACACACACACACACACACACACACACACACACACACACACACACACACACACACACACACACACACACACACACACACACACACACACACACACACACACACACACACACACACACACACACACACACACACACACACACACACACACACCTCGCTACTGTGCGTGCGTGCAGCGCTATGTGTGTGTGTCTTATTTGTCCGCGTTTCGTTTCCATTACTTATTTCTTCAGATTACAGTCAGTTCAGCCGCAATAACATCCGAATGTCGCGTTTTGTCCCACATGTAACATCCGGGTAAGACACTTTTATCGTATCCATCCGAGGCGCAAGTTGGATTTAACAGCAAAATTTTGACAACCTGGCGTGCAGAATTTCGCGCCTTTCGACCATTTCCTCACTAACAAGTGCTAATTTCGCATTTTTTTTTCTGCTGGAGCTAAGAAGGATGGCTATTGGCTGCACAGCAGACACTGCACAAATACCCGGAACACAGATGCGCAGTGGGGAATGGACAAAAACTATCCTTTCATAAGAGTTCTCTCTTGAATGCAGCTACTTGTCCGCGGAGCGTGGTTTCTTGGTATAAATATGTTGCCTTGATTTTAAAAGAATTTCTAGAATGAGGGACAGCTGTGGGTGCTGGTGATCAGTCTTGTTCTCCAGGAAGCAAGCGTCAGCTTTGTAACAAATTTAGAAGTTTCTAAATAGCGCAATGGTAATACCAGTCAACGAGCCTGGACTAAAATTTACTAGTAAACGATATGTGCGAAATTGGTTTTTATTTAGAAGGTTGTGGCCAATTACTACATAAGGGTGGCCAAATCCTGCTCTGGTGAGGGAGTGCGTTGTCAGTTCTGGCATAGATGGCCGCAGCTGGAAAATGGCAGGGTTTCATATAAATTTTATTGACTGCTGTTGACTGTAGTCAACAATTATTCCGTTCTTGTTGACTATTTGTGGACTCCATAAGATGTCAACAGTTGGCTAACGAAATGGCGATGCTGTCTTCTGTAAGGGTTGGCCCTGCAGTGGGCGTAGTCCGGCAGATGGTTATGATGATCAGCAGGGATAAAGGGGGAAAAAGGAAATGTCGCAATCTGCCTCCTGCGCCCTTACTTACTCAGGTTGAGGTGCACACAATAGACACCGGCTGGGCCAAGCCTGTCCCCATCCAGTCACTGCCCCAGGTGTGGCAAAGCAAGTGGAAATATCAAAGGTAGATATAAAATTCTGACACATGCTCGAGTGACTTGGTGAGGATGGGCGCCAATTCTCTCGCCAGTGCCAAATGCTGCGCGGCATGCAGCCCTCGCTGCTGTTTGGGCCGATAGTGCACACGAAAATACACACACTCATGCACGCACACGCACGCACAGCCAAGCGCTTGTTTCCCGCGACTGGTGGTGACGAAAGCGCGCGCACAAGAGGGTCTGGGCACCGCATTACGTCAAACTGAGCAACGAGCTAAAAGGAACGTAAGCTTTTGACAGGAGAAGACTTGGTGATTACTTTTCATAGTGGAATAGCCTGAAGCAGAGTTTGCTTGTGAAAACAATCAGTTTTGGAGATACCTGCAGCCATTTTAAAAGTAGTCTTCTTTGTCAAATTCTACTTTTTGCTTCGCCTGCTGTTTCCTCCACCTATCTCTCTGACCAGAATTTGCTATATAGGTGCATACCAAATTAAGTTTACTTCCATAGATCCTTTGAAATAATATGATAACGAAGTGATTTTCCTCTTAGGAACATAAAATTCCTTTCAATTTTCTTTCCAGGCTTATTAAGAGTTTGTTATGCTTGAAAGAGGTACTGTGGTTCTGAAAAAGAACCGACATAGCCGTTGTGTGGTGTCCGATACTGTGCTAGGAGAAACAAAATGCAACCTCGCACGTTGTTTAAACTCGGTATTGTGGGATCAGTTTGAAAATTTCTCATCTGCTTTCCTAACTTATGTATGTGTTATTAGAGGTGCAAGAGTGCGGACTCACTGAGAGTTCCTCGTGCGGAAAAAAGAGAAGGACGGAACAGCTGTGTATTTCATCATGACACAATGCTTGGAAAGAAAATGGGTACAGCTTTCAAGAGCAAAAAGCGGGACACTCCTTGGGAACCTAGAATAATGGTCACCTTCGCGTATTTCGTTTCAGAATATTAATTGCATTAAGCCCCGGCGAGAAACCAATATCCTCTCGTTGACGATACTGTTTGTTGTACTTTGATTGGTTTCGTTTTTGCAGATCCCAAATGCACTGTGGAGAGCCCGATCATAACGACACCAGGTTGCGCCTCTCCTGGCTGGCAGTTTGATCAAACGTCGAGAGAATGCGTATCCACGTGCAATTCCGCTGCGCCGTTTAAAGACAAAACACTCTGCGATGCAACTTGTCGAAGCAGTAAGTAGAAGAAGAGTTGAGCAGAATATTTCATTATTTTATGCGGATTTCGTAGCAGTCAATAACATAAATTTTTACTTTTGGGTAATAAACATCAGCATTGGTTTCATGGACATGTGAAACATCATTTGTTTATAACTTGGAGCTAGAAGCTTTTCTTTATTCCAGGTTTTGTGCTTTCCATGTGTTTCTTATACTATGGTCGCTATGCAATATGGAGGTCAGCGGAGAAAATTTTCCGACCCGAAGTATGACGCACCCATGGTTGTGCGGAAGGTGATCATTATTAGTGGAGGTCCCGGTAGCCGCGTCCAGTGAGCCGGCGGAGCGGGCTGTGGACGTTGCTAAACAGGCCGGTTGCCGAATTTGTTTTCCTGCGCGAGCCACATCGCGCTCTCCGCTTCATCTTCATCAGAGACGCTACAAGTGTCCCCCCCTACGTGCGATAGGCGATAAGAGAAAAAAATAATAACGATATGTATGAGTTACTACCGGTCGGTCAGGACACAGCTAAGTTCAGGACACAGCTAGGTTCGTGATATCCCCGTGCGGAGGGAAGCGAACTAGGGTGGTCGAGCCTGGTCGCAAAGGGCGATGAGAGCGAAATTCAAGGTTCAAGGTTCGTTTATTACATGTTTAAGGTACAAGGTTAGAAAAACACTGGAATACAGACGGAGGTCCCAAAGTAAGAGACTGTGGACAGGACCTCCTGTAAGAACAATTGTAAAAAAGAGTTACAGACAGCAGATGCAAACAAAAATTGTTTTTGGCATCAAAACTGAGCGGTGAGTGAAACACGAGAATAATATATACCCTTATTTGAATTAAAAATGATTACACACTTAATAGCATACAGACCAATACAAAACAAAATCATTGAATGATATAAATGACAAAACTAGTACCATATACCAAGTAAAATACTATTAGGGGGATTATAAACACTTACGGAGAGCGGATTTAAAGGCACAGATTTTAGATGATTGCTTAATGCTAACTGGTAATGAGTTCCATAATGTAGTGGCAGTAAAACGACCTGTTTGCTTTCCATAATTAGTGTTAGGTTTAGGGAGTAAAAAGTTACTATTATTAGCAAAACGCGTGTCGTTGCGACGCGGATTTTGGTCACTGCTAGTTACCGAAAAAGGAAGTAGATTTCTAACAGATTTGTTCATGAGGGTGCCTAATTTGTAGTCCATTATTTTGAGCAGCGACAAAATATTCTATGATAGGGGCAGACGAGGGGCATTTCCAGAGTAGTGACTATAAGTGATAATTCAAATTGCTTGATTTTGAATAGTTTGTAGAGAGGATAAATGCGAATGATACGTGTTTTCCCAAGATGAAATGCAATACTGAATATGGGAGTGGATGAACGAGTAATAGAGGGAAATGAGAATCGGAGCATGGAAATGCATGCGAACTTTAATTAATACTCTAATACCGTAGGCCATTTTTCGGGAAATGGATGAGATGTGGGTCTGAAATTTAAGATGTTTGTCCAGTACTACGCCTAGATAGGATACGTGATCCGCTTAATGGATTGTGTTTGAGCCTAAGCTAACAGACTGGGTTTTCGCAAAGAATTTTATGAGGTGACCTTAAAACTATAAAGCTGAATATGGATGCCTTAATGAAGAGCAAATTATTTCTGCACCATTTGAATACATTTTGTGCATCAAGGTAAAGTTTATCGACCACTTTATTTATATGTGAATCTGAGGTTAAGATTATTTTGTCGTCAGCATAAAGAAAGCAGTTGGAAATATAAAAACACCTAGGGAGGTCATTGATATATAATTTGAATAGAAGAGGGCCAAGAAGGGAACCTTGCGGAACTCCAACGTTAGTAGCCTTGAATTTTGAGTATGTTCCCGATATAAACACGGCTTGTTTTCTATTGAATAAATAGCTTCTGATTAGCGAAAGTGCAGGCCCAGTTAGGCCGAAAGCGTCAAGCTTATTGAATAAAATAGCATGGTTGAGGGAATCAAAAACTTTGGAAAGGTCAATAAATAATGCACCAGCAAAGTTACTTGCGTCGATGTAGGATTTAATTTTATCTGTGAGAGCGATCACAGCTAAATTGGTGGAGAATCCCGTTCTGAAACCGGACCGGTTAGGTGAGTGGATGTCAACTTTTGATAAGTAATTGTTTATTCAGAAAACAATGGCTTTTTAAATAATTTTGCTAAAAATTGATAAAATAGCGATTGGGCGGTAATTAGTAATGATTTGTTTATCTCCCTTTTTGAAGAGTGGAATTAGCTTTGCCTTTTTAAATGCAGTAGGGAAAGTGCCCGATTTCAAGACCAGATTGACAATATGGGCGAAGACATCGCAAATGAGATGCGCAATTAACTTAATATGGGATGATTGAATATTATCGAGACCTGGACTGGCGTCTTTCAGGTTGCGTAATATTTTGCCGATTTCATCAGGGGAGACAGGGAAAGGGAAAATGCTCTGGGGAGATCGTTGTAATTTTTGATTAGCGGCAGTATTTATTACTTCTGAAGCTTTAAGACTTCTGCGTCGAAGATGTCGTCCGGAGTCACCTGATATGGAAGGAGATCCACATTTATTCGAGGTCCCGGTAGCCGCAGCTGGTGAGATGGAGGAGCGGGCTGTCGACGTTGCTGGCGAGGCCAGTTGCCGGCTGCTGGCACATACCCACTGAAGGGTAGTGGCCAAGACACGGGCGAATAATTGCTTGAAGCAGGACACACCGCCCGCTCGCATATCTCATCGCACCGGCCATCCACTGCAAGTGTCATGCCAACGCTCCCGCACCGTCCCTTTTTCCGCATCCTTTTTTCTTCGCACTGCTAAAGACTGGAATGGCCTTCCCCACGACGTTGATGCCATCACCTGCCAATCAAGTTTTGTGAACAATTTAAATATGCATTTCATAAATATCATGTAAGCAACCATATTAAACCCATATTTGTACTCCCACCCCTTATGTAACACCCCCAAAGTGGGGTCTTTAAGGTAATAAAGTGAAGTGAAGTGAAGTGAAGTAATAGTAATAGTATACAGGCTGATAGATTGGTAGACGCAAATATATGGGTCCTGTTAACTTGGAGATCGAAGACTGAACAATGGCTTAATATGCATAATAGTATACCATTCCTATAGTGTTTCAATTTCGCACTGAACAAGAGCGGGAAAAAATTAGAATGAGGGAGTCGCTGCGTTTCTTGAAGGAAATTTTGCACAGCAGAGTCTACACTCCTTTAGCTTCGTCAAAGCAAAGAAGCGCAAATTAAAATAACACCCGCAGGCTACCCATGTGGTGAACCCATGTGGTGAAACGGAATTTCTATTATGCGCCTCCACAAATGAGACAAGCGGCGGCAGAACAGCAGGAAGCTATCTATTGCCTCAGGTTCGACACAAGAAGCGCACAATTGGGAAACCGCTAGGCCAGATCTGCGAAGGTAGAAATTTATAACGGGAACCTGACAACACACACGCGTGAGAGGGACCTCTAATCTGCGCGAGCGCCAGTATTTTGCTACTCCAAGGATGAAGAAGATGCTGATATTCGGGAGATGATGTAAGAGCCGAGGCAGCTAATTCTTGAAATATTGTGTAGCTGCCAAACTCACCGCATCTGTATATGGAAAGGTTGGCAGGACAGCAATAATTGATCGCAGATAGAGGCCCTTGCTCAGAAATCTGCAACCTCATTTAAGTGAAAGCCTACGTTACCTGGTACCCAAAGCAACCTTACCGAATGTAGATTGAGTGAGATCAGCAACTTGAAGAGGTGTAATACCCGGGACTCATTGGGTGAGGACACTGAAGAGCAAATGGGCCGAGAGTCCGTCATAACCGCGACCTGGGAAACGGCAATTACTAACATTCGTGAGGCACAGATTACAGCTAATAAGTCAGCCCGACCCAACCCAGTGAAGTTAAAAAAATTACCACGCCTGCTTCTTCGCGATCCGGCGGTTCATCTGTAGCAGTGTGAATATGAGGGGGAAAGGACTGTAGGTGATCCTGCAAAAAACACTGAAGAAGAGGAAAGGGCTGCAGCTTTGAATTCGATGGGAAAATGTCATCGAATTTAATCTGAACAGAAGGCGAGCTGTTATAGACTTGGCGAACATCTGTGAAATGATTGTTTTAGGGATCAAAGAGGGTCTGCACGAAGCATATCTGCGGAGACCAGGCGGCACTAAAAACACTGTAGGTTGCCTAAGAAATACTATACTGGAGGCGTGAAGAGGTCTGTCGCACAATATTAAAAATGTTTAAACTGTTACCAGACGAAACCTGTCTTATAAAGATGGGATTTGCGCCTAAAGGTGCAGAACAGCATTGGCGACATATTTTCGAAGCCCCAGACAGCGGCGCAGCGCCTCACACTTCAACAGCACAACAGGGCGAAGTTTATAGGCAGGAGCTCCTGAGAATAAAACATAGCCGAACTCCAATATTTGGCGGATATACACTTTATGAATCATCAGAAGTGTATGCCTTCTCATGCCTGACTAAGCACTACGAAGCCTGCGCAAGATGCCAATGGCCCGAACTCCTTTTGCAGAAACATGCTCAATGTGTGGCAGCCAGGATAGAGTAGTGTCGTATATTACTCCGAGATACTTCACCGTCTGAACTTTAGGAATTGTTATTTCTATAGACCAGGCAGATATTTACTACAACAGCAACAGGAATTACTAACAATGATCATTTTTTCACATTCAGGGACAGATTAATTCTTCCTAACCAGCTGTCAAGAGCGCTGAGGTAATTTTGTAAGCTTTTGATTAAGAGTGTGAATATCACCTGATGGCGCAAAAAAATGCAATTTGGTCGGTGTACAAATATGTTTTCACATTTTTGAATGGTTGCAATTGAGCTCAGAAAATTGTTTAAAAAAAACAGGTGAGGGAACTGACTCTTGCTGTACACCTTTTGTCTGTTGAAATCTCCTAGAGAAAACACCATGTTGGCAGCAATAAAACTCTCTATTTTTCAAAAATGTACAAAACAAGGCTTCCTGTAATTTCAGTAAAATAGTCGAGTGCTGAACGCTTTCGTAGGCTTTACTGACATCCAAAGTCACAAGCGCAGCGAACTGTTTTCTGTTGCGAGTTAATTTAATACGACTCTGTAGGTCAAGATGAGCACACCAATTGAACCACCCAGCCTGAAACCAATTTGACACAGATTCCAGAGAGCATTTTCACAAATTAAAGATATGGCGCGGCTGAGAAGGACCCTTTCGTTCAATTTCACTCTGTTCGATGATAATGAAATAGGGCATATGTTGTCGAAAGTAAAACCCTCCCCTTGCTTTTAAGCAATGTAACTATTTCAGCAAAACGCTACTCATGGGATATCCAAGGACCTGTCATGGAATGACTAACTAGAGCCAATAGGTCTTCAGGAGATTCATTACACAAAATTTTGATCACGGATAAAGTGACCGTATCCGGGCCAGGAGCCACTGGGAATAAGCGCAGAACAATTTGGCACAGCTCAGGCATAGATACCGCAGTAAAATCACTTCACGTCCATGTGAATATAGCTGGAGAAGGTAGAGCAGATGTAAGGCGAAGCTCTAGGCCACACGCAATGTCCTCTAAGGCCTTGGCGATGTCAACAGGGGATTGAACGAGGGATTGAACGTTGACAACCGGTGGAATCATTTTTTTTGAGCCTGATGAAATTAATCAAAGCTCGTTTATTTCCTGATTGCGAATGTAAATCATTATAATTTATACTACACTCTTCCATTGCTCGGGAGACAGGGCGCTTAAATATTGCTACGACACACTTCAAATCTAATGAATTTTTTGGGTATTGATTTATGAGAAGTTCCTTTCAAGCTGCTTTCCGTGGTTAATATGCACACGTGCACTCAGCGTGCCTCAATTTTTGGCGACTGCACAATTGGTTACCCTGACCAAAAATGAAGACTTTTGCCTTTCATGTTGGGTAACTGAACATAGATGCGTAGCCTTGCATTCGACCCTTGTCTCAGCACATGAGTTTAAATTGATTGTGAGAGCTGATTTCTGCGTGCCATTAAAGCAACTATAACTTATAAATGTGCACTGATGTCGCTCCAAAAGATCTAATTTACACGCAGACTTGAAAGTAATCGGTAGATGAGCCCTGTTGCACAGTCAACCGGCGCCCAATACGGCACAGAGACTCCTGGCGAGGAAAAAGTTAAATCTAAGGCAAAGCGGCATTGACTCCATACAAATGTAGGCAATCCACAATTGTTGCAGATCATGTTCTGGTCAGAAACCCAATCAAACAGTCCAGAAACAAAGCTGTCTGTTTTAAGCCCCCTCGTCACATGGTGCGAATTGAAGTCTCCGACTATTAAAACTTGATAACGGCTACTAGACATCAGTGAGTCAAATGGCCGATTGTCATGCCCACCTGACAGGAAATATGCATTAGCTCCCGTAAAGGGCTTGTTCCAGTCAACTGAGGTCAACCGTATATTCATTGCCCGCATGTTGGAAAGAAATGCATGCCCTGTAACAAAACGTTGTAGAGATTAGCATTAACAACCCCGGCTCTCCTGATGACCGGTCAAACCAGAACGGACGGTAATTTTGTAGCGAGAGCTATACTACGCTACCCAGTCGATCATTTCGCTTTGAGCCTAGGAGGCCGATGGTGCGCATGCGCGAAACCAGGGATAAGCAGCAGGTGCGCGGCGCATGACGTCAGAACTTTCCGCCGGCGCCGCGCATGAACGCGCATGCGCGGCAAGCGGAGATGGGCAGCAGGTCCGCTGCGCATGACGTTAGAGCTCGGCCGCCGCCGCCGTGGCCGCGCGTGGGGTGTTGTGAATAAAGTGCATATGTGGGCTGTGGGTATAAAAGCTTAGGTGATACGACTCGGTGTATCACAATCGCATCGTATGGGAGACGAAAAGGAGACTCCAGCCGCCGCTATGCGGCGGTATCATCAAGAGAAGGTGAATTTTTCGGACCCAGAAGTCGTCCCAGAAGTAGTCCTTGTTTCTATTACACGCTATGTTGGACAAACTTCGGACGCATGTTTTTTGTTCACGTAACCAATCTGATACGAACGCATTCAAACGTCAGAGCAACGCGTAACGTAGGACTGCCACCTTTACAACACCTTCCTTTGCGACTTACTTCTGCTTCCTACCGACCGATGTGTTCTAGGTACAGTACCGTGTAATCTTGGCGTGAAAAACTGTTCATGCTTTCGGCCAATACAGGAAATGCGCAAGGGGAAGCACAAGGCAGGAGTTGCGTTTGAGCCTTTATTAGCCCGATAGCGTTAAAGAGGTCGTGTGGTAGAAAAACCGGCGTAGATGTCAGCTTCGATGGCCGTGAGCGAAAAATCCGCTAAATATCCGAAGAGACTACGGACAGGCTGGCCACCTACGTCACGTGACCCTGTAGCGTCAATACATCCTATCCATCTTACTGTGACCAAACTGAGCGTCTTGGCAGGTTGCATTTAAATTAATGATTTGTCGCGAGAGGTTGCTCGGGAAGAGCAGCGTGCGCGGCGCAAGTCTCACAGATGGCAGCACCTGCCATCGGAGGGTAGTGTCGCATCGCTTGACCGCTGCACCACAGCGCCAGGAGTGGTATGAGGACTCCCAGATATATATGAATGTTAAGTAGAGAATGACCGATTTCACATAGATAAGCATTACCCTATTATCGCTATCGCATCACACTCTTATAGGCGGAGCCTAGTTCTCCCCTCCAAATTCTGCATGCGAATATGATTACCGGCTGGGCTGAACCGTGATGACATAAATGTTGCGACTTCTTACACCAATCGTACGACGAACGATCAGTTGTCACTGCTTCGCGAACTGAATAAATTAGCGGTGACGCCTCGCATAACGATACCAAGATTGTATTTTGGGTTAGGAGGCAAGGTCTAACTAAAGCTGAGTGCAGGGTTTAGCGGCCGCTTTCCGTGTGCTTTCTCCTGGCGCTTGAACCGTGGCACGTTTGCGCAATACAGTTATTCGGTTGCATGCTAAGTCTCGAGCGCGATGCCACGCGCTCTCTTTGGATGCATGCATATCTTTCATCACAACCAACTGCTGTGCCACGTCGAATTTACTGCTTTCTCATAGCGGAAGCCACAAGGTTGCGCCGAAAATAACGGCATAGATAATACGAGGAACGAGAGACAGGTTGAGTACATGGACTGCTCCCGTGATGGAGCGTGACCGCATTACAGGATTAGTCGGCACCGATTACCCCTAACCGACTGGTGTAATGAAGATAACACTACAGTTGTAAATAGCGAGAAAAAAAATAGCAGAGAGTTTAGCATGGCTAAGCTGGACTGTTTTACAGTAGACCTAATTATGGTGGCCATCTAAAGAGCTTACGTGCTGTGAATGAGAAAGCACCCTTTGAATCATAAGTCGTTAAGCGTAAACGCCTTTGACCTAAAACATTTTATCTTAAAGGCCTTTACCCGGAAGGCATTTACCATGAAGGCTTTCATCCTAAAGGCCATTACGATAAGGTCTTTACCCTAAAGACGTTTACCTTGAAGGACTTCCACTGCTAGGTGTACGCAGATGTAATGTTGCCCACAGCCCGGTGGGTAGGTGTGTAGTCTACCACAAAGCAGACTTCAGGGACGCACGTATGCCCGAATTCTAGAAATGCGCCAACTATTGCTACTGCAATAAAATAATTAATTCTGTCCTGAACTGCCCGAAAATCCTCCGTATGGTGTTTTGAAGCAAAGCGCGAGAACATTGGCGCACAAAACCACGCTGATGGCTACTAATGCGCACCATCGCACCACTCAGCGCATAAAGGTTCATATTGAATTTCGCCAGTATTCAAGTCTTGCTTTAAGCAACCTTTCCTGATGTATAAGGCGAATAAAAAGAGCAGGGGCAATATATGTGTCGCTTGCTTAGAATTCCCAAAAATTGGCTGTTCATGAATCAACGTATTCAAATAGAGAAATAAGACAATTTGAAAAACATTTTTCTTGCCAATTACCACTATACTTCGTAATAATTTTCTTGAAAAAGTAAGTTCTCTCTAATATGTCGATGACATGGTAAACGCATTGTTTTATTTTCCATTGCAGGAGAAGTTTGCACAGCTCCCCGAGCTGCTACTGGATGCGTAGCTGGTTCTGAAGTGAATGTCTTCTACTATGAGCCCCATTCGAAAAATTGCCTTCCTGATTTATCCTGCGGCTACACCGGCAATAATTTTCCAACCGCAGCCGAATGCATCAAGACTTGCGGTGGCCGTAAGCAAATTCTCTTATGTTCCATAAAAACCAGTCCCTAACGTGCGTATTGCTCATGAACAATTACAGTGTGTTATTGAGCGCTAATTCTTGCTGAACACAAGCACGAGTGCGGAGAGTATGTTGAATGCAGTCGGTTTAATTTAACACAGATGGCTACTGAGAAGGCCCGTATTTTATACAGAGCTATTGAAAAGTGAACTGCTTGCCAGCGCAGTGTTCACTCTGTCACTTTCACTAGCACTTGGGGTTCAGAGATGGTGCTTCATATAGAAATGGGAATTATAAGTTACACGTTTCCTGGAGACTTGGCATATAGAATGGTCTGATGTTTAGGCTAATCCCCATAGGTGGAGTAGATTTTGAATTAGGGAGTTATATCATCGATATTCACCCAAGCGCAGCCATACGGCTACAATGGAAAGCCCATGAAGCTGTAATAACTGGCAGAGTACTTGCTATCACGGATTAGGGGCTAGGACATATACTTTCATCAGACCCACTAAATGGTCACTAAGGTGGCAGTCTGGGCATGTTGGTGATTCGAAATGAAAATGTACAGCGTAAAGAAAGACGAGGACACGAAGAAGGCACATGGAAAACACGAGCGCTGCTTGCAAGCTTATTTTGAACCTCGGACCAGTATATATAGCTTAAAAAACCGGGCCAACTTCACGCATACGCTGTAGGCGACTCAAACATATGTTGACGCAGGTATAACAGCTCCTTACCAATAAGAGCAATGGAAGGCTTAGACAAGCAGCACCAAGCTAACCGGTCTATCATTTCAGCTTCAATGATTTCTCGAGTTAGTTGGCAACGGCTTTTGTCGATAACAGACCAATATTGGTAAGTCGGCTGGCACACGAACACTCCATCTGAATTGATACCATTCTCATCTTCACCGTTTCCCTTAAATTTCCTGCAATGTGCGTCCAGAAACCCTCCTCGGCGTTTAGACACATTTTAGCAATGTTCTCGGAGGCGGTCGTTGAAACACGTGTTCCATGAGCTCGTATTTTCCACGTGTTTTCTTCGTGTCCTCGTCTTTCTTTGTGCTGTACATTTTCACCCCTAAATGTAGCGCCGTTCCCAAGCAGCTCTTGTCCTCTGCGCGCAGATCGCACAGATATGACGTCCAGAGCGAAGTGAGTCTTACCTTTCAAAGCTTTCTGACTCAATGCAGGCGCGGGAAGAGTGAAATTTAAGAATACTGGACTAAATGTATGCACGCTCGCCAAAACGAACTTCGTTAAGAAGTTAAATTGCAGCCTGTGCGCTGCCGGAATTCTGCGGGCGCCCCTCTCCTCCTGTGAAGTAATCCTGCTCTACGACCTGAAAGATTAATACGAGTGTTTTCGCGCAGTTTGCTTGTTTGCTTGCGTATCACAAATAGGATCACATCGCGACACCAAGGGAGTCCATTTGCTTTGCACGCATTATTTACCTCGATTCCTTACTTAAGATGATGAAAGCCACGAAGAGTTTTCTAGAATAAAATTGATAGGCAGCCCAGTACTTGCCTAGGTTTGTTGGGGGCTGTGTAGTTTTAGAGCACGAAGTGAGGAGGTCAGCTTCCAGCGGCGGTGGCCGGAGGTCGATAAGAGTGTTGTCGGCATTGTCAATGAATTTTAAGAACGCTAGCCTAAATGAGCTCGTAGATTTTTGGCACGGCAAATATTTTAGTCAGAATGATTGCACCTTTCATCTTAATCCCTTCCTTATGAGCACGCTTCAAGTGTCCACCATTACTGCGAAATCTATTGCACCATTATTTACAAAAGAAAATGTAGAAAGCAAACATTTCCACCATCTCTTAGCGCAGTCTTTTAAGAAGCGTTTACTGCTTCTCGCACTTTACTACGAGTAGCTAAGGCGCTCACTGCCGAACATAGTGTACACCAGTAATGTAACTTAATCCAATATGCTACATGCAGCTTTTATTGTTTACGAATACAGCACTACGGCTGAGCACGAGACTACGCGCGAATTTAGGACCACTTAGGTGGTGACAACCGGCGCTATGAAGGCTAAGAATGTGTTGGTTTGGTAAAATATTTTTCAGTCCGCAGGAACCGGCTGCCATTGGCTGAGTGTGGCGAAAAATGTTCTTGACGTTCGGTGGGACATTTTCCGGCTTTCAGAGTGCAAATTGTCTTAGCGTTCGTGCTCAGTTCCAATACCTTTTCCAGCTTTTTTTTAACACGAAGTCAAAAAAGTTGTGGTAAAAGACTTCTTACGGGGCACTACATCGCAAACAATTAGTAGAACATTCAGCGATCAGTCGGAATTTGCTAAAGCACGCACGAGCGTCGAAGCTTTCTCTGGCTTTCGGCGAGTTTGTCATTGAGCGCTAGCAAAGCGTCGTGTTAGTCATTGAAACGACACCATGAGGACTTGGTGTCTTCTTCACGGAACAGATGTCATGGGATGCCCAGGTGGATCATATTATACACAATTTGTCAAGAGTCGTTGGCTTGACTAATATAAACAAACGTATCTCCCCTACCAAGGTTAAAACTTTGTTATACCATGCATTGTTCTACTCGCACATAAGATATTGTCACTTGATATGGGGAAAGAAGACCCTAAGTAACATGCATAAAACATATCGATGCAGAAAAAAAATGCTAAGCAATATTTCTAACGTTCCTTATGACCATCCCTCTCTTCCGCTCTTTCAGAAACATAACAAAATGACAATATGTGGCATGTACGCTTACCACTTAGCTTTAGCCTATAAAAATGAAATTAAAACAAGGTAGATTTTTTGAACCAACTGGCTTTCTTACAGAGAAAAGTTGTGCATTATCCCGCTCGTAGCCCACACATATGGAATAAACTGTTCTGTGGCACAAATTATGGCATACAGATGATACGGTATCATCTTCCAAACTTGGTGTATTCACTGAATAAAAATGACCTTCAATTTCAGCAAGCATCGAAAGCTGACGTCAGATATATTTCCGCGGCTGAACCTGTTTCTTTAGGTGATCTTGATATGCTCTGGAAGGAAATGGTTTTGTTCGTTATCTTTGCTGTGACAGTGATTCTTCGTTCTTTTTTCTTTATGTAAAACCTGCATTTTGCCACCTACAAAGTGGAATTTGTATTTCTTTGTAAGTTCGGCTTGTGCTCAAAGCTTTGAAGTTTCACTCTGCTGCACTAGTTTGCTGCTAGTGGGAACAAAAGCGGTCTTTTTTTAATTTTCCCTGATAAATTGTGACCTGACTTATTTTTTGACGAGCCAAATTCCTGCACATGTTTCATGCAAATATTGTCAATTTTGTTTCTGTGAAACTTGTACTGACAATTCAGAATTGTAATGGGTCGTCTAGTGCACTTTTATTTTGTGTTCACGCTACACTGTTGGGCTGATGCCTTTTTTATAATTTTTAAAAATATTTC
Organism: Amblyomma americanum; assembly: GCF_052857255.1. Lineage (NCBI taxonomy): Eukaryota > Metazoa > Arthropoda > Arachnida > Ixodida > Ixodidae > Amblyomma > Amblyomma americanum. Next base: position 37,175,530 of record NC_135505.1, read on the forward strand.
TGGGGGGGGAGGGAGGTGGCAGCCTCATTTAACCGATAGCCTGGCTTTTTCTGCCTGGCTCCCCCATCAAATTTATGACAAATAAAGGCATTATTATTATTATTATTATTATTATTATTATTATTATTATTATTATTATTATTATTATTATTATTATTATTATTATTATTATTATTATTATTATTATTATTATTATTATTATTATTATTATTATTATTATTATTATTATTAATTTTCTGGAGCCGAAGGTCTGTGTTACAATTACCCACGGGTGAAAATTTGCGATCCTGGCAAACTATGGGGATGTGATTATGGCGGACCATGATCTTGTGGTTATGACTAATTTCACGGCCTCGGCGGCGGCCATGAGTGGACGGCGTAAAGGGTTCGATGAGGTAACTGATCGCGGATGTTTTCTTGAGAATGCGGTAGGGGCATTGGTACATGCTGAGAAGTTTTGAGGATAGGCAGGGACTGGTGGATGGTACCAATACCGATATCAAAGCGTCGAGAAGGTAAGCTGGAAGAAGTTCAGATTGATCAGTACTCCTTTCTGCCGCTGCTGGAAGTGAGCAATCAAAGAACGAGCAAGCAGGCAGGATTTATCGATATAAGTTGCGACTTAGGAAATAATTGTAAATAACTCATAAGCATGAGGTCAGGATGGCACAACTGAGTCCCTTATTACTTCAAGAAGGCTCACGGCAATGCAAAACAGATGGAGAGAGAATGCGTTGGTGGCATGAGTAAGAGAGCTGCAAGAATAGGTGACAAATGGTAGGACGTCGTGTAGGTTGCAGTGATTGGAAGCAACATAGATGGCCCACATATCGCCGAGAGTGCGGTTAAGCGCTAAACTATGTCTTCTGTCTGAGGATGGTACGCTGAGGAGGGGCGGTGAACAGTGCTGCATTCCGGAAGGAGAGCTTCTACAACATCGGAGAGGAATGCACGACCGCTATCACTCTACAAATTTTTTGAAGCGCTGGCGATGAATGATTTAATGGCAGATGAAAGAAGCAATGTAGTCGGCTGTATCGGATGGTACAGCCAACGTCTTGACGTAGCGCGTAATATGATCGATGAAACGATGATATAGCGACTGCCGGTAGATGTGCTTGGGAGAGGGCCATATATGTCAATGCCAACCCGCTGGAATGGCTGGTCTTGTCCGGGACAGCGGCGGGCTCAAAAGGTGGGTTTCGTGGCCGCTAAATGTTCCGAAGCCGAAGGTGTGTTTTACATACTGAGACTGGGGAGCACTACAATCTAGACAAGGGAACCACACCACATAAGAACACCACGACACACAAGCGTAAACATTCAGCTGAGTTTATTTTCGACATGGCACATATTTATACGCACCTAATCATGCGACACACAAACATAAAAGCGTTAGAGTTAGCCAAGATATCAAAGCAATCACCTACCCCATGCGAGATATAAGCTATCCTCGCAAGTCATGAATTTCACACATGACCAGCTAAAAACAATTTTTCTTTTTTTGTTAAAACCACAGAAGGAGCGCTAACAAACACAGCACCTTCCTTTTCTGAAGCCATGCAAAATGCTTCCCACAATTATCTTGTGGTCTTGTCCTTTGATTTAAGAAGAACCGTCATTCTATCCAGTAGAGGTTCGCACTTGTGCTCAGCGCAGTGTCCTGCGAGGTTGCCAGGGGTACTGACCAGAGAGTTGTAGTAATTGTGCTCCCGCAACGATTCATTTAAGCACCTTCCTGTCTGGCTGACATAGGCCGTGCTGCAAGACAGCGGTATTTTATACAGCACTCCTTCAACACATGCCGCAATGTCTTGTGCCTCACGCCATAACACCATGCGTCGTGCTCTTCTTCGTGGCCGGAATTGATTTTCGCACACATGCATTTGAGTTTTGAGTTTTGAATACCGCTGTCTTGCAGCAAGGCCTATGTCGTCCAGACAGGAAGGTGCTTAATTCAGAGGCTGCGGGAGCACAATTACAACTCTCTGGTCAGTGCCCCTGGCAACCTCGCAGCAGAATGCGCTGAGCACAAGTGCGAACCTCTACTGAATAGAACGACGGTCCTTCTTAAGTCAAAGGACAAGACCACAAGAGAATCATGGGAAGCATTTTGCATGACGTCAGAAAAGGAAGATGCTGGGTTCGTTAGCGACCCGTCTGTGGTTTTTACACAAAAAAGAAAAATTGTTTTAACCGGTCATGTGTGAAATTCATGAATTGAGAGGATAGCTTATATCTCGCATTATGTAGGCCTTTGCTTTGATATCTTGGCTGGCTCTAACGCTTTTGTTTGTGTGTCCCATGATTATATGCGTATAAATATGTGCCATGTCGAAAAAAAACTCCGTAGAAAGTTTGCGCTCGTGAATCGTGGTGTTCTTATGTGGAGTTGTCCCCTTTCTTGATTGTAGCGCTCCCCAGTCTCAGTATGTACAACCAACTAGCCCCCTATAAATCTTTACAGGTGTTTTACAAGTCTGTCTTTTTTTGAGGATCTGTATTTGGTACCCTGATTACCACGGCGCTTTTTCAGAAATTGGGCAACCGGACTACTGCAGACATCCCCCAAATCAAGGATACACCTGCGACAGAGAAATGGGATCATATCGTTACTTCTACGACGTTAGTGCAAGGCAATGCTTATGGTTTCCTTACTTTGGATGCGGTGGCGGACTGAACAATTTCTTGACCTACGAACAGTGCCGTAAGCACTGTATGCAAGGTGAGTTAAAGCGTTCAGCGTTCGACGGCAAATTATATAAAATTGTTTTCGCTGCAGCTTCATATTGCAACAAATTTTCTCTCGCTCCACAGCCGTTTTTTTCGAACATGTGCCCACTCGTGGGAGAGAAAAGTCTCCTGAGAATGAAGGGGAAAATTCTGTACAATTTCTTTAAGGTTCAATATGTGATAATCTCGGTTTTTAAAAAAGATAGAATGAAAATTTTATTTTTGTAAGTTTTGGCTCTTTAATGGGAAATGTTCAGTACAAGAAATACAAAATTTTTGAAGAAGATAATAAAGTTTACCTTTCGTTGCTAAGATGGGTGCTTAAGTACTGCGCATGCTATGTTATCAGATATAGATGTACATAAAGGTAACTTGGAAACTACATAAATGACCATAGATCTGTCTGCTTTTTTTTCGCTTTATAATGTGCTAACTTCCAGTTCTAATCTTTCGAGAGCTCTGGAACAAGTTGACAATGACAAAACTTTCGTGATAATCACTACATCGCATTACAGTTTTAAAACTCGTTTCAGAATCTTTATATGACACGCATCATTATTTGATCACTACTTTGCCCTGTATTTCGTACTCCGAGTTATTGGACTATATTTACATTGCCGAGTGTCAGGAGCACAATTTGAGGCGCACATGTCTGACAATCGGTGAGCACGGAACCGTCACAGCCACTTCGCTAAATGAACTTGAGTATCCACTCAGAAATGACGAAACAATTCTGTTATTACAACGACTCCTTGCTGTGAGAGAACTAGTACCCAGCACACCTCCTTATTGCGGCGATCTTACCGCAACGCTGCGGGCCACGGACGCTGTCAGCAGTACAAAAGTGGCGAATTCTACGCGAGGTTTGGCTGTACTGCGTTGCCAAACCACCTTCCCTGAGAGCCTCGTGTGGAGACGGGCGACAAGGTGGCCGTTTTACCTAGAGCAATGCCACATGACTCGTTACAATCCGCGGCGCACGTGCACTGACTGATGAGTCTAGAACAGCGAGCCACTCAACAGCAGCTTGTGTATTATGTGTTTATTCCGACATTATCTAAGCAGATGCAAAATTACTTCGAAAACCTTGCTTTCTCGACGTCACTAGGAATCGCTAGTTAACCACAATGGCAGAATCAAAATACACCTTTGTTCGCAAAGTTCCGAGACTGCGTGCTATAAAAAAAATGCGTTTAACATTCAAAACATTTCTGCAGAACCCCTTCGAAATAGTCTCCCTTGCAGTCTATACACAGCCTCCAACGCTTCTTGAGGTCTAGAAAACAGTCGGAAAACGCTTCTTTTGGCAAGGCTGCCAACTCCTTTGTCGTGGCGTCTTGAATGGCTTCCACGCTCCCCACCCTGGGACCTTTAAGGGCTCTCTTCACACGAGGAAAGAAGAAACAATCGCATGGGGAGAGGTCAGGCGAGTATGGCGGATGGGGAAGTGCAGTAATGCTGTGCTTGACGAGAAATTTTTTCACGCTCAGAGCAATGTGCGGCCTTGCGTTATCGTGGAAAAGGCTCCATTGTTTAGACGCCCGTAAGTCAGGGCAACGGCGTCGCAGTGCATCATGTATGTGTTGCAGCACGCGGATATAAAACAACCTTTTCACCGTTTGCACTTGTGGGACGAACTCGCGGTGTATGACACCTCTGCCATCGAAAAAAGAACGTATTTGTTTTGGTCTTTTGTCACCGCACCTTTGTCGACGCCGGAGAGCTTGTCGACCGCCATTCGGCGCTCTGCCTCTTTGTTTGAGCATCGTATTGAAAACACCAGGTTTCGTCTTCAGCTCCGATGCAGTCGACGAATGGAGCATCCTTCTCTGCCTCAGAGAGCAAATCAGAGCCCACTGATGCCCGCGTGTCCTTATGGTCCTGGGATAGGGAGTGCGGCACAAGTCTAGCATTCAGCTTTCATTTCGACAAGTTCTCAAGCAAAATTTGGTGGCATGTCGTCTTACTATTGTGTCGAGAACGTCTGATAGCATGCGGACTGTAAATGTGTTGTCTTGCTGATTTTCCAGATTCGAGCCGCGTTGTTTTCATTCCTTGAGGTTGAAGGTCGCCCCTGTTTTGTGTCGTCTTCCACCGACGTTCTCCCCAAAACGAACCTCCTGTGCCTCTCGAAAACTCGCACCCGCGATGATGTGTCTGCCGTAAACGTCACGAAGGAGCTCATACATCTGTGTGGCCGTCTTTCCAAGCTTCACAGAGAATTTTATATTTACACGCTGTTCGAGGTGGACGTCGATCTCTCCACATGCACTCACAGTATAATGTGCAGACGATTAGTGGAAACTTAGTTTTCTGCATGTAGTGCCATCTAGCGGCTGCCATAGCAATTAACATATATAGCTCAGGTTATCCCGAAAAAATGGCGCTACTTATACGCCACTACGTTTGTTTTGTGGAATCATTTCTAGAGAAAAAAACAAATCAGTCTCGAAACTTCACGGAAAACGTTGTATCTCGGGTTATGAGCACCCGAAAAACAAATATACATGGAAAAGCATGAAAGCAGCTAGAGCAGAAGCGCGAAGAGATGCCGTTAAAATAAAAGATAGGACATTATGAGGGTACAAGAAGTACGAAATAGTGAAAGGCAATTAGAAAGAAAGGAATAATGGCACCGGTACTTAGTTTTGGTAATACGGTTCTGTGAGCAAGGGTAGAAGTTCGGACGAGATTAGAAATAAATCACAGAGCTGTTGGAAGATAGCATTAAGCGCCCATGACAAAACCACAAACGTGGCAGTACAGGCGGGTATCGGCTGGGCATCGTTCGAAGCACGGAAGGCTCATAGTAAAATACTTTATGAAGAGCGCCCTGAGGGAACTGGGCGGTAACAGTCGGGCAGCTAAGGTGTTTAAATAATTATGCACAAAGAGTATAGACTCAAGATAGGGGAAAATGAGTAGATTTAAAGCGGACAACTGGGCTAGTCGGTGATCTTTAGATTCAATGCACATGGTAACTAGCGCTAAAGACAAGGACAGAAGATAAAGACAGACACCACGAACGCTAGACATCAACTGGTTTTATTCCAGACAGACACACTCAATATATAGGCAAACATTTACAACCGATCACACCTTAAAGCGCATGTGCAACTGGAACTTCCCGTTAAGGAAATGCAATTTCCTGAAATTGAAATATAAATGACAGTGAAACAGAGAATTCAGTCTAAAGGAATTGTGGGTTTTCAAAACGATGCGGGTATTTCTCTGGTGATTTTTTAACGCTTTTGGAGTTTTACCTTTCTAGCACATTTGTAAGTTTTGATGGCGGGATGTACGTTCAGTGTGACGGTGTGTGCATCGGTTCTTGTGTCGCCCCCGCGCTAAGTGAATTGTGTCAGTCAGTTTGGACAGACGCTTTGAAGCGTGCCTTGACAACGACAAGATTTTAAAGATCTTCAGTTATGTCGACGACTTCTTGGTATTTGCAAAAACTACTCAGGATGATAGAAAGGATGTTCTAGTTTAACGAACCTTGGAATGTTTTGTCTTCTGTCTATGGTCTTAATTTCACTCATGAGCTTTCTAAAGATGGCAGCCTGCAGTTCCTGGATGTCCGGCTCTTTCTGAGTGACGCACGAGTTTGCTATATGTACCAGCCAAGGTCTGAAAAATAACTTTTGAATTTTAATTTCGCCCTTTCTAAATTAGTAAGAAGAGGTAGCGCCAGGACATGTCTTCGTGCTGCTCTTGACAAGTCCTGCTCACACAAGGTGAATGAGAGTGTGCACCTGCAGGCAGATCGCATGACGAAGGCAGGCTTCCCTAGGGATCTCCTGACATCTGTGGCTGAAGGCCTGTTGAAAATGATAACCTTTGCGAAACTGGCAACGATGAATGAGCTACAACTCATGAGAGGGCAAGATGCGTGGCAATGCCTTATATCCACCAGCTGACACACCGCCTAAAGAAGGTGGCGCAGAAAGGCAAGGTCCGAGTTGTGTTAACTGCATCCGATAAACTCGAAAAAAAGTGTAAAGATGTTGATGTTGCTTCAAAAAAGAAGGAACCCCATTGCCCGATAGAACATCAAATGCCGTATGTGGCTTGCAGGACCAACGTGGTGTACAAAATTTCCTTGTCATGCGGGAATTGCTACATCAGCCAAACTGGCCGTTGTATCAATGTTCGACTAATGGAGCTGAAGCTGGCGGTTGAGGGGCATTATCAGGTCCGGGACAATTCGCGGCACATTGCAAACAATGCAAGGATAAATGCGCTTCGATTTATAATCAGACTAGGGTCATTTTTGTAAGTTCAGACCGGAAGGAATGCGAAATACTGGAAGCATTCCTCATTCGCTTGGAACGAGAGTCGTGCGTAAGCATCCGAATGTTATCTTTGTAATCCAAACAAGGACATTTCCTAAACGAGAAGGTGCCGTTCCACATGCGCTTTAGTGTGTGATCCGTTGTACATGTTTGCCTCTATATTTAATGTGTCTGTCTGGAATAAAACCTGTTGAAGTTTAGCGTTCGTGGCGTCCATCTTTCTTCTGTCCTTCCCTTTAGCGCTATTTACCATGTGCATTGACTAGGAGACTAACCAGCAACTATGCAGGATACAGGGCTGGATAAATAATGAGCTTTATGGGCTTTATGCGCAGAAGCTGTCGATGGCAATAGCGCTTACCCGCCAATGTTATTCAGTATGAATTGTCGACTTACGCGGGTGGAGAGACCCTAGACGGGAATCAAGTTTTTCTATTTCACTACTGGGTGTGGATTTAAATGCCAGTTTCGCTTCAAGAAATATTTCTCGAGGAGCTCAACTGGAGGAAAGTTCAGCTATTTACGTATTTCGCGGTGTATATTACACCGATTATTCTCCCTCAATGACGCTCTCATGTTCGCACGTCCGCTCTCACAGTTCAGTTAACAGCGGGCGAAAATGCCCCCCAAGGCGACCATATAGAAGAGTCAGGCATGACCAGCCAGCCTAGCGGCGTATGTGGCTCTAGTGGAAGGAAATTTCGATTACGTTTTGGCGCAACCCTTTTCACCATTGCGATGAAACAAGGCGCTCGAAGTGTTCTAGGTAAATATTGAAAAATATTTTTTTTTCAGCGCCACTGTTAACTGCTAATATGTGGTTATCAGACAGTACATGCTCCACAACTCATTCACCTATGTTGAGATATTTTGCGCTACAAAGACAGTTCTCAGCACATTGTAATTTCAGTCTTTCGTTAGCATCTTTGGCAGAAAATTAAGCGCTGTGCTTTCTTCCAGGCTGAGAGTGATAAGTTGAATTGTTGGAGAACAGCGAAAAGCGAACGCCGGAAGGTTGCAGCAGCAGTTCTGTGCTGGTTGCGATTAAAAATAAAACAGTCTTGAAGAAATATTGTTTGCCTCAGATTTGTTTAGTTCATATGCAAATAAGAAACATTGTTGGATTCGAAAAATTACAGCATCTGCTAACCTGAACCAATACGTGTGAAGAGGTGTATGGACAGAAGTCCGTCCAACTTCTGAGCATGACAGCACCTAAGCCCTTCCTTCCATGAGCCAATGTGATGGCTCCTGATCTCAAAGACCTTCGTCCAATCGCTGTCATGACGATTGAGTTTTCATATCGGCTAAATACAACCTGTACGTGTGATTCGAATTGTAATTTTATGAAAAAGAACCCCAGGTGTTCGAAATTTTTAGAGGGCTCTCCTCATCAACAACTTACTTTCTAATCTGCATCATCTCTATTGTCAACAGGAGGGGAACCCAGCAGTAACTAAACTTTATGTACCCCAGTTGTTTGAGTAGAGATAAGACCGATATCTTTGTCGCCAAAGGTGTTTACTCCATGTTGTTTCTAGCTGTGATGCATCAGTCATTTTTACTGAGTTCGTGACTGATGCATTTTCAGTGGTTGTGGCGCTTGACGGTTTATCTAAACTAGGCAAAACCGGGATACTCCAAACATCTGAAGCAATCGAAGCACATTACTTCAATTCATTCTGTTGTCCCCTAGACTGAACTGGAAACAGTTTAGAGCGGATTGATGTTAATGAGTTATCGATGAACATGTAGATGATGTCAATCACGGCACGTTTTCATTGCAGTGCATATAATTGATCATCCATGTTTGATTCTTTGAAACAACTCAAACAAAAATTAAGTATGGGGAAGCGTATGAAAGATCATTGCTACTATTCACAGAATTTATCTTCCAAGACTCAAACAATGATTGGCACGAAATGGTGCGTAATAATCGTTCTATCGTTGCCCCCGCAGATCATTCCTTTAGACGATTGCAGTTTTTCTGCTATTTCTAATCAAAAACCGCCTCTTTTGTTCTCTAAAGCAGCAATAACTACTCCGTATGAGCGCGCTACAACCGGTAAAAGCAAGATTTTGCTTTCCATTGCAAGATGAGACACCTCTGATCAAAATCTTGATAACACACTTACATAAGAACTGCTGGCAAAAATGCACCACACTTCTCTTTCATGCGTCTTTACTACACGGTGCGAGATCAGGAAAAACTTAAAAAGCAAGATTGTGCTACGCGTCGAAAGGTCGAAATTATAGGTACCAATCTGTGTACTCATAACAGTATCTTACAAAATTCCACATTTGCCTCCCAATTAAGTGGTGTCCAAGAAAAAAGTGCATGTAAAACACGCATTTTGGACATATATTTGCTAAATTTGTGGCTAGATAGCTAAACCCGTCAAAGACAGATCAAAAAACGTTACTTTACATTAGTAAATATCCTGTCCCCTCTCTGTCTTTTTGACGTCTGCAACTACTAGCACTTCTAGGCGGGAGAAATGTTCTGAACCGAAATGGCCGTCTTTAAATATCATTTGACCCACTGAGAAGATAGCGTGTAAGTATTTCCAATTTCAAGCTTTGTATCTACTTATTTTTGCAGAACTTGGCAGAATGTTGCGTCATTCATGGCACTGTTACTACCACTTGTGATTACACAGCGCTCTACGTGGCCTGAAATGAACTGATCTTTCTCTTAATCCTGTATTTCACACACGTTATACCTCATCCCATGTGCGGGCTGCGCCCGCAACGGTGGATCAGTGGTTACACAGCACACGACTAGAGGGCAGAAGTACCCGTGGGCGGCTGCGTTTCCATGGAGGCGAAATTAAAAAGGCGCCCGTGTGCTGCGCGATGTCAGTGCACGTTAAAGATCCCCAGGTGGTCGAAATTATTGCGGCAATATCCACTACGACACCTCTTTTTCTTTCCCCCTTTTTTCTCTTCCACCGTGCCTCTTCCCTCACGATGCGGTTGAGGTGTCCACAAAGAAGTGAGAGAGCTGCTGCGCTATTTTCTTTTCTCCAAAAATCACTACTTGCAAACACAATATAGCCTGGTAAACCTTCCCGCCGCTTCTTTCGGATGTTTGATTTCTACAGCACGACTTCCCAATGTGCTAAATGATACTGTCGTTGTCCACTCAAGGAGGTAAATGTTGAAAATGCTATTTGAGGAGCATTTTCTTTGTCTCTTGATAAAAGAGAAATTTCGAGCTGCACATACACCGAGTCTGCTTAAGATGTGAAGATTTTAGACTTCTTGATGGCGGTTTATTAAGGAGCTGTCTTTGTGTGCTTTCTCACTCATTTGATCCAAGAAAAAATAAAACCTTAGGGTTCCTTATTCTTCTAGTTCACAACGCAGATAGCAAAGACAAAATAAGTGGCTTGTAAAACGGCTACTATATTGGAATCTGCCGCTGTTGCTCAGTGGTTAGCGCGTGGGTCCGTTCCATCGTAGGGTACCAGTTAAATCCCGGCAACAGCGGCAACGTTTCGGTGAGGATGAAACGCAAACGTTTACAGTGTGCTTAGGGATGTCAGTGCACAACTGGAGTCCCCAGGGGGTTGAAATTATTCATGAGCACTCCATGGCTGCGTCTCTTTCTTTCTCCCTTAATCGACTTCTTTGGTGATTATGAATTTTTATGGCACGAGGGCATCTATGGTCTGAGAGTGCCATGGAACAAGATATTTTTCTATTACTCAAGGTGGGATCAAAGACCCATTTCCCAAGCCTTTCACCCCTCATAAGCCGAGCACCAGGCCAGAGGAAAGCTTGTGCCCATTGCATCACCGGTGCTTACCCGGCGGCACTGGGGATCGAACCCCGCTCCTCCCGCATGAGAGGCGGATGCTCAACCAATTGGCCATTGCCACGGATCTAACTCGCTTCTTTAGCCCTCCTCATAGCCGATTTTACGTGCCACTGAGAAGTAAGAGAGGCACGGCGTAGCTATTTGCCTGAAACCAAGTTTTTTCATATGTGCTGCACAGCATACAGCCCTGTGTTCAAACCTTCGTTTATTCTCCTTGAAACACACTCGATCGAGTGGAGAGGCACACCACCAGCTTTCTTCCTCATACTGATACAAATTCTTTATTGTGAAATTCTTACAATTCTTAGTTGTAGGATGGAGTGCAATAGGAGCTGGTAGCGCAGAATTAAAGCTTTTAGATTTACCTTTTATAAGCATAACGGGCATCACTGCAACAATGGTTCTTCTGAAAGCGGCCGCCGCGGTGGCTGAGTAACCACTCAGCCACTGCGCTCGGCTGCTGGCCCGAAAGCCGCGGATTCGATCCCGGCCGCGGCGGTAGAATTTCGATGGAGGCGAAATTCTACAGGCCCGTGTGATGTGCGATGTCAGTGCACGTTAAAGAACCCCAAATGGTCGAAATTTCGGGAGACGTTCATTACGGCCTCCCTCATAGCCTGAGCCGCTTTGGGACGTTAAACCCCCCTAAACCAAACCACGCATTCTGAAAGCACACGTCGCTTGAAAGGCTCTTATAAACTCTTTTCTTTTAAATAAGGTACAGTGTGGAAAGAATTGCACTAGTACACTGCTATAGCGTACTCTCGAAAGCTTTTCGCCAATCTGATTTCGCTCGGCTACCATGAGCAGTTTTAACCGGTCATGCATTTATTGATTTCACTATCCTCACGACAGAACTACATTAGTTTTGGTAGTGTGGTTAATGTAGACACAGAGATATCATAGGTTCTAAACGTGAAAATTTTACAATAACATCTCGTAAAATCTGGGAGGATATCCCTCTTCAGGCGGGCTCACTAGCAAAGGTATCACCCGATTAGTAACGCACAGATTTATAGGGGTTTAACGCCCCCAGGGGCCACAGGCGATAAGGGAGGGCTTATTGAAGGTGTTCGAAAATTTTGACCACCTGGCCAAATGCCATTTACTTTGTCCGTACACAAAAGAATCCCCTGAATTGCATTGTTCCTTGGCCCAATTTCTCTCACCGCTTTTCTATCGCAATTCTTGCAAGCAAAGTTTCAAACAAACACACAAGAGACACTAGCGTGTGTAGCTTGGGTGTTTATTGTAGAGGTCATGTCTGTGTTTTTAAACCGCTCAGAAAGTGGTTCCAGCAAGCCAATACAAAGTGTCCGAACTAAATGTTTTAACGACACAAACTTTACTTTGCATCCCTTCTCCGCGCGACTTTTTAAACTGCATGTCGGGGCTTTGGCGACGCTATCAATCAGTTATCAGTACCATTTATGCTTTTGGTGCTATATTTTAAACAACGTGCATTACTATTATTAATATTAATATTACGTATTAAACAATAAGCTTTTGAGGAAGTAGCCTTACATACGTGAATGAAAACATTTATGGCCCAGCATTCTGCGCACAAAAAGTCAGCTTATGTGGAAAAAGGATGAAGTATGTATAATTGCTAGGCTGAACGAAGTGGTGTTTATATCATAATCTGAGGAGCAAAAAAAAAAAGGTCGCGGTGGAACAGTGTGTTGCTTTGTGAATCAGTTTAAATATTTGTTTCTTCGGAAGGTCCGCTGGGTCCATTTTCTGCGCTTGATTTTTATCAAGTGCTCTGCCGATTGCTGTGAGACATAAATTAAGGAACAAGCGAGTTTCATAATCGGAAGTGGTGAGCGTATGGCTTCAGTGCCTTCTTCATATCGCTGCTGAGGAAAAAGTCAGTTGTCGAGTTTTCTGCTTTTCAATGACGAAGATGCTACATTCAGCGAAAGCGGGCGTTTCAAAACCTATGAGTCATAAAAAAATAAACTAAGGGTGTCTTCAATAGAGCCGCTTGTGCAAATAAACTGCGTTATGTGAAAGCACCTTTTGTCAAGCCAGTCTGCGTCGTCATTCACTCCCAAAAGGCGATCGCAGAGATCTTCCTGGTCTGAGCGCCACGAGTTTGAATACCTTGCTGGGTGTAGTTTATGATCCTTTTTCGCCACAATAAATATATTTTTGTTACCGACCAAGCAGTAAATAATATGGAAAGAAGTGCAAAAGCGATTTTTATTTAGAATAAGAGTCAGATGGGGTAGTCTTTTGTGACCATTCTGTTCCTTCCTTTAACTAGGTACAGCGGTTGGGACTTGCACAAATAATATTTCCAGGGCTTTCCTCTTCAGTTGCCTAATGGTCACTTGCAATTCGTTGGGTTTTATATTTTTTAGGTATGTAACAGAGAGCTTCAAGTAATAATATAGCATGCTGCCTAAGTCTGCCAGCAGCCACGCGAAAACAACGAACTGCCACCTTCTAGCTTTTCAGTCTATCGGCCCAAGTAACAATGTGCTTATGTGCTGCGGAGCGACCAATCCGTTTCGGGAGTCAACAAAGGAGGCCTATAAACATCCATTTTACTGTCAGCTTGTCCCCAGATCTCGGAGCAGGAGCTGCACTAGTATAGAGAACAGTTCTGCAGCTTTCTTTTTTTTTGTTTACATGAACAATAAAGGAGAGCTCGGCGAAGCATGGTGGCTCCTACTACTTCATTTCACCAATTCATAGCAATGACCTGTTACGATGATGTACAGTTAAACATAATGTAACACAAACGAAACCAGTACACAGCATGAAAACTAATTGCAAGCGTGAGCAGAAGTAATATTAGATTGGATTAAGAATTTTTATGGCGCAAGGGCACTTATAGCTAAAGCGCACCATGGCACAAAGTATTTTCGGTTTCTTAATGTGGGGTTAAGGATCCATTTCCCAAGCATTTCGTCCTAAACAAGCCGAGCCCCAGACAAGAGCTTGCACCCATTGTATCACCGGTGGGTACCCGGCGGCACTGGGGATAGAACCCCGCACCTCCCGCATGCGAGGCGGATGCTCAACCGAATCGCCACTGCTGCGGTCAGGAGAACTAATATTAATGACCGAACATAAACGGTGTGCATTTTGTCAGAACACCTGTCTTCGTTGTGCAGAACGCAGCCTGCCCAGGAGGCTGTGGCAACTTGCGCAAACAACTGCGGCATAAGCGTTCACATAGAACACACTATTACTTTCTCTACGATAGGTCAGGGCTGCTCTCAAGACACACAGCGTCACGGCTTCCCAGATCTATGTGCAGCCGCGGCGCTACACGGCCGGGCACTTGTTCGGTTTCTTTTTTGCTTACTGCATTAAACTGATGATAACAGTGCTGCAAAGTGAAACCAAACCTCCATTTTATAGTGTCGTTTAACAGGAGCTTCGCTATAGGAGTGGGCCGATGACATATGGATGAAGTGGAGAGGTCCAGCAGCTAAAACCACCTGAACAGCGTTCAATACCAGCTGGTTCCTGTACTTTATTTCATTTGGCCAGATGTGTACAGAAAACAAGCGTGTAGAAGAATATCTAGCTAATTGTGAACTTGTTAATTGAGCCGCATGCTAAGCACACAAAGATGGCTCAAACAAGCGCTACAAACTACTAAGTATTTCGAGCTTGTCCGCTAAAGCAACAGAAAAATATCAATGCGCATTAGTGAATGCGCAATAATGATTTCGGATGACTTTTCGATTGTGGAAAATATACTTTGAGGTTCCGCATTCCGAAGCAAAACATGGGTTTCAGGGGACCCATAGTGAAAGGCTCTGGATTATCCACAGTGCCAGACGTTCTTAAACGAGCGCTGACACGCAAAGGCCAAGGGTGTTTTTGTACATCGTCTCCATCACAATACGACCGCCGTGTTCGGACTGAACCTGCAGCCATGGGATCAGAAGCAGGCCGCCGAGTCCATTGAGCCACTATGCAGGGTACCTGCGATTATGCTTTCACATTATACGCTTGAACAGTGCAGCACTGTCGCGCATTTGAGGCTTGTGCTGTTCCGGCGGGGGACTACGTGACGTCATCCTTGAGTGCATTACATCCTACAACACGTGTGCATGCTTGCGGTGGCAGCACGGCGCAGCGCCCTCTGGCGATGCCAGTCACTTGGAACAGGGAAGGCGCTTACGCGGTATTGATTAGGAATTCTGGACAGACAGCTGAATTGCAAAAAAAATTACACTATTACATGACAACGATTATTGTGGTATCTACGTTCTAAATTTAAGAATGTGCATGAAGAGCGGTTATAAAAAATTACATTTGATGTATGCATGTAAGTGTAGAAGTTGCAAGCATTAAATTAAATGCAAGAAAGGCTTACCGTGGTCCAGGGCGTCTTATCGAAGGTGTTAGCAACACTCCTGTAATAAAGAGCCATCCGCAGCTCTATCTTAGTTCAACGCCGCACTCGGCGTCCTGTGTCCCTTTCGGTGTGTGGCGCCGGTTGGAACTCTTGAATCATCGCCTCGACCGAGCAACGCGTGCTACGCCGTCCATCTTCATCACATGTTCCCCTATTCTCTTACAGATTAGCTCAGGAATTCACCGGGAAGGTCTTTAGTGGCACGTTTCGGCTTATTTTTCCTCAAAAGCAATTTTACGCGGTGAGTACGAACTAATGAAACATACGAGAGCACAAAAAAAATATTCAAAAGTTTCCCATTTGCAGCGTCAGCCTAGGGCCGCACTTAAATTATTTTGCTTTTCTTCTTCCTTTTTTTATGCAGCAGAGGAACTTATAACAATGGAATCCCTTTATATTGTGCCTGAAAAAGAGATGGACGGGACTTATGATGTTCTAGCTTTTCTTGCAGGGGAAGCCGTTAGTAATGTCAGTGTTCTCGGAGAACAGATTGCGCAAAAAGAAGGGAACGAAAAAATTCATTTAAAGAAATGTATACAAGAACCTTCACCGAAGAGTCCAGAACGAAGCGAAATACAAATACAGAGGGGATAGAGCCCCGCGAGAGCTCTAATAACAATAAATATCCTCTCCGTAGCGCGGATGGCTCAAATCAGTCATTGACGCATACCTGAGACGATGGGCGCAAGGCTGAAGCTGAGCAATGCAAGGAAGGTATATAATGCTGAAGAGAACAATAGCAAATATGACTGAGCAAAAAATTCGAAGGTGCCATAATGATATTGCAGGCCAATCTTCAGAAAACCGCGGAAAAATCAGTGCGATTACTCGAATCGTATCACTCAACATCGCAGACATACGATATGAATTCTGATCGCTAGGTTCATGAAATAACGAACAGGAAAAGTAATAAAACGCTGAGACTAAGGGAAAGGATAGCAGCGGACAGGTAAACACAGAAGGAAAATTACATTAAGCCACAGATAAAACAGGAAAAACTCTTCCAGATCTCAAAATGGTAGCACGAGCTTAGCATAACAATTATGCAGTGCAAGTGCAGAAGCTTTAAATGCAAAGGAAAACTTCTGCAACAGGATGTTGACTCAGTGAATGGAAGGTCGGATGTTATCGTCCTGCAGGTTGTAAATGTGTAAGGGAAACTCAGAGGATATAGCCTGCTGCAAATTATTAATACAATTAGCTTTTCGGTACAAGAAGATAGCACGGGAACTACGACCGAATTTAAGCTACAAAGAAGGATACAGCAGATATTCCTACACGACCTTCCCATATGCTCAAGCAAAGAAGTATATGCCCTTAACAAGCATTCAGCACGCCTAAGGATAGGAAAGCCGCATTTAATGAAATTTTTGAGAAGCTAGCTCAGACTGAAGGAAATACGCTCTTTATCATAGCAGGAGACTTCAATTCATACAGGTATATTTACTTAAATGCACAGACTTTATTGCATACAAAGGAAAACAATCAAAAACTCAAATCAACGTAACAGGAACCACTAAACAAGTGGAAGGACTTTCCGTGGGTTCTGCCTAAAAACAACTGGCTAACCAATTGTGTTAAAGACAAGTGCCTAGGTACGCTCGGGTATGAAGAAAGAGAAATTCATTATCAAGAGAAAGGTAACCCAGAACCTGATAGGGACCTTTTGGTTCATGGAATTCAGGTGGAATTACTCTCCTTGGGAAGCAGGGCAGCACCAGGTAAGGAAAAAATCGCTGTAGGCTACCAAGCAAAGGAGAATACACATGATAAAATATCTTACGTAATATATGAATGAATCTTAGAGGATTTACAAGCTGCTACAGTCGTGGAAGACGGTAGAGATTGGTGTTATTCCAAAGCAAGGTAAGAAAGCAAGCATTAGTAACCTTCTACAGACTGGTACAAACTGATCACATACAAACTGTTTATGCTGGGTTCAATGTCATTCGCCGAGCATTACAACATGCCATAGATTCCACTAAGGGTAGACAGCTGGGCTAGTTGGTTGTTTGCGTTAATATGGAACATGGTACCAGCGCAAGAGACAAGACACACGGAGAAGACAACACGAACGCGGGTATTCGTTCCAGGGGAGGACACACATGCACAAACGCCCACTTACAACTTCATTGTTAGGTTGCCACTCGCTGAATTTGCACAAAGCAACACGCCCCACAATGTAACGAAACCAAAACAGTGAGGCACGTGGACGCGATGTGTGAAGCAAGAAATCATGATAATCCACATGGGAAACAACATGACGAATACACTAAGCAGAACTGAGCATACAGAGCATCCTTGTTGCTGATGATTAACTACGAAAACATGAGGTAAAAGACGTAAAGAAAACCGTCTAAAACCTAAACAAATCATGATCACATAATCGAAACAATCTTCCGGAAGGCCGTGTCGCAAAAGACACGCGTGTGACGAAGAAGGGCTAAAAGCGCTAAAAACAGGAGGATGAAACTTAAAACGTCCACGCAACACGGACCCGCCGCGGTGGCTCAGTGGTTAGGGCGCTCGACTACTGATCCGGAGTTCCGGGGTTCGAACCCGACCGCGGCGGCTGCGTTTTTATGGAGGAAAAACGCTAAGGCGCCCATGTGCTGTGCGATGTCAGTGCACGCTAAAGATCCCCAGGTGGTCGAAATTATTCCAGAGCCCTCCACTACGGCACCTCCTTCTCCCTTTCTTCTTTCACTCCCTCCCTTATCTCTTCCCTTACGGTGCGGTTCAGGTGTCCAACGATATATGCGACAGATACTGCGCCATTTCCTTTCCCCAAAAACCAATTATTATTATTATTATTTTTACACAACACGGCTAAAGAGACCTAAAAAATCTCTGAATAACATGACGCATAAAATAAAACAACAAAGCAAGCAAGAACACGGCTAAAATTTGATGACAGGTGAATGAAAGGAAACTTGGCACAAAAGCACAAAACCAGGCTCAAACGAGCTCGGGCACCTGGCATGGCAAAAAAAAACTAACAAAACAAGAACTCCATAGTTAGGTTTGCCACTCCGAGAGCGCTCACATTCGGTGAGGAAGGTCAATTCTTTATCGTAATTCTTTCTTCGTTAGACAGATTGATGCCGCTCTAACGCAGGTCTTCTTCTGCTCGCGCTATTTTTTGTGCTTCTACAATTTCGTGGTTAAGGTGATTTTTGTGTTTCTAAATAGGAGCGCATTTCATCAGTAGAGCCCTGCAGTTGCAGGACTTTCAGTTTTCGGCTAGATGGCCTTCAACTGCCAATTGATGTAATTTCATGCGATGTTCTTTAAGACTCTCGTTGAGGCACCTTCCTGTCTGGCCTATGTAGCTGGTCCGACATCTTAGAGGATCCTTGCCATCGATGCCTTCTGAACAGGCCACAAATATTTTCTCGTAGGTAATCATGCAATTTGGACTCGCTTTCTTGACTTGACACGATTTCTTCTAAAGGAGAGAAAGTTTGATAGGAGCGGAACGTACCACTCTGATTTTCGCACGAGCTCCGATCTTTTTGAGGTTGTGTAAAACGGCATGAATGTATGGTATCGCAGCCACCTTGCTTTTCTTGAGCTCCTCTTTTTTCTTTCCCTTGAGTCCATTCTTTTCTTCTTCACTCAGACGGGCCTCTACTTTTTGTTTCCTATGCAGGCCTTAATGAATAACAGATGCGGACCGCTCTGTAATTAATGGGCGTTTAGTGCCCGCAGCTAGCCCGTGCCATAATATGGTCTGCTGTACGACTCCCGGGATTCGACACTGCTGATGTCCAACCAGCGAACCAGCGAGGGATCGCTCATCATTCTTTTTGAAAATTTAATTGTCGGTTTGTTGCAATGCTCGGCGAAAATTTGCGTTTATATTGTTTGTGTTCCTCACGTACTAGTGCACACTTTTGAAAGACCTCATTCCCTGTTGTAGACTGTGTTTAGAACTAGTTTGCATGCGCTGATCTGTTTCACAAAACGCTCTGCGTGTGTTTCTATGAGTGAGTTTGAATTCCTATTTGCCAGAACACTACTGTATTATGTTTGTTGAGCAGTGAACATTTAATACCGACCCATTCTCTGGCTTTCCGCGAGTCTGAGCAAGGCACTTTGCCGCCGCGCCACTCTCTTTTGTCACTCGGAATGTCACACCTGCATGATCTAAGGGCGTGTGGGTACGGAAAATACGTTAGTGAATGATGACATTCGTACGACTGCGGGAAATTTTTAGCGATAAAGTTGCAATCACTGTGAAGTCAAAGAAAGCAATGGTTTCGTGTTAGCGCACTCGTTTCATTTTTCTAAGAGCAGTGGTTGCTCATTGTTCACTAAGAAGAGCCTCGACAGCATGAAACTATCTGTGGATTTTCAGAGACTATGTTAATGTCTGCAGTACTGGTGTAGCTTTAAAATAGAGTCGGTAGTGTGCTGCCTACCTCTTATTCGCACTTCTCTTTGCAGTGCCGTTTTTCGGTGTCAAGAGCCACTGTGTTAACGGCTTAGGTCAACTGCGGTTCAATATATTTTTCTCGGGTTCTCACCTTCCGGTAGCTGTGAAAGAATAGTTTTACTTTCCACTGTGTATAACAGTTGTATTTCAAAAGTTAACTCAGAATAATTAAGGTTGTGGTTTGTTTTGCATTTTTTCTTTAGTGAAAATTAGGGGAACCACTTATCAGGATTTCATATGCTACAGGATAATGGCTTTGAAGCTTTGTTTGTTTTTTGTGGGGATGACTTCGGATCGCGCAACAGGCTATCTTGGAAGCTGTAGTGGAGGGCAGCGGATAACCTGCCTTGAAATCGCACAATACAACGGCCTCTACCATCTCGCTTCCATCGAAATGCGACATCGGAGGCCGAGATCGAACCCGCGTGTTTTTCGGGTCAGCAGCAGAGCACTAAACCGCTGAGCCTCGAGGGTGATGATTGACTTTGGAAAAATTTTCTAAGAATATTCTTAAAATCTTAAAAATTTCCACGTTGAAAAGTAAATCTTCTCACAACTTGCTTCTCTCGTCGAGATTTGCTATGAACTGTATAGCTTACAATGAAATATGAATGTTAAAACACAGCTGTCGAGCGCAGGTTCCTTGTTTTGGTGGAGGGTGTTTAGTAGGGAGATTTCGGCGTGAGTGAAGGACAGTGGCGCGGTCCTTCTGCGGCGACTGCTGCGAAACGTGCAGTCCGAGGAGAGACTCAGCGTCGGCAGTGCCGCGCGCTGGGAGCGGCGGACTGGGAAGGAGTGCTAGACGACGAAATAGCACGTGCAAAAGAAACAAACAGTCGTCTAACTTACATATATGCATATGTATGTGAACTCCCTTACCTCTACATACCGCAAAATTCGTCGATTTACGCCGGGAGTTACTCCGTCGGTTTACCTTAAGAGCCTGAAATTCCAACTGCCTGAACAACTGAGGAGAAAATTCTCAGTAAGGAATATCATAACCGCCCAGCGATTACAATATTACACAACCTAGAGCAGCTTCAAACATAGAGACAAGGTAGACCACAATTAATTTCTTAAGAGTTCGAAGATGACCGAATGCAAACTCTCGCTCGTTGCGCTAAGAGCGACAGACCTGGTTGCAGTGCTAGTAGAAGAATTATTCAGCGCTGAAAATAAGAGTAGTCAGTCGCTGTACATTATGCATATTTCCTAAATTTGTGTCCTTTATAGGCACCAATATTTAGGTATCTCAACAAGTGCGCAGAAAATTCGAATTTCTATGTAGGGTAATCCTGAGTGTAGTCGTGGTCACGGCACCATCTTCATGGCACAACAGTCAGCCATAATGTACTTCCAGTTTTGCTGATTGCTGTACTGGGTAGCCTGTCGCCTGCTGACCCTTTTTGGTTCGCCGTGCCGCCTCCCGAAGAACCGGCTGCCTACCTGGATCAACTTAGAGCAAACTGCAGCCTCCCATCAAGCACGCAGCAACCGCTCACGCCATGTGTGCTCAAACCGCTCGCTTTCGGCTGGCAACTGGGTTTACAGCATGGGCTCGCCCTTTCCGGCCTCCATAAACCCGCGCACTTCGACGCTCCTTCGGGTCACGGCAGCGTTTTCGTGGCACAACGCTCAACCATCATGTTTAGTACTTCAAGGCTAGCTACAGTTGTGCTCAGTGTGATCGTGACGACGACATTTGTCCAGTTGCGCTGTCGTTGACCCCCATTCTTTAAAGCGTTTCCGTGCTGTACTGGCATACCTTCGGCGTCTCTTGCTACTTGGCGGTAATAATAAAGGTAATCCTGGACCTATGACCAGGGCTCGGGAAGACAAGCTGGTCTATCTGGCTCAGGTAGTTACGAGTCTAGACGCTGGACATTCCGCTAATATCCTCGAGTCTCCTTTTGAAGGTTGTGACTTTAGTATGGTGTGAGTAGCTGGATTAAGTGTAACGTACTGCATGATATCGCAACGATTCTTAGTTATTACTGCTCTAAGCTTGGACAGTATCCCACATGAGAGATGCGTACTCTATTGTAGGGCGGATAAGAGTGGCGAAGGCAAGATTGTGTAAGTGACCAAGAGCATGGTGAATATTCTTTTTAATAAAGCCCAGCTAGCGGTTATCTGCTACATGCATGAGATTAATGGGGTGATTCCAGGAAAAGTCCGACCGGAAATGGGGTACAATGTACTTTTATGTATTTGTAAGTTCAACTGGCTTAGTGGTAATCATGTAGGAACTCTGAAATTGGCATACATCATAGGTAAATGATATAGATTTAGTTTTAGATAGATTTAAAGCATTAACCAAGAAGAGCATCATTCACGTATTGCAAATAGATCGGATTGTAAAGCGGAGCTGTGTGTTGTACTGGAAGCATTGCGATGCATCACATAATCATCAGCGAATAGTCTATTATGGAAAGAAACACATGCAGGCAAACCATTAAAAAAATTAAGAGTAACAAGGAACCAGTCATACTGCCTTGATATACACCAGACGTTACAGAGCCAAAATCAGCGTTGTAGTTATTAAAAAAGGCGATCTACATTCGAGTTTAAAGTCTTTTATCTAATCAAGCACGACAGTGCGAAGGTGAGAACTTGTAAACTTTTTTAGCAGTCGGTGATGCGGTACGAGGTCAACTGCTTGGAGAAGTCTAGAAATACAGCATCAATCTAAAAGCCAACGCTTATTGACAAATATATGCCATGATGAAAGTACGCGGGCAGTGTTTCAAACAACTTTCTCCAAAAACCATGCTGGTACCTATGTATGATGTTATATTTTTCTGAGTAGTGAATTACTTAGGGTGTATTATGTGCACTAATAGCTTGTATACGGCACTTCTTAATCATATTGGCCTCATATTCCCAACCTGGTTCTAAAACACGTGCAGCTCGAAAGCAGCAGGTGTTTCTGCCAGACTCTTGGGCTGCTCAACCGCATACGTGGCCTAGCATGTCAGAGACCCGCGTTTGTTCCCTCAGCCACTCTGCCCGGTTCACGTCTGTTAACATTACATCTATAATTTTTATTTCCATAGCTCTATGCGTTGTCCTTAACGTAAGCTGAACCCTTTTCATTAGCCTCCACCTTTCTGCATCATAGTTGAATGTCTTAAATAGGCATCCGTCGGAATAAAAATTTTGCAGGATTTTTTGCTACATACTGTGCACAGTCCCTCGCAAGCCTTATCTTGCCACACTTTACGTTTGGAAGTTTGAAAGAAGAGAAAATAACAAGTGATAGCAAGAGACATAACACATGTATTTCATTAAAATAATGAGAACAAAACGTGATTTGGCATACTTTGTGTTACTGATCCGGAGTTCCCGGGTTCGAACCCGACCGCGGCGGCTGCGTTTTTATGGAGGAAAAACGCTAAGGCGCCCGTGTGCTGTGCGATGTCAGTGCACGTTAAAGATCCCCAGGTGGTCGAAATTATTCCGGAGCCCTCCACTAAGGACCTATTTGTTCCTCTCTTCTTTCACTCCCTCCTTTATCCCTTCCCTTACGGCGCGGTTCAGGTGTCCAACGATATATGAGACAGATACTGCGCCATTTCCTTTCCACCAAAAACCAATTATTATTATTATTATTATTATTATACTTTGTGTATTCTTTCAATAACTAAAAAATACGATGAAAATGTTACAGTTAGGAAAATTCACCGGTTATATAACCGTTTTCGTCAAATGAGAAAAGGCGCATTAGTGTATGCCATATAACCCAGCGTGAGGGGGGGGGGGGGAGGTGGATTAGAGGCGCTAAACAGTTCTAAGAAATGCGGAGATTTGTGAGGACACGCTGTGAGAACGGCGGCTATGTCTTACAGACAGTATATTTCGCAATTCTGTTTGGTAGAGAAATATGTTTGAAGCGGGATTATAACTGATGGAACACTAAAGTAGAAAAGTAGACTCTGTGTAGGACAAAACTCGGCTCGCCGAAATGGGGCAGCTAGCAGAAAACCGCTGTTGGTCACTAGTAAGGTGTTTCGGTGCTGAAAATGCATGTCTGCATCCCGATGGGCATTCGTTTATTAGAATGGCTGACTGCCTTAATGCATGGTGATAAGTTACTGTTGCTGAGAATTCATATTATAATTGTAGGCTTCTATACTACACTATTATATTTATTCGTCATTGGCTCTCGCAGTCGCGTAAAATGCAAAAATCAGTAATGTATTTATTGGTTTGTGGTGATTGTTTATGGTGGCTTAACGTCATAAAGTGACTCAGGCCGTGAGGTGAGGCGTAGAGAAGGGCTACGGAAATGTCAGCAACCTGGGCTTCTTAATGCATCGCGAAGTAGACATGCCTCCAGCTTATTGCTTCCATCGAGATGTGATCGCCGCTGCTGGGATCGAACCCGCGTTTTTCGGGTCACCAGCTGAGCGTGATAACCGCTGAGCCACCGCGGCGGCTCTACTAATGTACTTAATAAATCATCAAACTCGCTTGCTTGTCTGTTCAGAACTCTGAACTAGACGGCTGGGCTGCTTTAATGTTTTATTTTTATTTCAAAACCTCAAATGGCGTTTGAAGGGGTTTTACATGAAGGATAGTCATTCGTAATGGCAAATGAGTTGTTCAATTAAAAATTTTAAGTGGTTTGATCGCAATCGATGACAGGAGGAGCAGGAAGGTCATTCCAGTCCTTGGGAGTCGTTACGAAAAATGAAGAACAGTGGGCTCTTGAAAGGGCTGAAGTTGGTTACACGGACTTCTAATGGCTGTGGCGGCACAAATGGCGATGTGCTGGTAAAATAGCTGCGTTACGTGGGAATTTACGACATGCTTTATAGAAGAGAGAAAGGAGATCGACGTTCGTGTTATATAGAAGGTTTTGTATGATTTCTTGCGCTTTGAGATTAGCAGGGCTTCACGTATACGCTTAACCAGAAAACAAAAGGCGCGCGCAACGCTTTTGGAAGAATGCTATTAAGTTTATGTGATTATACTGGTGCGAGCAGAAGATAGCGCATGCGTATTCGAGCTTAGGGCGAATGGAGATGCAGTATGCCAGAAATTTAACGAAAGAAGGCACTAATAGGAGGATGCGGCGTAAAAATCCGGGGGCACGGTTAGCTTCACTGGTTACTTTATGTGAACTATGCATGAAAAGTTGGCAGATAAGGTCCTTCCTAAGTGCCCTAAAACTTGCGGACCTGAGGTGGTGCCTCTTCGATACGCCAATGGAAGACGGCCTTCTGGTCGTTACCATTTGTGGCCGATGCCGATAAAAGCACACGCAAGCATTGGCTGCCTATTCGACCTCGTTTTCTCCTCGTGTCCGCGATTGTGCAAGTTTTTCACATGTGGTTTTTCACTGATATGATGGCACCAGGCAGACGGTGTCATTCATGTGAAACGTTGTGCTTGCTGCAGAGCAGTCTTCGAAGCTGGAAGCCAGTCGGGAATTTGCCGCCGACAAAAATATATATTGTTCGCCGTTAGAGGAGGCATTCTATATTTTGCTTGTGCCGCGAAGAGGAGAGCCTTTTAAGAGCCCAACGAAAGGACGCCTTCTCGAAGTGCAATGAGAAGGCAGTGATGGGGGCAGTGATGACGAGGAGCAGTGAGCAGGCGTAGGTTCGTCGAAATAAATGCCGTTTGCGGGCTGTCCCTGCATACGTTCATGTTTATTCGGCCTTCTTACATGCGAGGGTATTTTTTTGCTTTTAGCGACAGCCACATTATGGTGGCATTTGAACCTTCAGCCACCCTGTGGCTGCGCTGCCACGCTGTCAAAAGGTTGGTCACGTGGTGCGAAGCAGCTGCCAGCGGAGCGGCGCCGTGGCTGATCAAGTGGTGCATCACGTGGTCGGTCAGGTGACCAATTTCCGCTCGGCCAGCTGTAGCTATCGCGTCACTTCAGGTATAACCCCAGCTAACCTACCGCCAATTTTTTTTTACCTTGAAATTTCCGCCGTGGGCTTAGAGTTGTGGCCGCTCTAGCTTCGAGAAAATATGGTAAGCCGCATTTGGAGCCAACTTTGGATGCTAGAAGATCGGTCTCGCCCTAATAACATCGGTTATGCTCTTATAGAGCGATGGATCAGGCCTTCATCTCTTTATAAAATGATACTTTGGGAAGATATATGGACAACCTATAATATGAATTAAGAATAGTAGTGGACCGAGCAGTGTATCTTGTTGCGCTCCTGAGATAACGGCGGACACGGGACAGGAGCCATCTTTAGTGTGTACCAATTATTAAAGTTTGGTTTAAAATCTCCTATCCAATAAAAATTGTCATTCAGGGAGAGTTGTCATAGCTTCCGGAATAGACATTTCTGGGGTACTTTCCCGAATACTTTTTGAAAAGTCAGCAGAACGACGTCGACCGGGGTTTTGGTACTAAGGTTACAGATTACATCATTTAAAAGAGGGCTAGCTGAGCGTCGTATTGTAATGAGAGGAACCACGTTATGTTAGCGCACCGGCGCATTTAAAAAGATCGCTGTGTAAGATAAACAATTTGTTTCAGGAATGAAGAAAAACATGGCATTTAATTTCTGTCTTCTAACATTTGACATTTAAGACCGTAGGACAGGTACGAATATTGTCACTGTGTTGGTGACAAAACAGGGACCCGCAAGCGAGGGATCGGCAGCATGTCCTTCGGTGGAAGGAAACGGCGAACTTCGACGTCCTTCAATCCGCGCGCTAGCAGCGTCAACGTTATTTTTGCTTCAGCCCCACCTGGCATTCCTCCCCTCTTAAAAAAAAACGCGCGCAGATGAGCGCGCGAACACAAGCACACACAAGCACACTCAAACACACAGGTAAGGCTTGAAGTATCTTTGGGTTCACCGTGCAAAATACGGCTTCATGCGTAGAACATGGACGATCTCTGGACGGGGTAGTCGACGGCTTCTCTGCTGTGAAAGTGCCGCATGCGGTAGTACTTCGTAATTAACGTCGCTGACGCGCCGCAAGACTTTATAAGGACCTAAATAGCGGCAATTGAGTTTTTCGGACAGACCTCGCCGTCGAACAGGCATCCGTGCCCAAACCTGGTCACCGGGATTGTAGAAGACTTGTCTGTGGCGGAGGTTGTACTGGCGTGAGTCTTTATCTTGTTGTTGTGTGATTGAACACCTGCTAGCTTACAAGCCTGCTCTGCTTAGTGGGAAAGCTCCTCAGCTTCAGCGGAATGTTGGTCATCAGTTTGCGAAAGGAAGCATTGCGTCGAGCATCGTCTGAACCTCCCTGCTGTAGAGGAGGCGGAACGGTGTGAAACGGGAAATCTTTTGAACTGCTGTGTTATAGGCGAATGTCACGTACGTTATGATCATGTCCCAAGTCCTGTTTTGCACATCGACGTACATCGCCAGCATGTCCGCCATGGTCTTATTAAGCCGCTCTGTCAGCCCATTTGCCTGCGGGTGTTAGGCAGTAGTTTTACTGTGGGTCGTACCGCTTACTTGAACAATTTCGGCCATCAGCTGGGGATTAAAGGAGGTCCCTCGGTCGGTAATGACGTAGGTCGGGGCGCCGTGCCGAAGGACGATCTGATTCATGAAGATATCCGCAACCTCGGATGCTGTGCCACGAGGTAAGTCTTTGGCCTCGGCGTACTGAGTGAGGTAGTCTGTGGAAATGATGATGTACCGATTGCCACCCGAGGACAAAGGGAAAGGGCCGAGAAGGTCTATGTCGACCTGATCGAAAGGGCACGTGGTGGTGCAATAGGTTGGAGGAACCCCGGAGGGTTGGCGGCCGGGGCCTTACGGCGCTGACATTGCCGACAGCTCTGCACATAGCGTTTAACAACAGTGGCAAGTTTAGGCCAGTAGAACAGCTGGCGTATTCTGGAAAGCGTGGGCCAGAGGTTGGTTCGTCGTGGCACGCAGAAAGTATTTCCTCTTGAAGTTGTCGGCACGACGAGGAGGTACGCTCGCGAACTGGAACCAGTGTTCTTATAGAGCACGCCTCGTTGCAGGGAAAACAACGACAGGTGTTGAGAAAAACATTTAGGAACGGTGGCTGGCTGACCTCCCAGATAATCGATGAGGGGTCGTAACAATGGATCGGCACGCTGCTGAGTTGACAAATCACAAGAATGGATCGCCCCAAGGAGACTGATGTCATCGTCTGTGTCGGGTCTCGCGAACTCGACAGGCGCACGAGAGAGGGCGTCGGCGTTTTCATGCTTATGTCCGGACTTATAGTCAATGGTGAGGTAAAACTCCTGCAGGTGGAGGCTCCATCGCGCCAAGCGTCCAGACGGGTCACGCAGGTCGGCCAACCATCAAAAGGAGTGGTGATCAGTGACAACTTTGATATAGCGACCATAAAGATAGGGCCGAAATTTCGAAGCGTACTAAATAATGGCGAGGCATTCTTTTTCGGTCGTGGAATAGTTAATCTCTGCACGCGACAGAGCGCGGCTTGCATACGCGATGAATCGTTCAACGCCATCCTGGCGCTGCACGAGAACCGCGCCGAGGCCCATTTCGCTGGTGTCGCTGTGTACATCAGTGTCACGCCCCTCATCAAAATGGCCAAAAACGGGCTGCGTTTGAAGACGCGGGCGGTGTTCGGCGAAAGCCGCGTCTTGCTCGCGGGACCAAACAAAAGATGCGGCTTCGCAGGTGAGGCGAGTCAGTGGTTCTGCGAGGTCAGCGAAATTTTCGATAAAACGCCGGTAGTAACCGCAGAGCCCTAGAAAACGCTTAGAGCTTTCTTATCACGTGGGGGTGGAAATTCTGCAACCGCTGCAAGCTTTTCAGGGTTGGGCTTCACGCCTGCGGCACTGACGACATGGCCGAGAAATTTCAGCTCCTGGTAACCGAAATGGCATTTCTGGGGCTTCAATGTGAGGTTAGCTGAACGAAGGGCATCGAGGATCGTCCGCACGCGTTCGAGATGTTAACTAAACGAGTCGGCGAAAACCACCACGTCGTCGAGATAGACTACCTAACACTGGCATTTAAGACCGGCGAGGGCAGTGTCTATCATTCGCTGAAAGGTGGCAGGCGCAGAACAAAAACCGAAAGGTTGAACTTTAAACTCATAAAGGTCGTCTGGAGTGACAAAGATCGTCTTCTCACGATCCCGTTCATCGACCTCGATTTGCCAGTAGCCAATTTTTAGGTCGGTGGACGAAATATACCGAGCGCGCCGAAGGCGGTCTAGAGAGTCGTCAATACGTGGCAATGGGAAACGTCCTTCTTCGTGACTGCGTTCAGCTTGCGGTAGTCGACGCAAAAATGCAAAGTGCCGTCTTTCTTTTTAACGAGGACGACCGGCGAGGACCATGGGCTGTTGGAAGGCTGGATAACGTCATCTTCGAGCATCTCCTTAACTTGAGATTTCATGACTTCGCGCTCTGTAAAGATACGCGATAGGGGTGTTGACGGATTGGGTGTACGTCATCGTACGTCACGATGTGGTGCTTGGCTATGGTAGATTTACGAACTTTCGACGAGGAGGCGAGACACTCTGAATTCCAGCAATAGTGCACACAGCTGTTCCCGTTGGCTGGTTAACAGCCAGAAAGAAGGCTGCAATTTGTTTCAGGAATAAAGAAAAACATTGCATTCAATTTCTGTCGTCTAACATTTGGCATGTAAGACAGTAGGACAGGTATGATAATCAATGCCAATAAATATAAAGGAAAGGAAAAGGAGGCGCAAATCATCTTTTAGCACATTGCGGTACGTAAAAACTCATCAGCTGCCTCTTGTGCATTGTAAAAACCACTGCCAAAAATTAAAGCAAAATTGGCGGGGGTTCAGCTCTAGTTAAACCTGGAGTGACGCGATAGCTACAGCTGGCCGAGTGGAACTTGGTCACGTGACCAACCACGTGACCAACACGTCATCAGCCACAGCGCTGCTCCGCCGGCAGCTGCTCCACGCCACGTGACCAACCACGTGACAGCGTAGCGGCGCCGGCACTCTGAAGGCTCGAAATACTACCGTAAAGTAGCTGCCGCCACAAAACTACAGCTTTTTTTGCTTCAACGCAAAGGTGCCTTCTGACAAAGAACAAAAAACAGTGAACCACAGTGGATTTTGCCGCACAAAGCGGATTTATGTCTCTCAAGGATAGATATTCCATCAAGGAAAGGTGCTGCTGTGTGCCAGCGGATCAAGCTTTGGCGGGAATTGTGCATTGTGTTACAAAGCTGCAGTGGCGATTGTGACAGCGTTTACCGACAGGGGATGTGTCGTTGTAGAGACACCGTAGTGCCGAGGGGGGTAGAATCACTGACGCTGAGGTCTCCACCTCCTCAGCAGGTGCGGGAGGGCTTCGTTGTCCTCGGGGAGGAGAAGGGCGCTCCCAATGGCAGCGCACCCCGGGTTTGCTCGGTTTCGCACCGGGTTGCCCGAAGGGTGCCACCTTTAGCAGACTGCGAGGTCGTTCGAAACTGGGCTTGGCCCACAAGAGATGCAGCGGTGTTTAGGAGCTTTCCCGAGCGCACAATTATAAAGAAAGCAGGTTGCCAGGCCGAGGGACGCGCTTGCTCATTTTTACCGGTGGCTGTCAGGCGGTGGGTTTCGAACCAAATACTCTCGCAGCCGAAACGCACTCCCATACCACTGGACCACGGCTGCGGCTTGCAAATAGTTGAGCGCGGAGGCTACTGCGGCTGTCGGGGACGAGAGCGCCGAAGTGTCAAAGAAACGAGGTTCGCTCGATGATTTCTGCCTGCATGCACAATGCGTTGTTTAGGAGAAAGAAATAAGAAATTGCAGACAAGAAAGGAAGACAGGGAGATCGGAAAGCTGGGAGTACGTCTTCAGAGATATATGGTAGTTTAGAGACTGCAGCACAGACAGCCACCGGTGAATATGCCTGCCGTCTGGTCGCCTCGGCAGTGCGGTGGGGGATTCCCCTTGCGCCAGTTTCGCCCGTCTTATTCCAGCATAGAGATTATTCAGCCAAGTTGCTCCATCCGCCGTTCTGGTGTCTCTCAACATTGCAAAATACTGCCTGCTTGTCTAAAGGAGTTATCATCCCCTGCTCCGGTCTGCACTGCCAAAGATAAGCGGTGAACAGCGAAATAGCAGCCGTGACGTCACATCAATGCCCCCAGTTCTTTTGTTTCCCCTCACAGACTGTCGCCGCTTTTCTACAATCAGCGCATGTGCAGGAATAGCTGTGCCATGCTTCATGCGTGCACAAGCTTACTTCAAACTCCTAACTTGATGACTGCTAGGGACCCTTTACGCAGCACGTATGGATCGCTGAACTGGGTCCAAATTCTTCAGGGCAATGAGGTAAAAGTGCAGTGTCCGTACTAGTGCAAACCTGAGCTTAGCACCAGCAGCCCACTTTGTGATCCTCATCGACCCGATTTCCGATCTATCTGTTCATTCCTGAGATGCAGATGACGTTGGCTATCTTGAATCACACGTGAGAATTTCAGGCTGTTACAGGGAATCAAAGTTGTACACGACTTCCTGTGGGGAATGCGTTAGACGCCAAATCGGGCTAACCACGAAACAACTACCATCGCTCTGATGCGCAGTTTGTTGAGCAGTTAGGGGCTAGGTGAGCTGCCCTCTTTTCGCCAAAATAGGCTCGAGTTGCACAGTCCACATTATATTCACAAAGATGCCCACAAAGAATCCACAACAGGGTCCCAGCTGCATAGGCTTTTTAGTGCTAAAGTCACACCTGTGGTAGTTTTTTTTCTCCCAGCAAATGCGGAATCCGTCACTTAGAGGAGAATTGTCAACCAACTGGCTTCCATTACTGGTTGTTGTGGGATTATTTTGATATCATAATTAAGAGCACCCTCGGTGTTTATCGGTTGGTATGCAACCTATCTCTCTTTGATGGGTACAGTGTCACTCTTGTGTCCTTCATGCCGCATACAAGGCGTTTCACAAAGGAATTCCTGAATTTTGTGAAAATATGCTTTTCGTTATAAGAAATGCCATTCATTTCTTTACTGAATTGTATACCACTCAGTCATCGAATTTTATACTGCTGAAATGTTCAAATTTGCAGGGTTCTTCTTCTGAATCGGCGAAATGCGCTTGTGGCATTAGGACATTTCAAGAAACAGCAGTAATACGGGGCTAGCATTTCCTTGTGAATTTACTTTTGTATGTTAGGACAGTCAAGTGCAAAATGATAAAAATTACAGAGGTCACTGACAACCAGCTCCGTGAAAAACGTCTATCAATGAGAAAGCGTGAGTGATGTTTGGTAGAAAGTATTGATTTTACTTTAAACATTCCTTTCTAACGCATAGACAACCGCATCCAATATCGCGAACGGGAGCGCACAAAGAATAAATACATAGAGCTGAACATGAATTTAAAACAAACTCTGAAATAACACGGAAGGAATAGAAACATACTCACACGAATGTAAAAGTCGGGTGGCACTCGAAAATAAGTACCAAAGCAGCGCCATCCTTTACTTCTGAAAATTAGATGTTTACTTTTTCCCTAGATAATAAGTGATGCGACAAAAGTATATTGGAGCGGTTCTATTGAACTTCCTATCTTTGGTGGACCCCTGATTACTAAAACTAAAATAAATTGTTGGATAACAAGCGATGTCTAAATCTTTGTTTCATAGAGAACAGGGTAGAGTCTCTTTTTTCATTATTCAGGGAGGAGAGCTAGTTGCTAGATGACAAAATTTGAGGAGATTTAACAATAGTAAGACAGTTATAAATGAATTTAGAGGCTTCTGAAAAATTGCGCCGAGTCCGGAGACACACAGATTAGGAACAGGCGAAAAATGCACACGACTTGTGCGACAAATTAAATGTGGAGTACTTGTTGCATCCGTAAAAATTTGATTATTAAGTGGCTAACGACTCCTGTGTAAGTCGAGCTTACACTGTACAGCTTAGCGCACCCTAGAGGTAAAAGATAATTGAACAAAAAGAAAACCTCCTATGCGAAAAGCAGAGCGTGTGATCGCCTTTCATTTAGTGCATTCGAGTTAGGGAAGTGCCACTTAATAGCGACGGGCAGAGGGACTTGGTTCACAAGCTGAACGTCCTTACAAGCCTGGAAGTCAGCTATCTTCAAAGCATTTTCAAGCTTCCTAACAAAAGAGATTTCTTACAGTGCAGGCACGCTTCGTCAATCTTTTGTTTTTATGTAACATTTTCAAAGTATAAATGAAGGAATCGATCTTTGCTCTATTTTGCGTGGGTTAAATAGAACTGAGGAATTTCGTTTGGATAAAGGCCAAAAAGTTGAGCGTTCATAATGAAACGACAGTAAAATAAAGATCACACGCATTGAGGTATGGAAGTCCAACCAAATATAGAAACTCAGTTCACTTGAAGGCGCCGGGATCAAACCGGACAACCGGTCGGCGTATGCGTGTTGACCTTCGTACAGTAGCGTCCGCAGGTGCAGGTTCTTCACTCTTCGTACTACAATTGGCTTTTTTTCGCTGAACCTGGCTAGAAGTTGATGATTTTGTGACCTTCAATTCAGGAGGTGCTATCTCGTCGTGCTTGTTACTGGATAAGCTTCCCGGTGGCTGTCGAACCTTTCGGCCGTGTTTTCCACGAGCTGACTCAGAGCGGAGTTTCTTAATAGAACTGTAAAGTGGCAACGAAAGCAGAGAAACAATGAAATGCGCGCCATAACTGGTGAAAATGCAATTTAAATCATACGCTTGACAGACACGCGCACGTTTTGGCCAGTGATCCGACTGCTTTGCTCAGGGGTGCACGCATGGAATGTGGCAGTAAAAATAGAAGGCCTACGCTTCCGCATTGGCCCAAGCACTCGCAGAATGGGGCTGCATATCTGATAAAACACAGTACTATTTTGTGCGAGGGGAATTATGATAACATTGTGCGAAAACCATGGCCGACGCTTAACCTACCCTAAAGAGTACAATGCGATAGCATTAGAGATTGAGTAGACGAGGTGCACAAAACAAGCACACAGGTAACGATTAAGACGAGACAGGCGCTACTTGCAACTGTTTATGAAATTCAGGACCGGCTTATTTGCAACCAGGGGGGAGGCGAGAAACAATATAACAAACGACAGGTAAATGAAATGTGCGAAGCCAAGGATACTACCACAGAAGGTACAAAAGTGATTCAACTCTTTCTAGACTTATCTAAGCACATATTTTCATTCTTATGAAAGACAAGAGATGGGGTGCTAACTCGGAGACTCCCGAATTGTCTAATTCGTCGGCCTTCTAGCAATTCACGGGCAATATTATATTTGCTTCTACATAATATCTGAGTGTCTTGGAGCTTTGTTTCACAAAATTCTGCTCTTCTTTGCCACAGTCCGAGCAAAGATGCGGCAAATGGGACCAGATATCTGTTCTTATGGAACGCTTATGCTCCATTAGACGTTGAATAATACATCGGCCTGTCTGGCCAATGTACGCCTGTACACAAGTCAGTGGGATGCTGTAAACTACCCCCACAGCACATTTTACATTTGACATTTCACAAATGTTAAATGTCAGTCTCCCAAGGAAGCAGCAGTTCACAATTGGTAGCGAGGTGGTGGAAGTGGTAAGAGAATATGTCTAGTTAGGGCGGGTAGTCGCGGGTGATCCGTTTCATGACAGAAAAATAGCTATAAGAATAAGAACGGGGTGGAGCGCATATGGCATGTTCTCTCATATCATGAATGGCAGTTGAACAATATCCCTCAAGTGAAAAGTGAGCAGCAGCTGTATGTTACTGGTAAACACCTATGGGCCAGAAATGTGAAAGGTAATGAAAATGTTTCAGCATAAGTTGAGGAGTGCCTAGCGAGCTATGGAAAGAAAAATGATGTGTGACGTTAAGATCTCGAGACCGGAAGCAAGCAGAGTGGGTGTTTGAAGAAACTTGCTCTAATGCTTCTTAACGGAAATTAAGAGAAAGAAATGGGCTTGGGCAGGACATGTTATGTCGAGACAGCGTAGCCGCTTGTTCCTTAGGATAAAGGAGTGAAGTTCAAGAGAAGGCAAGCGTAGCAGAGGTCGGCAGAATGTTAGGTGGGCGTGTGAGATTAAGAGGTTCGCGGAAATACTGTGGCCTCAGCTGGCAAAGC
This sequence comes from Amblyomma americanum, assembly GCF_052857255.1. Taxonomy (NCBI): domain Eukaryota; kingdom Metazoa; phylum Arthropoda; class Arachnida; order Ixodida; family Ixodidae; genus Amblyomma; species Amblyomma americanum. Next base: position 37,210,223 of record NC_135505.1, read on the forward strand.
ACAGAGTTAATTGAAGACATATGTTAGGGCCCATTGCCTTACGGTGGGTGTAGTAAGGCCCATGATGATGATGATGATGTTTATAATGCACTAATATTTTACAGAGCGCATTCGAAAGGTTTTAATGGGATAGCATTGCAGTTGTCGTCTCACAAAAATTGGCGCCTTGTCTATCATGAAATTCCCGGATTGGTAAAGAGGGATTACGTTGCGTTGTGACATCACCACAACCTGCCCACTGTTGAGGTGCAAGTAAAATTATTGATTCGTTGACAGACGACACGTGACCTTGTGTTGCATTGGCAGGCTGCCCACCTCGGCACGCGGTAACCTCCCATGGGTTGTGAGCTGCTTGCCTCCCATAATTGGTGTGGTTTAAAATAGAAATAAATTCAATGCAGTCGCCACCTGCCCACCAGAGCGCTGCGCATGAGCGTTACGGGAACTCGGGGTGAACAATGCAGAGCTCCGGAGCCTCACCTGTAGAATTGTTTAACAGCGACATGAAGGAGGTGTGGCGCATTGCTTAACCACTCGTTATGCGCTAGCATAGCTATGAGATAAACCGATCAATAAATGGGATTTAGTATATAACGACGTCTACGATCTCACATGACCACCAGTGGAGCAATCATAGAGCAATTCCAATTTGAAAATCCATGAACCCATTAAAATTGGGAATTTGGCCCGCCACTGCATATTCGAAATGGCCCCCAAAATTTTGGTTGCAGGCCAGTCATTCGTGAGTCGGATTGTTATAATCTCATATGACTACCCAATGACAGGCACCCGAGCATTCTTGATGATGCCTCATGCACAGAATATGAGACCAGTTTAACCGGATACAAAATGTGTTCTCGCTTCATACGGAAAAACAATTCACAATAAATGGAGCCGCCGCAGTGGCTTAGTGTTTACGGCACTCGGCTGCTAACCCGAAAGACGCGGGTTCGATCCTGGCCGCTGCGGTCGAATTTGGGTGGAGGCGAAATTCTGGAGGCCCGTGTACTGTGCAATGTCAGTGCATGTTAAAGAACCCCAGGTGGTCAAAATTTCCGGAGACGTTCACTACAGCGTCCCTCCTAGTCTGATTCGCTTTGGGACGTTAAACCGCCACAAAACTAATTTCACAATAAATATGACTGCATAGCAGAAAACTTAAATAATACTGGAGTTTCTTTTTGAAGATTGCAGTAGAAAGGCCATCATTTTTTTGTTAGAGAAATTTCATGAATTAATGTCCTTCAACTATAAAATGATATCGGGCGCTTTCATTACAAATTTGATGGCAGTACTGAAAGCCATTATGAAGGTTTTTTCACTCTTGTACGAAAGGTTTGAATATTAGATCATAAGATCCATGAGGGAGAAAATCTAGAAATAATGTACAATGCAGTCGAATCTGTGCTTACGGAAGCATTTATGCTCGGTAGAACACGAAGATGAGCGAGAAATGTCACGTGACGGAGCACGCGCGCTAGGCCAGCTCCGAACAGACAACGGACGATTCTGCTCGCGTCTGAACCACAGGATTAGTGCTTTCGCACTAAAACTCTGCGACATTGGAGGTCGTGGTGTCGGTATGAAGCCTCCCCCTCAGCAACGTGGGAGTTTGCAGGTGATGTATAGGAGGATTTCCCTTTTTTGCCAACTTCCCCTCTACCATCCCGATCCCACTAGAAGGGGAGAACTGGGATATGCCGGACGAAGAACACTCAGCAAATACAAAATGACTAGAAATGACCCAGCAAAAACTAACAAAAGGGCAATTACAAATAAAATACAATAAAATTAAGATGAGAGCTCGAATGCAATACGAACTGAATAACAATCAAAATTCAAATACATTGTAGATGCAAAAGCAATGCTGCCGTTTTTCGGATCATTTTATTAATGCAGCGCATTGAATCAATTGAATGACAATTCAACTCTTCTGGCTTGCAATAAGCAAGTAGGTTTCTCTTTTAGGTCGTCGAGAGTGTAGTTCAGAAAACAAGCAATGCAGGCCGCTAATGTCATTTTCATAATAAGGAAAGCAGCGTGAGGCAAAAATACCGAGCAACTAATTCAAGCATATGGCTCGCAATAAAAGCGTGGTTTCTCTCAATGCGGCAAAACTTTGGAGTGCACATGACCTCCGCCTTAAATTTATGAGGCGATGGATTCAATGCGTCCTTTCAATCCCCTCGGGCCTTAGGCAAGACAGCTCCTGTGGTGTCCAAGTCTCCTTTCAGGCCAAGTATCCCTTCTGCCCGTGTTTTCTGCGCTGTTCTAAATCATGAATACACGCCAACTCGGCCAAATGTCTTTACTATTCACTCTTACTTTGCCTTGATAGATCGCGTAGTCCTCATGGGACTCGCGGCGCAATGGTGCAGTGATCAAGCGATGTGACTGCTTCAAGCACAGCCACCGATGAGGCCTGTTAAATTCACGTTGCTCTTCCTGAGATCATGTAAGGCCGATGCACAGCGACACAGTGGGAATGTGGCAGTTGCACTGAATTTAGTTGAGGGAGAGAGCGAGAGAAGACTTTATCTACACCACATAAACCTCGGGGCCGGGGCTCAGAAAGAGGGAGGGTCTTTCCCTTGATGGCCTTCTTGCGCCGTGACCGCAAAAAGGTCTTGGAGTAGGCCTCCTCCGCCAGCTCTAGGACGATATTTTGTACCTCCGCATTTGGGCTGGGGATGTAGGACTCCAAAGCATCTTGATGAAGGGGATTAGTCTGTTTAGCTCCCAGAGATTCGGGGAATTGCCAGATTGGTTGATTTTGACTCAGAGGTAAGTTGCAGCCATTACGAGTATTCTTATCGCCTGTAAGCTCATTATGCAGAGTAAAGTAAGGGAAGAACCGATTGGCCTGAATTATTCGCCAGGCGCTACATTCTGAGGCTGTGATGGACTTATCTGGTGGTGGATAGATCCTTCGACCTAGTCTGGGGGTCTCAGAGAGCTCTTTGTAGGTGATTGGGGTTTTATGCTTCATGTAGCGGGGTCTCTACGGCCTCTCAGGTGTATACGTCTCAAGGGAGGCGATGGGCAGTCTCATTGTCTGATAGACCATCATGAACTGCAGCCCAGATAACTGAAATATCCCGTCTTAGTGGGTGCTTCCTCAGTTGACTGGCCGAATGCTTGAAAATGAGGCCTTTGCCTAAGTTCCAACAGCCGCCTTATTGTCTGAGAGAACGGTTTTTTCTCGAGTGCCTGTACATGCCAGCGTTATTGCAGCCTCTTCAGATATTAAAGCGTTACGCGCATTAACGGATCCAATTGCCTTGTCATCGATCAGGTGCATATTCTCAGGAATCAGTGCAATTTGGAATAGTTTCCGCGTCTAAAGCTCCAGGTGTTCAGCGACGTAGGGTGGCTCTCCTGACGGACGCCGTAGTTCTTGTAATATTTTTCGGCCCGCTACAGTGGTGTTGAGCCGCCAGATATTTGGCCCCCTAACCGCTTTGGCACTCAATTCTCAGTCCATATGCATTCCCATAGCCAGAAGCTCCTCTGTCGAGGAGTTGGGGGAGATGCCTAATGCCCTCTTGAATGATGTTCTGATCATTACCTCGAAATTCTCCGCTTCACCAGGAATGAGACTGAGAAAGGGCGTGGCATAAGTTATCTTGCTGATTATGAAGACACGAACCAAGCTTATCAGGCAATGGTCCCCGAGGTTGTTGTTCCGGAGGGAGATTCGACTTTATATGCTGGTTACCTGGTAATATATATGTCTGAAGCTTTTTAAAGGTGGTGGTGGTTTTAATATTCGGATGTAGGAAATACCCCAGGATCCTAGTTGTGCTGCCTCTAAGTACTTTGCTCCGTTTCTCCTATACCTGCACTGGTTTATGCAGGGGCGGTAGGCGGGAGTCTCGGGTTAGTTGTGCAATTGCTGCACATCGAGAACAGTTGAGATTTCTGAGGAGAGCAGGATAGTCCTCTAGCCTGGGCGTACTTATCAACTACAAACGCTGCCTTCAGACTATCCGAAATGTCGGCGCTGGAGCCTCTACAGTTCAAATTGTGATGTCGGCTGCATAGATGCTATGTTTGATGCCTGCTATCGTGTTCAGCTAAGACGAGAGATCTATCATTGAAAAATATAAAAGTACAGGGGAGGGTACAGATCCCTGAGGCGCCCCTCTGCCCCCGGTACTGATGCTTACGCTTCAATTGCGAAGTTGTGAATAAAATTGGGAATTTCTTTGAACATGCCACAGGGACCAGTAGCTTCGAACTAGGCTGGCAAGGTGGCACATGACACCGTTCCCAGGTTCAGTTGCCGTTGCAAATCGCGTGACACCATTCGGCATATCGCAGTTTACCTGCCACTTCCCACGTTGCGCAGTTTGCTTAGATTTCTTTGGGCAGGTCGCAACCGGTACAGTGGGCAGATTGTTATGACGCCGCACGTTCACGTGAGCGTGGTAGCAGGTCGGCCACCTGCTTTTCTCGGCATGCCTATGCCGGGTGTCCCGCTTATTGGACAGCTAATGCAGTTCTGTTAATTTATATGTTAGAATGCGCCGCCGCGGTGGCTTAGTGGTTGCAGCGCTCGGCTGCCGGCCCGAAATACGCAGGTTCGATTCCGGCCGCGGCGGTCGAATTTCGACGGAGGCGAAATTCTAGAGGCCCGTGTGCTGTGCGATGTCAGTGCACATTAAAGAACCCCTACGGCGTCTCAGAATACGGCGTGTCACATAGCCTGAGTCGCTTTGTGACGTTGAATCCCCATAAACCACAAACCAAACCATATGTTAGAAACTCGGATATTAAACACAATGGAACGTACATGTGCAAAACCAGAGAAGGATGTATTTACATGGAAACTTAATTCACAAGGCTAGAATACATGTTCACATCGTCGACCATATCGCTCGCGCACTCACGCAGTCGAGCACCGCACATGCACTTCTTTTCCTTGTTGCTCTCCCGACCACTCTGCTGCTTTGTTTCTCATGGCTCCTTTGAAAGCCCTGTGCTGCAAAGGACTGAAGACGTACAAATATACACAAAAGAAACACATAAACACAGAGAGGCCCATATAGATGGAGGCCTTTTTCGAAGGAACTCCGGAAGCTACTTGGATCCGCGCTTCGACCATCGAACCAGATGGAACGCGCGGCTGCCGGTTTGAAGAAGCGCGTCTCTTGACTTACGAACAAAAGAAGCACCCGGCATTGCAGTCGTAAAATGAAACGCAGACCCCGTCCCCCTCCCCCCCAAAAAAAGGCATTAAATTGACGCTCACTAAAAAGGGCGGAAATAGATATAGACGTAAATGTCGCCGGCATACATATACAATTATACATATACAGTAGAATCATGCAGCCTTTTGGGAGAAAGCTGTGATGCATGAATTTACACTCGATTGTTACTTTCATGCTTCACTGTAACGAATGTTTTCAATTTTCACACAAAGACATTTTTCAGAAGGCTTATCGGGGTAGAGTTAGAGAGGCGGGCGCAGGTAGAGTGGTAAAGTGGTTTTGAAGGTGGTGACGGGTAAGGTCGTTAGCCAGCGTAGTAGGCTATAAGCGAAAGCTACGGTAGCAGGGGGTGGTAGAGGGAAGGTTAAGAAGTCTGTAGCACTACATTGGCAGTACGTGGCTCGAGAAACGGTTCATTCGAGATGGTTAAGAGTGGTTATCCTGCAGTGATCATAGATAGCTTGATGATGGTGGCGTGTCTGAAATTTTGTAGAACTTTACTTTATGTTCCGAAAATATGAAAAGGTGCAAGCCTGTTACAAACGGTAATAAGCTAACCACAGTTAGCGAAGTGAAAGAATAAGGTGAAGCTTGCTGGCACCCTGGAGTTCAGGAAACTCGATCATGGGTGAGTTAATAATATCAAGCGCATGCCAATGGTCCTGCGTTACTGTGGCATGTAGTTATGTACGTCACATCATACCCGTTTCGCCTGCCAACTTGTTGTTTTGACAGAATGACAAGTCCTAATCTTCGTGCAGCCCTAGGTAATCATTATGACCGGAGAGGTCGACGTCATTGGTGAAAATACAGAACCAATGGGGTAAAGAGAGACGCATTTGATCCCGTATCAGAAATGCGTGTTGGTTTAACAGCCCTGTGAGGAGGTCTTATAGCGAAAATTTTTAAGTGCTGCATCCTGTAGTTTCTTGCCAGTGTAAAAAGGTGCGGACAATTCAGCACTACCGCGCTTCGTCGCCATCGCTAGTGCCTAGAGGGTGAGTCTCGTGCTTAAGCTGCTGACTCACTGGCTTTTCTGTCCTGCTGCGCCCTCACTGCCGCCTGTGCTGGTCGAGGTGACCGCTCAATAACTCCCCTCTACTCTTTCTGGAGGTCCACGATGCTAACCTCCGACACGCCCTGGAATTCCGTAGTTGCAGGTCTCTGTTCTCAATACGGAGGCGAGCGAGCAGCGCCCGGTCCCGCTTCCCCATCTAAGCCGCTGTGGCGCGTTGCGTCAACCTGACCTCACTGTCTTCAGTGGCAGCTGCGACCAAGGTGCCGAGGTCTGGTTATCAGCCCACAAACGGGTGAGCCGGCACAAAAAGGGGATGACGCTCTTAAACGTAACAACATCATTTTCTACATAACTGACGTCGCCAATTTGTGGCATCAGAGGCATGGTTTGGTCGTCATCACCAAGCTGGCATTTCATACCATCTTCTCTGAAGTAGCTGGTCACCCTGCTGTTCACGAAGGTTGCTCTGAGCAGCGTCTACGCTCGTAAGCGCAGCAGATGGGAGAAAGCTTCGGAAGTTAAATTGAGGATGTCTGACTTCCGCAAACGCATCACCCGTTAGTTTCCCGTTCCGTCACTCACCTTAAACTAGTCGCCGCTCCATTTCGACCATACGCGGTAGACCTCACTCCCACACCTGAGCATGGAAACTGACCACCACAGTTCCTCAAGCACCAACTGCATACTCGTCCGAGCGTCAAAGTCTCCTTTCTCCTGCTAACATAATTGCTCTTATTGTTCACGCTGTTTAGACGCTTGCCTTGTAGACGCAGGTGCTACCGTATCTGTCTTGAGGAAAAAAACTATCGCTGTCTTTGCAAGCTGACGACGCCTATTTAAGGCCTATAGCTCCCTACCGCCAAGACACAGCATCTCCATCCGACAGCTTTCTGCACCGTCGAGGTATAACAACCCATGCTCTGTATTGTATAGAATTCATCGTTCTTCCCTCTTGTTCTCATAGCGTCATTATCAGCTCGAATTTATTGTCCTAGCATCATGCTCAGGCTGACTACGCCTTCCTGACTTGGATCTCTCCGTGCCTTGTGTTCTTCCATCCGATACCGTACTTGGTGAGGCTGGTCATCGTGCTTCTACCAAACGCCTCGTCGCTCAGGACACCACTATCCCGCAATGGTACCAGCACACTTCTGGTGGCTAGTACTCTCTCGTCTACGCCACATTGTTTCGGGGGCAGTACATTCTCTGTATTCAGCACGTGGACCCAATCTTCGATCTTGTTGCTCCCGCACAATCGCCTGCTCTCGCATTCGATGCCTAGACGCTTGCTTCGGTGGCTTCCAACCCACTTCAACATGATAGCTTCAGCCGGTCTGTTGACAGCACCCTTGATGCGCTCCGCCACGAGCAGCTTGGCCTGCTGCGCCATTTCCTCCCATAGATCAAAATTCCCCAAGCGTCCTTGGGCCGGACGAAGACTGTCTCCCACCACATCAAAATCGGCCCTCACCCACCTCTCCACCAGCGCCCGTGGCGTGTGTCACCTACATAGAGTCGCGGCCGGCCATACAAGTGGACCATATTTTACATGGCAATGCCGTTCAAGAATCCAGAGGTTTCTTGTCGTTCCCTTATGTCTTTGTGAAGAAGAGTGGCTCCATTCGCGTCTTTTTAGGCTATTGCGGCCTCAACAAAATTACGCATCGGTATGTGTATCCGTTTCCGTGCATTCACGATGCATTAGACTGCTTGCTAGGTGCTGAACTCTTTCTCCTGCTTATTTGCGCTCGAGGCATGGGAACAACGCTACAATGCAGCCGACCAATTTGTTCCGCTTCTGCCTGTTCCAGATCGTGACCATCTCCAGCACAAGCACCGACGCGGCGCCTTATCGGTGTTGCGATGGTTTTCTGCCACACGTGCTGCAGCAAGACAAGCCAGCGCGAAGTGACGTGTGTTCCGCCCATCTTCTGGATACCACGCCGGCGCCAGTTACCGCGGCTCTTCCTGGACTGTTGACCGCAACTGCATCGACATCATCAAGCCCGCTCTACTTAAGCAACAGGCGACGCCCGCAACAGTTTAGTGGGCATGGGAACAACGCTACAATGCAGCCGACCAATTTGTTCCGCTTCTGCCTGTTCCAGGTTAGTTGCACATCTTCTAAGCGCTCCAGTAATGCATTCCTTGTTGTGTTCCCGTGCCCACAACTGCTTTTGAATCATGTGCATGATTGTTTCTGCGTAATGAAATTGCTGCTGTGTGGGGATGTCGAGCTGAATCCTGGGCCGAACAAAACTGGTGCCGCGAGGAATGCCCAGTCGGTTCAAGACGCTCTGGACAGCGGAAGCGAAGCGGTGTTAGCATTGCTTCATGACCTTAGGGACCGTTCTGCTAAAATTGAGGAAGGGCAAGAGCGTATATTCAGTTCCTTGCAAGACCTCACAGCCAATCAGAAAGAATTGAGCGGACAGATTGCAGACCTTTCCATACGCCTTAATTCGGTTGAAGATAAACTGGAGGTTTTAGATGAAGTTCGTGAAGATTTGGCGATGGTGAAAGAAAATGCTGAAAGGGCACTGGACGAAAATGAGAAGCTTAAAATCCGTTTAAACGATTTAGAGGATAGGTCTCGAACGGAAAATCTGGTGTTTTTCAATGTTCCAGACGTATCGACTGAATCATGGGCTGAATCTGAGAAAAAGGTACAATTCAACACGTGTTGTAACCAACTCAAGCCCTTCAAGCCATTCTTCTCCAAGATAACTAGATAAGGATGAGCATCGACCTGCGCAAACAGAAACATTTCTATCCTTTTCACTAATATACGCAGTGTTTTTTGTCATCGTGACAGCTTATCCTGCACCGCCGATACCATGGGGGCCGATATTATCGTACTAACAGAGACTTGGCTCAATGAATCCGTGCGCAATAGCGAAATATTTTCCTCACAAAAGTGTTACCACGTATTTCGTTGTGACCGCCCTTCTGGCCGCGGCGGCGGCACTTTAATCGCTGTATCTGAGGATATAGAATGCTTTGAAGTTAACCTTGATACCACTCTTGAGTTCATTTGTGTCCAGATCAAAATTAACAACAAAGCTCTCCTCTTTTGTGCATGTTACCGTCCACCATCTGCTACCGTTGGCTTCTGTAATTACCTCCATGACATTCTTAACATAATTCAAACAAGGTTTCCTAATCGGCCTATTTTTCTTTTTGGTGACTTTAACTTTCCTGCCATTAACTGGTCAGACACTCATTTAGGCAACGATGGATCATCAGAATCAACAAGTTTTTCAGCACTTTGCTCCACCTTTTCATTAACACAGGTAGTCACACAACCTACAAGGGTGACATCTACAAGCTCAAGCATATTAGACCTTTTGCTAACTAGTTCCCCAGACCTTGTTTCCGACGTAAGCTACTTACCAGGTTTAAGCGATCATTACCTACTCCTTATCGAATTAAGCTTACCGTCTAAGAAATCGCGAAATAAAACTAAAATCATTTACGACTATGCTAAGGCAAATTTTACGTCAATTAATGATGGCCTTAAGCTATTTTTGGATGACTTTCTCATAAAGGCTGACCAAAGGTCTGTTAATGAAAATTGGTGTTTATTTAAGAACAAACTACATGAGCTAACTGAATTGCATGTTTCTCGAAGAATCATCACTACTAATGACAGGTCACCATGGTTCACCCGTCATTAAAACGCCTTGGTAACAAAAAAAGACGGTTATATTCCAAGGCAAAGTCATCGGGAAAACCTGAACATTGGACAGCACTCAGAGGTGTGGTTGAGGAGTACAAAAATGCGTTAAAGATAGCCAAGGAGCGATATTTTAACGTCACTCTGCCATCACTTTTACTAACTGATCCAAAAAAGTTCTGGAACGTTGTCAACGGTTCAGTCCAGCCATCAGTTTCTCTTCTCGATGCGCAATCAAATCCCATCCCTATTAGCGACAGTGCTAAGGTACTTAATGAAACTTTTTCTAAGGCATTTTATCTCTCCTCAAGCACATCACTACCGGATTATAATGGTCACATCACATTCCCAATGGATCCCATTCATTTTGATTTTGAAGGCATCATAACTATCATAGATCACATGAAACTATCCTCTTCTTGCGGTCCAGATAATATCAGCAGTAAAATTCTGAAAAACACTAAAGTATATTCTGCCATAATACTGTCAAAATTATTTCAGCAATCCCTACAAGACGGTGAACTCCCAGATGACTGGAAATTGGGTAAGGTGGTTCCACTCCACAAATCAGGCGACAAACACCTTTCACTCAACTATCGACCAATATCATTAACCAGCATTCCTTGCAAGATAATAGAGCATGTCATCCTGTCTCACCTAGCTAACTTTCTTGAGTCATCTTCGTTCTTCAACTGTGCACAACATGGTTTTAGAAAATACTTCTCTTGCGAAACACAATTAATAAGTCTTACGAGCAATATTAACTTCATACTTGATCATGGCAATGAGGCTGACTGTATTTATTTAGACTTTCGCAAAGCATTTGACACAGTGTCGCACAACTTACTTCTTTACAAACTAAGTAAACTTAATATTGATCATAATGTACTAAGGTGGATTGAGTGCTTTTTGTCGAACCGATTGCAGTATGTACACGCTAATGGGTTTAACTCGTCATCCATTCCTGTGACCTCCGGCGTCCCACAAGGTCCTGTCATAGGTCCTTTGCTGTTCCTTGTATATATTAATGACCTGCCTAACAATGTAACATCTTCAGTAGGACTCTTTGCGGACGATTGTGTCGTTTACCGCGAAATAAAAAATACGAATGACGTTGAATTACTTCAGGCAGACCTAACCACTATCTCTAACTGGTGTTCACAATGGCAAATGACTCTTAATACGACTAAATGCAAAGTAATGCGCTTTTCCCGTCGCGAAAATTCAAGTCCCGTTGCCTACACTATTTCTTCTTCCTTGCTAACACCCGTGGAACCTTATAAATATCACGGCGTCATTCTAACATCACATCTAACTTGGAAAGTACACGTCAGCTCTATCATAGCTTCCGCTAACCGCATGCTTGGATACCTTAAGCGCAATTTTTACTTAGCACCAACCCCTGTCAAGCTTCTTCTGTATAAGTCACTTGTGCGCTCAAAATTAGAATACGCTAACTCTGTATGGGACCCTTTAACTAACACACTCATCGACGCTCTAGAAGCTGTGCAGAATAGAGCAGCGCATTTTATTGTGCGCAACTATGATCGTGCTTCCAGTGTCACAGAAATAAAAAATAGTTTATCGTTAACCCCTCTTGCTCTGCGCAGAAAAGTGTCCCGTCTGTGTCTGTTTTTTAAAATTTACAGCATGAACTCTACTCTCAAAGAAGCATTGATCAGAACACCAACATATGTTTCATTTCGCATCGATCACTCACGGAAAGTTGGCGTTCCTCGTTGCCGGACAACATCCTGCATAAATTCCTTTATTCCAAAAACATCGTCGGAGTGGAACCACCTACCACCACATATTGTAGCTGCAAAGGACGTTGATGAGTTTAGGGCACTGTTGTCATTACATTATGGTTTACCATAGCCTCAGTTGGTTCACTTCGTTTTGCATATTGTGTATTTAGCCCTGTTCCTTTTTTTTTTCTCGCATGCACTTTGTTCTGTTAATAGCCTTCTGCCATCTTACCCGTTCAATGTTTCTACGAAGGGTGATGTTCTAGTTCATATCTTTGTGTTTACATGAAATGGTTTTTGACTGTTTTTGTGAATTTATTCGTTTTGGTGTTGGTATTCCTAATTATTGTATTGTTTTGCTTTTTTGAATCATGTATTTTCTTGCAGCTAGCTTCTTTTTTTTTGTAGGCATGCCTATGTATGCGTTAACCCCCTTTTTGTAAGAGTTTCATTTTATATCTATGTACCACTCCCCTCAATAATGCCCTGTGGGCCATGAGGGTATCAGAAATAAATAAATAGAAATAAATAAATAAATAAATAAAGTTACCAAGGCTGCGGCTGATCACGCGAAGAACGCCTTCGTCATCACTGGCGGGCTCTAGAAATTCAACGTTATGACATTGAGCCTTAGGAACACCCCAGGGACGTTGGAAAGAATGATGGACAATGTGCTGCGAACCTCTAATTAAATTTCTGTGTATCATCTAAACGACGTCGTCGACATCTTACCAGATTTTCAACCCATCGGAGTCATCTTCGCCAGGGTTTTACTTGCCTGACACGCACCGGCCTTCAACTCAAGCTGTACAAAAGCCACTTCGTTGCCCTCAAGCTCTTCATTTTTGGCCACGCCATTCGTAAATATTGAGCTCTACCTAATCATGGCAAGCTGCGAGCCGTTCCTCATTTCCCGAAACCGACCTCTCGCGAAGAACAGCGCAGCTCCGTGGGCCTCTGCTCATACTTCCGTCGTTTTGTCTAGAATTTTGCTACAATGATAGCCCCCTTACACAGCTCTTGAATGGCCCCACTAACCTCTCTGCTCTTAGGCAACGGCCGGCGACGACCCCTTAGCGATTCTCCACCAAGCTTTGAATTCACCGCTCATACTTCGCCATTACGAACTGGTGCCGCAACGCAACTCCACACCGATGCCAGCAGTGTTGGCCCAGCGCAAGCCTGGTTTTACCGAATCTGAGGCCGCCTATGCCAGCCGTATTCTTACGAAAGAGGAGTCGAACTACTTTATCACTGGAAGAGTGTCAGTCGTCTGGGCGATAACAACTTTGCACCCTAATCTCTAGGGCCACACCTTCGACTTAGTTCCCAACCACAAGCCCTCTGCTGAGTCACTTCTCTCGAGCATCCGTCGGGACGTCTCGTGCCGTTAAACCCGGCCGCTTTAAGTATCTGACATGTCTCGTGTACTGCTCGGTGTGCAAGCATTCGACACCGTCGATCTCTCCCGGTCAACGGTTCCGCTGCCAACCCTTAGTGTTAAAACGCCCGACCCTCCACTGACCACCCTCACCATCTCCTACATGTCCTCCGAGCAGTGACGCGGTCCCTGATTTTTCGTCCCTGTTCAAAATGCACTGCGGCCCTACCATGGGTTTATATTCTCGGACTCTCCGCCGCCAAGCTTCCCATTTCTCCGTCCGGGATGGTGTTGAGCGCCGCGAGTGCGACTCGGGCGGCAGGAAATGGCTAGGTGTCATCCCACGCCAACTCTAAATGATCAACCAACCAAATGATCAGGCCTTAGCACCAAAGCTTTAGCACCAAAGCTAAAGAGGAAAGCAACTGGCCAGGATTAGGTAACAGCAGATCTGTTGAAAGACGGAGCCGATTTTGTACTAGAAAAACTAGGTAACCTGTAAACGCAAACATTTATGACGTCGAGCATACCAGAATATTCTATGAACGGCGATATTATTTTAATTAACAAAAATGGAGATTTTAAGGAGTTGAAAGACAGACTACAGACCAGTCAGCTTACTTTCCTTGCCTACAAGGTATTTACTAACGGAATCGCTAATAGAGTCAGGGTAACCTTAGATTTCCACCATCCGTATAGTAAGGCAGGCTTTAGTAAAGGATACTCGAAAATAGACCATATTTACGCTATCAATGAGGTGATAGATAAATGCGCAGAATATAACTAATCACTAAATGTATAGATATAGCCTTCATTGGTTGCGAGAAATAATTTGAATCAGTGAAAACTTCAGCATTTTGCAGGCATTGCGCTATCAAGGTGTAGAAAACACTGATGAGAAAATACTAGAAAATAAGTATCTCTAATGACCGCACAGCTACCATATATAGTCATCGTTAATGTCAGAAATAAAATTCCAATTAAGCTGGGTACCCTGCAGAGAAACACAATCTCGCGATTTTTATTCACCGCCTGTTTACAGGCAGCACTCCCAGGCCTGAATTGGGAACAGTTAGATTTAAGAGTTTACGGCGCATACTTAAATAATCTGCAATTTCATGATGACATTGCCTGCTGAGTCACTCATTAGATGAAGTTGAAAGCATATTCAAAGGGTTAAGACAGGCAAAATAAGATGCAGAAAGCCAAATTGATGTACAACAGCGTAGCAAAGGAAAAGCAGTTATCTTGAGCAAGGGAACAGAGGTTCCAGCGAGGTGCTGGAAGTGGTAAGGGAAGCAACTACTTAGGGCAGGTAGTGACCGTAGATCCGAATCAAGAGAGTGGAGAAAATCAGGTGGGCACTGACGATCTAACCTGCCCCAGGCGAACGCCTTTCCGCGCGTTTGTGGTCTCTACTTTGCTGCCTCTGTGAATTATCCTTAACCAATTGCCATTTACTTTAACTTATCAATTACTAATTACTAAATCCGGTCTTTTCTAAGTCAATTCTGTTTTTTTCACTGTGCGGTGAAGACACACCGCTTTTCGACACAATTTTTGACATTTTCATCTATAGTTATTTCCCTACTGTAATCAATCCTGACTTCTACGGTCATTTCCCCCCCCCCTCAATCTGATGCAGGCATACTTTTTTGACATATCTTCAAAAGTTCCGAAATTATTTCACTATGCTGTGACGTCCCACTTCCCCCATGGCTACATCGACGTCGGCGCTATTTGGATGCAATTTTGGCATTTTTGTCTATATTCAACAAATTATATTACAGTAATAAAAATTTGTTTCTAGGATCACTTTTTCCTCTTGTATCTGAGGCAGCCATTCTTTTTCACCAACCTTTATTAGTTCACACTAAACGAACAATCACGAACAGACGGCCACCATCGGGGTCGCGAGCATGAGTTATTAAAGGCTTTCGCCTTAATAACTAGAAAAATAAAAATGGGGTGGAACGCATATGGCTGGTTCTGTAAGATCATTAATGAAAATTTACCAATATCTCTCAAGTGCATAATATACAACAGCTCTATCTTACCGGTTCTCGTTTGGGGGCATATCTCTGGAGGCTAACGCTATAGGTTCACCTTATATTAAAGATAACGCTGCGAACTATGGATAGAAAAATGATCGATTGTTGCAACGTTAAGAAACTTGAAGCGGGCGCAGTTTGTGAGGGAACAATTGCGGGTTAATGACATCTTAGTAGACATTACGAGGCAGAAATGGGCTTGGCGAAGGCATGTATTGCGAACGTGGATTTGAAGAGAAGGCAAGCGTAGCTGCGGCCGGCAGAAATTTTGGTGGGCGGAAGAGATAATTATCTATGCGGGGATACGGTGGCGGCAGCTGGCATAGAACGGGTTAATTGGAGAAGCAGGGGCAAGGCCTTTGCTCAGCACAGTGTGTGGTCAGACTGATGATGATATAATGATGGGATGTCTTTGTACACAACAGGAAATGAAATAAAAAGCTTGGATATTCACAAATATTAGTAACGGCGTAGAAGACGGTAAAGAGACAGTGGGTTACCTGCAGGTGCTTGGGTCAAAGCGCTGGACGGGCCTCCTAGTGCGCGTTGACTTTCTGCATCCCCGCTCGGGAGGCGATGTTTGCTGAGATGATGTGTTCACACACTTGTCGTTATTAATTTGGCTTTCTTCATTTTTCTCTTCTGTCGAAGTGTGTGTAAGGCATGTTATCTCCAGGCTCTCTTGCTTTGAATGTCCATTCAGGTCTTTAGTGCTCGAGGAGTGTGCTGTTGATTCAGATACCTGGCGCTCGCATGACCTTGTATATGGAAAAGGAATAAAATATTTTGAAAATTGAGGTTAATCCTTAAACCCCCGACATTATTCCTTTCATCTCAAGTCACGTACGTAGGCTGAAGAGCAGGAAGGCGAGCTTAGCGAATGAAGTGCGTATTTATAAACATGAACAGGATGCATTTTGCGGTTGCACAGAAGAACGAAATAAAAACCGATGAAGGGGCATTTGTCATTCGATCTTAAACTTAAGCACTTTTAAGGCAAATAATAATATAGCGAATGCGATGAAAATTTTGCATAGTGACCAAATTTTGAAGAGTTTTGAGCCGTGGGGAGGCTAGCATAAAAGCGCAACTCCAGGAAAGCATTCAATGTTGTGAATAACACTCTCGTATTTTCCAGATGATACCATCGCAGTTTACAAGCGGATTCTTTTCAGGAGACAATATGTTGCGCTTTTCACATCGAGTCACGTCTGCTAAATTCTTCTTGGCCGCCTACTTTTTGCTTTCTTTGTTCACTTTACTCTGGGAAGAAAGGCAGTGTGGGCTTGTAAATCCTTGAGAGCGCTGCATTTTAATATTGTCACGTAGTGGTGACGGCAGTCGAGGCAGCGGTGAAGACGGACGAAAGGATCTTCTAAAAGAACTGTTTATTGGGCTGACTTGCACCCAAAATGGACTGAATCACTCGGCGGCGGCGAAGCGACAAGCGTGCTCGGCGGTCGTCGAACAGAATGCCCGCCGCTGTCGGCCGTGCTCAATTTAAAGCTGATAGCGAACATTCGAGATAAAGGGCGCAAAGTTACTAGAACATTCCGGAACAACGTAGAATCAGCTTTGCCTGGCTGCGATCAATCGAGATAAATCTAGTCGCGTCTTGCGTCGCAAACAAAGTGATAAGGTGGTGTCGCGGCAGATTTGAAAAACGAATAAACACTGCAAATATTCGCGGCATTACTCCCCTCTCAAAGAAGCATCGACCCGATGCATTAAAACAAATATTGCGACTAGTAAGGGAAAAAAAACGGATCTTGCGAAAATAGAGCATGGAAATGCAGCGGCCTTTAGCGCGCATAATACGGCTTCAGACGGACTACATGGACAACTTCTGGTCGTACGCGGCGTCGCTGGGATGCAGTCATTGCGTCAGGGATGACTTCATAATCCAGTTCACCCAGCCGACGAAGAACCTTGTACGGGCCGAAATAGCGGCGCAAAAGCTTTTCACTCAATCCACGGCGGCGAATGGGCGTCCACACCCAGACTTGGTCTCCTGGCTTGTATTCCGCGTTGCGTCTTCGTAGGTTGTAGCGTCTGGCGTCGGACCGCTGCTGATCTTTGATCCGTAATCGGGCAAGCCTTCGAGCTTCTTCTGCGCGTTGAAGGTAGGCGGCAACGTCGACGTTCTCTTCTTCTGTAACGTTGGGCAGCATGGCGTCTAGCGTGGTCGTGGCATCCCTGCCATGGACGAGCCTAAAAGGCGTCATCTGGGTGGTCTCCTGCACTGCGGTGTTGTAGGCGAAGACGACGTAAGGCAGGATGACATCCCAGGTTTTATGTTCGGCATCGACATACATAGCGAGCATATCGGCGATGGTTTTGTTCAGGCGCTCGGTCAGTCCGTTGGTCTGCGGATGGTATGCAGTTGTCCTCCGGTGGCTGGTTTGGCTGTAGCGCAGGATGGCTTGCGTGAGTTCCGCCGTAAATGCTGTTCCTCTGTCCGTGATGAGCACATCGGGGGCGCCGTGTCGAAGAAGAATGCACTCCACGAAAAATTTGGCCACTTCTGCTGCTGTTCCGTTCGGTAGGGCTTTCGCCTCGGCGTAGCGGGTCAGGTAGTCGGTCGCTATGATGATCCACTTATTTCCAGATGTTGACGTTGGAAAAGGGCCAAGCAAGTCCATGCCAATCTGCTGAAACGGTCTTGAGGGAGGTTCAATGGGGTTCAGAAATCCTGCTGGTCGTGTGGGAGGAGTCTTTCGTCGCTGACAATCTCGGCATATTTTCACATAGTGTGCGACATCGGCAGACAGTCGGGGCCAGTAATACTTGTCTTGAATGCGGCGGAGGGTGCGAGTAAACCCGAGATGTCCAGCTGTCGGCTCGTCGTGTGAAGCCTGTAGAACTTCTTCGCGGAGACAAGTAGGTACAACAAGGAGGTAGGCTGTTTTGTTCGCTGTAAAGTTCTTCTTCACAAGGACCTCATTCTGCACACAGAAAGAAGACAGTCCTCGCTTGAATGAAGCGGGGGGTGAAGAAACCTTGCCTTCCAGGTACTCGATGAGGCCTTTTAGGTTGGGGTCCGAGCGTTGCTGCTGAGCAAAAGAGCTTGCGCTGATGGGTCCCAGAAAGGCGTCCTCATCGTCGTCCAGTGGCGGTGCATCTACAGGGGCTCGTGAGAGGCAATCGGCGTCAGTGTGCTTGCGTCCGGACTTGTAAACGACGGTGACGTCAAACTCCTGGAGACGCAGACTCCATCGAGCGAGTCGGCCAGAGGGATCCTTCAAATTGGCAAGCCAGCAGAGCGCGTGGTGGTCGCTGACCACCTTGAACGGCCGTCCGTAGAGGTAGGGGCGGAATTTCGACGTAGCCCAGATGATGGCAAGGCATTCCTTCTCAGTGGTCGAATAGTTAGCCTCGGCCTTGGAAAGGGAACGGCTAGCGTATGCGATGACCTTCTCCAGCCCGTCACTTTTTTGAACGAGAACGGCGCCTAGTCCCACGCTGCTTGCGTCGGTATGAACTTCAGTATCGGCGTTTTCATCAAAATGCGCAAGGATCGGTGGGGACTGTAAACGACGCTGAAGTTCCTTGAAGGCTTCTGCTTGCGGCGCTTCCCATTTAAACGGCACGTCTGCCTTCGTCAGTTGGGTCAGGGGCTCGGCGATGCGCGAAAAGTTTTTCACAAATCGTCGGTAATATGCGCATAGTCCGAGAAATCTGCGCACTGCTTTCTTATCGGCCGGCGGTTGAAACTGTTCAATAGCGGCTGTTTTCTGCGGGTCTGGGCGTACTCCTTCCTTGCTAACGATGTGGCCTAGAAACAGCAGCTCTTCGTAGGCAAAGTGGCATTTCTCTGCTTTCAAGGTTAGGCCAGACGACTTGATTGCGTCTAGTACTGTTCGAAGTCTTTTGAGGTGCTCTTCAAAGTTCGAGGCGAAGACAACGACGTCATCTAAATATACCAGACAAATCTGCCACTTCAGGCCTGCCAGCACTGTATCCATTACTCGCTGAAACGTCGCTGGTGCGGAACAGAGACCAAATGGCATCACCTTGAACTCAAACAGCCCATCCGGAGTTATGAATGCTGTCTTCTCGCGATCTCTTTCGTCGACCTCAATTTGCCAGTAGCCGCTCTTGAGGTCCATCGATGAGAAATATTTGGCGTTGCAGAGGCGGTCCAGTGTGTCGTCGATGCGGGGGAGGGGGTAGACGTCCTTCTTTGTTATGTTGTTCAAGCGGCGGTAATCCACGCAGAATCGAAGTGCGCCGTCTTTCCTTCTCACTAGAACAACCGGTGCCGCCCATGGGCTGTTTGAGGGCTGGATGACGTCGTCGCGAAGCATTTCTTCGACTTGGTCCCGGATGGCTTCAGTGTTTATGGCTTTCGTGGCGCCTACGGTCACGATAACGCTTGAACGGGGTGGGACGCTCACTTCTTCCTCCAGGACACTTAGGGCAACGTGATTTTCCCGAGTTTTCATCGAAGCGATGGCTTCGTCCGTCGAAAGCGTGATCAGCTTGGATCGCAGGTCGATGATCGCCTGATGCTCATTAAGGAAATCCATACCCAAGATCACTTCGCGGGAGCATTGCGGTAGCACAATAAAGGTCGCAGGATAGGTATGTCCTTTGACAGTCACTCGCGCTGTGCATCGTCCTGATGGCGTAATGAGGTGGCCCCCAGCGGTGCGAATTTGTGGGCCGTCCCAAGCCGTTGTGACTTTTCTGAGCTGCGCAGCGAATGTTCCATTCATCACCGAGTAATCGGCTCCTGTGTCGACTAGAGCGGTAACTTTCCGGCCGTCGATAGTCACTTCTAGGTCGGAGGTCCTGGGTCTTGCATTGCATGTCGCTCTCGGCGTCGGGTCACGGCTTCGTCGCGTATGCGAGTCACGGGTTGGGCGTGTGGTCGAAGCTCCTCTGGGTGGCGGCGTCGATTTCAAGGTAGCTTGCGTCGTGGTCGAGGTTCTCATTGTGTGCGGCGTCGGTGCAGCGAGTGCCGGTTCTTCATGCGGCGTCGCGGGTGCAGCGTCTTCATGGGGCGTGGTCGGTGGAGGATCTTCGGAGTTTCGCTCTTGAGCAACCTCACCTCCAGAGGTTGCTGTCTTTAGTTTCCCCTACGGGGGCTGGGCGACCTTCCTCGTACCGCGGCTGCGTAACTGCGGCGTGGCGACGCAAAGCGCGAGGTTGACGGCGATGGTGAGCGCGAAAAGCGGTTCGGCGTGTACTCTTCTCGACGCAGGTACTCGTCGATTTCGTGCGGACGTTGTCCGAAGCGTGGTCGTGGGGCGTTAACGGCAAATCCTCGAAGACCGATACGTCGGTACGGGCAGTGACGAAGAATATGGCCGGCCTCACCGCAATGGAAGCACAACGGCCGGTTGTCGGAAGTCCTCCAGGCGTCGCATTTCCTGGGGCTTGAGCGTCGGTCATAGGCTGGGCGGGCGGGGGCTGGAAGGCGGCGTTGTGGAACGATTGGCTCATCTCGGGGAGGACGTGGGGGTTGTCGCTGGGGCTGAGCAGTACTTACTGCAGCGGCGTAGGTCATGGCCTGGGGTTCTTTGGCCGTCGGGGTGCCAAGTGCCTGTTGCACTTCTTCCCGTACCACATCCATCAGAGTCGCTGCTTGTGGCTGTGGGGAAGATGGCAGTAATAGGCGTAGCTCCTCTCGGACGATTTCGCGGATAACGTCCCGCAAGCTGCCGCTGGTGGTGGCCGGCGTGTCCGAACGGATTGCATAGGCAGAGGAAGGGCGGTTGTACTGCCGAGCTCGGACGTCGAGGGTCTTCTCAATCGTGCAGGCTTCCTGCATGAATTCCTCGACCGTTTTTGGCGGCTGACGGACGAGGCTGCCAAAGAGTTGTTCTTTTACGCCGCGCATTAAGAACTGAACTTTCTTTTCTTCGGTCATCCCGGGATCGGCGCGGCGAAATAGGCGCTTCATCTCCTCGACGTAGCTGCGGACGGGCTCATTCGGAAGCTGGATCCTGGACTCGAGGAGTCGTTCGGCTCTTTCTTTCCTCACGACACTGGTAAATACCTTCAATAGTTCTCTCTTGAATAGCTCCCATGTCGTAAGGGACGACTCGTAGTTTTCGTACCACGTGCGTGCGGAGCCATCCAATGAGAAAAAAACGTGTCCAATCTTTGCCGCATCATCCCACTTGTTGAATGACGCCACGCGCTCAAATTGATCCAACCATTCTTCAGGGTCTTCGCCTAGGGATCCATTGAAAGTTGGCGGCACCCGCGGCTGCTGCAGTATGATCGGTGTCGACATCTTCGGCGAGATTGCGGTGCTCGTAGCCGCGTCTTTTCGCTGTCTTGTGCGGTCCGGCAGTTTCCCGAACTCAGGCTCCTCTCCCTGGAGACGTCGGCTGGCTCGCTGAGCTGCTGGCTCGTCCTCGGGTGCGAAGCGCTCAGGGCTGGCTTCACGACTTGAAGGGGGCGTCCGGAACATGGAAGGCTACCCCGCACCTCCACCAGATGTCACGTAGTGGTGACGGCAGTCGAGGCAGCGGTGAAGACGGACGAAAGGATCTTCTAAAAGAACTGTTTATTGGGCTGACTTGCACCCAAAATGGACTGAATCACTCGGCGGCGGCGAAGCGACAAGCGTGCTCGGCGGTCGTCGAACAGAATGCCCGCCGCTGTCGGCCGTGCTCAATTTAAAGCTGATAGCGAACATTCGAGATAAAGGGCGCAAAGTTACTAGAACATTCCGGAACAACGTAGAATCAGCTTTGCCTGGCTGCGATCAATCGAGATAAATCTAGTCGCGTCTTGCGTCGCAAACAAAGTGATAAGGTGGTGTCGCGGCAGATTTGAAAAACGAATAAACACTGCAAATATTCGCGGCAATATTATTGTGCTTTTCCAAAAGCAAATGCCACGTTTCACGCAGAGTGCAAGAGCGAATGAAGATGCTAATAGCAATCCTGCAGCAGAAAAGCACAGAAAAAAGTGCAGGGCACTAAGAAATACTTATGTACTATGAACTGGAAAGCATTTGTCTGTAATCGCGGGTTTCTTGGTAACTGTGTGTTCACTGCTTAGTACTACTTATCAAGTAGTACTAATATCTGAAAGGCCTTTTCTTTGAAGATATTTACGTCAAAGATCTTAGGGTGAAAGCCTTAAGGAAGAGCTACACCAAATGCGCGTTCAAATAAAGCACATGTAGCAGGCTAAGGCTGGTTATTTGGTGGTTACCAATGCAGTGCTTATTGCAGCCGCGGAAAACAACGAGGCAAGAGGAGAAGAAAGCACAGGACAAAGCGCGGAATTTCAAGTGAGATTTACTACCAGGCAAACCATATATATACAAGATTCGTTATCGAACCTAATAGACAGCACACACCATCACGTTACAACTTTGTTCCCTGCAATACAAGTGTGGTGTACTAAATACCCCTCACATGTGGGAATTGTTACAAAGGAAGTTTGCAGGCATGGGTGCTTGCCATTGGCAAAGGAGAGGGTTAATTGGAAAGACATGGCAGAGGTCTCTGCCCTGCAGAGGGTGTAGTGAGGTTGATGATGACGAAGAATGAGCAATCGAAAAAGAGTCGCCGCGGAAACCGGCAGGAGGAGGGTTACCAAGGAACGAGAGCACAACGATAGTGGAGAGCGTCCGTGGAAGACGCTTACTGCGTGAAGCATTTGGAAGAGGGTTACCGTGGAAAGAAATCAGTCTCTGTTCGCGGTGTACCCTAGGGTGCGCTACTGTCACCAACGCTGTTCATTTTTGTCTTCATTCTCTTGCACGGCGCTTAAATGATGTCCCTGACGTTAAGTTCTTACTGTACACCGATGATATCACGGTGTGGCGCGCTCACCATATCCTGCTAACTCAGGCGGCGGCCCTACAGTGAACCTTAGATAGTACTGACAATTACGTCTGTCGGCCTAGAGCTTTCCGTGAGCAAAACTGCGTTCACGTCAGTGACCAAAATCTGGGGACGCCGTAAACTCGCTGCGACGACAATCCACCTCTAGCTATCTGAATCCCGGCTTCAAGAATCTTCAACAATAAAAATTCTGGGTTTTTCGATACCTCACTCCGGAACGGGCACTGCCTGGTTTTCTCTAGCAAAAAAGGAGGCGTTGAAGACTTTGGCCCTAATCTGAGGAATAGCTCCCAAAACCGGCAGCGCTCGCTCCCATGTCACGCAATATTTGGTAAAAGCAGCTTTGCAACCAGCCTCATTTATAAAGCACAGTTCCGAAACTTTTCCAGGGCTCAACAGGATCATCAGGAAAGCGTCAATCGTGAGGCTGTGAAAACTACCGCTTGCCTTCCCCGCATCAGACCGATCGTGGCACTTCAAGAGATTGCTCAAATTAACACCCTTTACGAGCTTCTGCAGCAGCGCCGTTATGCTCGTAGGCTTAAGGCCATCCTTTTACACTCATAGCGTAAAGAGTTTGACGAAAAGGCGTCTGGTCGGGGTGAATCATATAACGTGACATTGAACACGCTGACCACAACCAAGAAAAGAACACACAAAAGACAATTCAGCTCCCGCACGGGAGCCTTGTTCACAGTAAAAACGAGAAACGGGTGCGCCGGCTTATGAATGCTTGAAAAGAGGGCGTACAAAGCGTGCGAAAGCAGTTGTCAGATTTCCGCAGTTTCGTTTCAAGGTGTGTCAGGTCGTTTTCTACTCTTCTGCCCTCGATTCTGACAAATCCCTACCTGAAAGGACCCCCATTGACGTTCATGACCTCTGAAGACTCCTACAGTTCTGCCTCAGCAACCCGTATTTTGTATTCCAAGGCTTCTTTTACCGTCAACTTCAAGGCACTTCTATGGGTGCCGGTATCTGTGTTACCGTCGCGAACCTCCCCATGGTGTCTGTCGAATGCCGGGCCCTTGCAACAATTGCTCTCCCGCCAAAACATTTCCTCAGATATCTTGCCGACTGTTCCTGCACAATTCAAAGAGACGCTTTGCCTGCCTTTTCATCACATCTGAACTCCACAGAGGACGCCTTTGAGTTCACCACCGAGGTCGACGGGAACGGTTGGTTGTCCTTTCTAGACGTTTTGTTAAAACTTGATAGTGGCAAACTATCATTCAGTGTTTTTAGGAAACCTATCGACACGGGGCGTTATCTTAACTTTAAATCCGTCCGCCCAGCCTCACATAAGAATTCAGTTTGTACCACATTATAAAAAGGAGCCAATGCATTTGCAGCTCTGCCGAATACAGGGCAAATGACTTTGATGTGGTGCGGGAAAAACTTTCAGCGATGGCTACCCGACATTTTTCGTGGAATCGGTCGAAAAACTGCTGTATCGACCAGAACGTGAAACTGCTGTGCCTTCCCCTCTAAAACGTGCCGCTGTTCCCTACACCCCTGGAGTCAGCGAGGCATTGGCACGGATTCTGCGCACCTTCAATGTTGACATTACCCACGTTGCGCCCAGAAAACTGCGATATGCTTTGGTCAACGTAAAAGACGTTCTTCCAAAAGTAAAATATAAAATATCCCGGCGTGCTTTACAGCCTTCCCTGCTCCGACTGCCACTGCATCTATATTGGCGAAACTGGTATCTTCGAAAGGCTCCTAAAAGGTCACAAAAACGACGTTAAAAACAGGAAAGTGGATTGCTATGCTATCGTCGAACACTGCATAGCGAACAGAACATTACCGACCAGGGCAAGGCACAAGTTCTTGCGGCAAAAAAGAGGAAATTCCCTAGCCTTCACCTGGAAAGTTTGATTATACAAACGACCTTTATTTATGGCGCTAATATATTAGGAGCAGGGCCTCACAGACATAGGAGCACTTTGCTGGGATGCGTTGGTGCGGGCTCACCCCTAGCCTTTGCTGAATTTTGCTCCCACTGGAGTTAGGTCCTGATGAGCAAAATGTATGATTGGCCGCTGTTTCATTGGAGGTAACATGATAAAATGTAGCCATCCCTGCCTTGTGCATAGAATACAGATCTTTATGAGTCTTTAGTCCAAATCCACAGTAGGAGCTCATTTTATTGTCAATTTCTATTTTCCACTAAGACTCTCGGAGCCACGGCATTGCGTACAGCTGCACCAATGCGCATTCGGACGTAGTTGACACAGTCTTCATTTTAATATGTGTGTACCCAAAAACCTGCTCTTCCAATACGCCAAGATAAGTCCTTCGGTCGCCAACAAAACGAGCTGTTGTGTACTGAAGGTTGTGGCGCTCAAGCGACCTCATGAGAACGATCAAGGCGGCCCCCACCGCCATTTTTGCTGCCTTTTTGAAGTATTTTTGTTTTGGCATGCATGGGCTGACTTCCATGCATGGCATGAAGGGTCACCCTGTTTAGGGCCCGACTTAAAATCTGCAGAGTAATTTCTCAAAACAACATCACCAAGCACCAAGCCAATAAAAAGCTCAATCACCGTCCCTGTGCCTATATGGGACGAGTGTCCGCGAGTCATCAATGATACATCATACGAAACGGCGATGTTTCCTTGACTGCTCACGCTCAGTTCGGCGTACAGCTTGTTAACTGAATGCGCGCAATTCTTCGCGAAATTCTTTTTCGCCCGCCTTAGTAGCAGCAGGTGTCAGCTTGTTTTCCCCAATTTTGTACCACGTTTTTGTGTGCAGACCGCAATGGCTAACATTCATTGCTGAAAGTACATTGTTGAGAATGGTGCGGCGATTTCCACTAGCCTACACTGCTCGCGGCCGCGAGAACGTTCACGACGAAAGGGTTGTGGTTATGAGAGCCCACGATGCGCGGCGAACTAGAGGCTGACGACGTAGCGCAGCAGTCTTCGCACAGGAGGTGCAACTTGAACGCGAGTCCCGCTCATCTGTTTTCAGTTTCAGAGCACCACGGCGCATTTTGAATTCCGCAATTGACGCATAGAAATCGTTCCCACATCTCACAATGGAGAACACAGTTCCGCGAAAGATTGGGTCGCGACGTCGGCATTTTCAGAAAGCTCCTGCTTCACTTTCACTGTACATAAAATCAAATAAATCAAAGAAAGAAAGAAAGAAAAAAAAGAGAGAAAGAAATCAAGCAAGCAAGCAAGAAAGAAAGAAAGAAAGAAAGAAAGAAAGAAAGAAAGAAAGAAAGAAAGAAAGAAGTCCACTCTTCCGATACGTTGCCGCATTTGACGCCAGCTGTGCTGTCGTCCGCAACTTTCCTTTGCCACTCATCTACTTCGGAAGCCTGCAGAAACACCATGTCGTCGCGTACGCGGCCGTTGCCGGGGCTACTTTCGGCCGTCGGTACCGTTCGGCCGAACGCGGTGGCTTCGAAGCCACTGCCATCGGACGCAATTTAGTAGTCTGGTGCATACCGCGATGTCTTCCGAATATAGTTATCGCTATGCAAACTCTTGGCTTTCTTACCAAACATGTGCTCGGTGCGAAATTTCACTGTTGGTCGATGTATCCTGTACTGCTCCGATGACAACACAAACAAAATGGTGCTCGCTTGCACGCGTGGAGTGGGGTCGAGCGTGTCGTTCAGGCGAAGGAGACTGGCTCAGCCAATCGGGTAGCCACCTCTCGTCACGTGCACGAAGTAACGAATAGTATTGCGCGCTGGAACTATTTTTGGCACTTTTTTTCTTTGGCCAATGAACAGGCGTGCATCTCGGTGGCGGGAATTCAAAGCAGGAAAGCTGCTCTCTCAATCGAGATAAAGATACTGCAGTATCTTGCTTGGAACAGGAGCTGCGCCCAGCGGGAAAATTGCCGTTTTGGCACCGATTTCGCCTCAAAATCGGTCAACAGCGAGAATTTAAATTTTTCTTGCGGGAAAAATACTGAACTTAGAAGTGCGAAACTTGCAGAACAAGCTGAGGCTTTGAAATTGACGTTTTCAAAAATAGATTTTTTGGCTATTTTTCGGTTTCTAAGACCCATGTCCTTTTTCGACAGGCCGACGTGGGCGAGCAATGAGCCGTCTAGGTGACGTCACCTTTTGACATCATAACAACCTACTCACCGAAGGGTGAACAAACTGCTCAATGATTAGGGTGGCAGTTCAGCTAATTATCCGTCTCGCTAGGTTTCTCGGAAAAGGCAGCCTTGTTGTCACAAGCCACACCTACGGCAGTAGATGCCATCTTAGGGAAATAGCGTATTGCTTAACTGCTGCACCATTGCATCAGCAGGAGTAAGAGGACTCGCAGGCTCGCGGTCTCTGAATGGTAAGTATAGAACGACGAATTCCGCATATATGTACATTAAACCAATACTACCATCTGAACAACTTCTATCCGGAAGCAATGGATCCGAATGCCAGAGCACAAGTGAATAAAATAAGTGCTAGGGCGCCTAACCACCATAAAACACCCGCAATTTTTTTTTTACGTGTTATACAAGTGAACACAGTGGGCACTGGTTGCCTCGGGATTGCTCCAGAGTAGAGCCAAGCGCACCGATAAAATTGCACCGAAGGATTTTCGTGATCCCCATTAGATTGAGATTATTACCTCGTCGACTTAAGTAATTTAAAAGTTAATATGTACTCCACAGAGATTATCATTCCTTGATTAGCCACTTTGATAGGCTGCGGACTTCCATCCCGCCACTTGTGGACATGTTTCTTTTTGTATCCGGTCAAGGCGAAATCCTAAAGCGCGAATATTGTTCGGATTCTTCTGGGGAAATCCGTCCTGACTGCCTAGTCGCTCGTCCCACCGCCACATTGGTAGCAAAATAGACACCTCTGCAAGTGCAGGCCGCTGTTAAACTTGCCTACGTTTAATTCTTTCACGGAGATGCGAGAAGATGCATGATCCGCTGGCACGTGTGTTTCTCTCTTTATGACACGCATGTTTATCATACAACCTGCAGGCTTCCCAGAAAACGAAGATGTGTTTTTTAACCTCGAAAGCATCACTAGATCTGCGCCTTTCTTGTACTCTAGCTTCCCTTGCGGGTTTAGTTGCGTTAACGTAGTGCTAGCAAGCGTGGTTATAAAAGAAAGAAGCTTAAGCAAAAGGCCACCGTCACGTTAGAAGCATCAGGATTAAGGATAGAAGAAATAGCCTGCGAATTGCCTTTTCCCATGTTTTCTTTTCTGACGACTAGATTCGGCCTTCTTTGTTTCTGCGGGCGTATAGTGTTCCGTGTTGGCAGTCACATTGTGCGGCGCCTCCGCGGGTTGCGTTTTTCGTTTCAGATCACACTCACTATGAAAGCTTGACCTGGTGGAAAAATGTGGATGATTATAAAAAGTTGATTTCATGGTAGAGTGAGATTAGTTAGATGTCTCTTGTATTCACAGTCAACAAGGGAGGGAAAAGCCTAAGGGAGACAAGCAACCTGACTCTTTTCTCTCTTTTGTTATGAGTTTCAGAAGTGAAAGGTTTTTGAAAACAGACCTTGATTCACTGTTGATTTACCTGAAGCATAAAGACCTTTCCCGGAAGGCATTTACCAAAAGGCCTTCATCCTAAAGGCTTTCTGCCATAACTGCCAATAGCCTAAAGGAATTTGACCTAAAGTGTTTAACCCAAAGCCTGACCTCAATGACTTTACTCTGATGGAGTTTACCTTGAAGACATTTACTCAGGCATTCACAAAGTTGCAGGCCTTCCAGGTGTACACAGCTGGCAGGTGTTCCACAACCCTGCGTGCAGTTGGGGCGCCTGCTGCAAAGCAGGTTTTCGACAAGTACGCACATACGTGTGCCTCAATATCGGGAAATGCACCTAGTGGTGCTGTCGAAAATATTGATGGGTGCACTTATGCTCAGCCTTATAGGGGCCACGAAACACTGCTTGAAGAGATGCAGATTACACTTGAGATAGATTCTTTATGCCACTAAGATATTGACTCAAAAAGAATTACGTAAATCGACGCATAGGAACGGGGGTTATTGAATGAAGAAATTTCAAAATATAAGAAAAAAAGCTGCCCTCAACTCGATTTTTGCGCAGCATCCCATTCCCATTTCACTCTCCCAATGACGACAGTTAGTGCGACCAATCAAAGCAGCCTATCTGAGCACGTGGCGGAAGTTTGCACCCCATGGTTGCCTGTTCTCTGTAACTCGTTCATGCCAAGGCTAACAGAGCCGTTTGCCACAACAACCATGTAAACTCCCAGCTGACCCAGTGATGCTTCATCGTCACGTCGACGGCGCAGAAGAGAACACTGATCAGTGACGTTTTCTTACCTATGAATTCGAACTCGAGCGCTAGATACTGCGACGGTGTGATAGCCTGCGCAAGATATCGGACACATTTAGCATAGCGCGTATCGCCACTGCTTACCGCCTACCATCGCCCGTCGCTCCTTGCGCGCTGGTTGGTCACGGCGAGCAAAGAGATCGCGCTGTTTTCGGAAACGTGGTGCCATCTGGCGCCACCACCCGGTGATCCTCCACAAGCTGACGATGCGCACTGCCTGCTAAATATGAAACGAAGGCATCCTTCCTTGGGACCGAAATGAACGCTTTTAGAGTGCAATGGCTCGACCGAATCGATATCGCAAAGCCACTATCAGATACATAGAGAGTAGCCATCATAAGTGCTGAGTGCTAGGTCGTAGGATGTTTACAGAGAGGCGCAAAGTCCTTCGATGCAAAAAGTAGCCAGAGCCTCTGGTGGTCTATTTTTGTTTTACTTCCTTTAGAGTACTTTTATCTAACGAAATGAAGTTGGTTTTGTTAATGTAATATATAACACAAAAATTTGACAAAACGTATCTCTAGTTATTAGCATAATTTGCAGTATATTTACTCTTTTCAAATCATCAATGCCCGACTGAGTAATATCATATCCGCGGCTAAAAACCACCAGTGTACGGTGACACCGTCTACGCAACTAATTTGTTTTTGCGAGCTAATTGTAATATTAAAACTGCAGTATACGCGGCACGACCGATGCTAATAGGATCACTATAAGTCATTCTATGCAACCATCAGGCAAAAAAATGCACTGAAAATGTGTTTCGGGTCCCTTTTAAGGGCGCGATGCGGAAACGCTGATGTGTTATTGTCCATACATGGGGAACTTGTCCTTTGCTACTACACTTTCATATTGACCGGGAGCACTAACACTGCTCTTGATGAAATGGCACAGCGGTTAAACGATAATGCGGTGCACCACTGCCCCGGCTGGAGGCTGTTTCAAAAATGCAGCTACAGGTGGTGTCTGTGAGACGGAGGCTCAACATTCTTAGCAGCCTCTCGCGAACAGTCAGTAATTTAAATACTAGATGCCACGGTGCGAAGGTTCTGATCACGTCAATAAGGGGACCTCTTGGGATATCTTTGTGTATTTGTCGCTTACACCGCCGTTTACGACGACAATGGGTCTGCCGCTGAACAGGAAATTTGATCTTTTCGCGTCATAAAGTAATAGATACATACCACATGCCCTATATCAATACATGAATAGGGACCAATAGGCGGCTGTTCATTCCCCAGTCTAACGCTTCATCATATGAACAACGGAGTTCTCGAATGGAACCTTCTCTACAGCTGTGTATTTTGATTTCCAGAAAAAATACATCTACTTCATTGTCATGCAAAATGTTATTGCAAAAAAAAAAGTTAAGTGAAACTCTTTAAAAATTATTCTTAATGCTCATTGCGCGTGCTGGAGCGTGAAAGGAATTCTCCATATTCCAGGTTCGTAGAATTCCGTGCTTTACGCTTTAAAAATTTGATAGCCTTTTTTTCGCCAAAATTTATATGCTCCTTCGGAAAAGTGACGAAATGATTACGAACACAGCTGGCAGGCGCTGAAGATTCTAATAAAATAATTTCTCTTAATTACTTGAAATTTTCTCCTGCTCTCCGTCCAAGTTTGTGTGAGGTTTCAAACCGGCTTCCAGTAAAAACAAGTTAACTATGCAATCCGATTACATGCCGGTTGTCAGGGAGTAATTGAGCAGTGACTCCGCTCTGCTTGGCCAATCTCTTTCAGCAGCGCTAAATCAGTGTATGCCTGTAAAGATGAATTGCCACGTTGCCTTTTCCGGCCATTCGTTAATTCGTCTGACTGCTTTATTCACGGGCTCTGTGTGCAAGGTTAATGCGGTTGTCCACACAGCCAGGTACGAAGTTATTCAACTTATTGCCTGGAGAGGATTGAAATGAAG
Organism: Amblyomma americanum; assembly: GCF_052857255.1. Lineage (NCBI taxonomy): Eukaryota > Metazoa > Arthropoda > Arachnida > Ixodida > Ixodidae > Amblyomma > Amblyomma americanum. Next base: position 37,241,350 of record NC_135505.1, read on the forward strand.
TATTGTATTTATTTTAATCACGCCAAGAATTGAGATGAATGCAAGAGCGATCGACAAAGCAGATGAATACCAAACTAATATCCAATAAATGATAACAATGAATCCTAACTGGACAGTGCAGAGGAATACCGAACTAAATTTCATAAAGGAATACTATAAAACTCTAACTGAGCCGTGCGTCCTTTTGTGGCACTAAGCATTTTGGCAGTGCAGTCTATTTATTTTTACACCAGTGCGAACTGGCACCGAACTGCTCTGCCTCTCTCTCTTTTATTTATATTAGTGTGTACCGCGTTTCAGAAAAGCTAGCTCGAAGTTAAGATTATTGTGCCACCAGGCAACAAAACTCCAAGGGTTCGTTGGTAGCTTACATGCTTCGGCACCTCTGCAGCGACTTCCAGAGGACCAGAAGCGGGACGGCCAAGAGACCCACCGACAGAAAGACGTCGGTCACTTTTCCGAAACATTCCACCGTTGCGCTGTGGTATTCGATCATCTGTGCCAGGGATGTGGCCAGGGTTACGGCTCCTCTTGCAAAAACAACCACAGGACCACACGGCCTTGCCTTTATTAAGAGCACCTGATATAAAAGAGAGAGATTACAACGCCTTGTACATTGCAATGTAGACATCTTTGTTGTATTAAAGATTTCGGAGTGGGAAAAAATCACTCGTCAGATTGTAGTCTAACAAGGTCGCTTTTCATCCAGTTATGATTTCTCGCTGCCTTCCTGTTTATCAAACTTGATTAAAACCAACCCAGCATTGGACTAGAGATTTCTGTGTTATAGGACGCTCGAACTTTCTTAACTTGACAGGCAAAGTTCACTTTATATCCGGACGTCAAAATTCATTTAAGGCGTAAGCATTCGTTGGCTCATCAATGGCGTGAGCGGGAGTTTTAGACGGAAGTTTGTGGAATGAAGTTGTCCGCATGAACTCACAATCATAAGTTGTGTGGTGAATGAAAGAAAAATGTAAAACTTCGTTAAACAACAGGTCTTGAGCAACAGATAAGTAATGAAATAAAATAGCACAAAATAAAATTAACAAAAAAGAAATAAACAATAAGTAAATAAATAAATACATAAATAAATAAGTAAATGGATTGCGGAAAATAAAAGGAAACGAAAAAAGATGAAGAAAGAGAGTTCAGGGAAAGGCATTCGTGTTCGCGCTCATGAGCGGACTTAAATACAATCCTGTATTTTTTCTAACAGACTTGAATATATGTTCCAGCAGCAGGGCCTAAAAGGTCATGTTTTTGTAGCTGACCGCGCGTCACTTTTCCCGGCTCGAACTATATTCTTCGAGCACTGTGTGGCTCAGCAGAAAGAGCAAGAAATAAAGAGGCAGAGGGAAGTCAGGGAAGTTTATCGGAAAGTTGTTCTGGTGGTCTACTCTGCACTGGGGACAAGGGATGCGCGGACTGCAAAGGGAAAGAGAGAAGGCGCCAGGGGCAGAGTCACAACTTGTCCCTCAGGCCAGTCGTTCTCAGGAAGCAAAGCAGTGTCTTGTAAGCCGTGAGGGCAGTCCATTGTATAGGCCACGGTCCCAGGACTATATACATTATTATAGGGCGGTGATCGAGGTGGTCCAGTGCACAACGGAGCGTACGTATTTCGGTGGCCTAAGCACAGCCCTGACACAAGAGATTTGCAGTTGCTTCTTCACAGCCACTTCCTTCATAAGCAGGGCTGTCAGCCACCTAAACCCGAAACATGTATTCCTTTGTAAAGACAACACCGAGCGCTAGACGGCAAAGCAATGTTGATTCGCGATGCGGCATATTTTGGACAATACAACGGCTGAAAAACTGACCAGTGCGGCTCAAAATTAATGGAATGAACGTTGAGGGAACCAATATGTTGTTTTGTTTTCGTCTATATTTCCTGTGTGAAGCTTCGCGAAAATCTAAATGTGGCACCGTACAACCAAATAAACAAAAAGAAGTTGCGCTCACTATGCCCCCATGACCAAAATTTTGAATAGCGTCTCTAGCTTCCCGGATCCTACTGTAAGCATGAGATCTGTGAGATAGATTATGCTCTTCAGCGGTCGTTGCTCACACCCAATAGTCTGACATAAAAGCTACTGCAATAAACGAAATCTGTGGGAAATTTGTTAGTTTATTTATACTATATATTCGACGTTCACCAAGTACCGAAACCCATCCCAAAACTGTGCAAACTTCGGTGCAAATGCTTACAAAGACTTTAGTCAATAATAAAAGAGAATGCATGACACAGGCTTCTAGCATTACAACTTAAGCCTAATAGCCATACGCAGTTGCGCGTTTAGTATATTACCGCACAGATTGCCTCGAAAATGTTGACGCTCGTCGTCAGTAGAAGGTGCCGTGAAGCAGTGTTGCGCGACAGTGGAAGGAGGGACAGACCCGCTGTGAAGAAAAGCTGATAGACCACTGGGTGCATCAAAACTGGCGCTAGGCCCGACACGTGCGCACTGATGTCAGCAACAGCCGCTGTGCATAAGCTGCTGACCAGAACGTGGTTCCGGACAACCTGCGGAGCAGAAAACAAGCGACTGATTTGCATGCAAGAAATTTCAGTGGCTTAACTTGGCTAACGCTGTAATGCAGCGAACAGCGAGGACGCTGCCTAGGCGCCCGAGACTCGTCCATGGCAGATCCGCTGCACGCTCGCGAAAGCCGTTCTATATACCTCACGACTACGTGGCTATGATGTGGTATCACACGGACTTACGACACCCCATTCGGAGTTCATCACTTGGGTTCACATCAACCCAAGGAATTTTCATAATGTCAAAGATCAACCCAAAGGTCACTCAATGACAAAACCCGTGGGTCAAGGTCCGTAGTCAAGGGTACGACACCAAAACCGCACCACATATGGTCATACATGGCTAACGTGGTTGGGCCGAAGGTCGCTCAAGATCATTCCCCGGCCTACGGGACGGCTTCTTTGCCTAGCTTTTGGCTTCAAAATGTTGCACAGCTTATCAAGGCAAGACCCTGATTCGACTGTACCCACAGAATGTAAACATAAAGTTCCTTCTTTATGATATGTGCATGCAGTGCTCGTAAAGGTAAATTTCTTACGGAAAGACGGATGACACGTGAAAGGAAGCATTGTTGACAAGTTGAAAAATTACTTGTGATGATGAGTGAAAAAAATTTGATACCATGTAGTAACTGAGAAAAGACTCAATAGAGATAAGGTCGTAATTTTTAAAAATATGCAGAGCCTTAGCGACATGGGGTCGTAGAAACAGTACTTAGTTGAGACCATGATCACTCACTACCACCCGCTGCAAGATTTTCGTGATATACATATCGGGGCCGCGCAGTTCATGTCATCCACTCAAGCAAAACTAAACTGCATCTGAACAATCATAATTAGAACAGGTGATTTTCTTTAAAAGGTAGATGCATACCTCTGGAATATAATTGGTTTCTTATGTTATTATCCCATATTTTAATGCATGCAAAACACACTTTACTTCCTAATATTTCATAAGAAACAGATTTTGAGTGAACCGTAATGCAGTCCCCAATATTTCTTGCAAGCGGCCGTACACTAATGTTATTCTGACTCACGTGAGTAGCATTCAACACACGACTGATGTTCGGCACCTCTTGTAAATTGCACATGGCGAGTCTGGTCGAATCGTTCGCTCCATGTGCGAAAAGCGTGTCTCTCCAATCGGTGGTGTCCCGACCTCCACAAGTCTGGAACGCATTTGTCGCTTTAACACGAAGGTAGGACAGCAGAAAGAACTCGAGGATGCCTTCAACGATGTGGCCACTGATTCGGGCAACATGGGAAATGTGCCCACTTTCATTGACGCAGTATTTCCTGTCCACGAACATGGCGCGACGGTGCGTGTGGCAGCAGGATGAATCGAACTGCACACGCCACGGTGACACAACTATACTTTCTCAGCCTTTTGGAGAGGGCGAATAGGATTAGGAGAATTGTCTGCAGTGCAAGCGGAGGGACGTCAACGTGCCTCCTTTTCTACCTTCTTTTCGTCGTCTTCCCCTTCGCCCTAATCTCAAAATGCGAGAATTGCCAAATGTGTATTAATATTTTGTTAAGCAGGAAGACTGGGTCAACTACAAGGCAATTGTATTTTCCATACGTCTCCAAAACCACGATCTTGTTCTCTTAATTTGTCCCAGAAAATTTCCTAGCCTCATAATCGCAGTTTGCACCTCGGGAATGTTTCTTTACTTTGACTGAGGAAGACGGAGAGGAAGAAATTATTATTCCCATAACGTTCTCAATTTTCTCTATTGTTTTGGCTTGGTTTTGCTTGGCGTCCAAGCGAATCGATGCATAGCCAAGGAGAAAAAAAGAGAGCTGGGCGCCAAATTCTACAGACCTCAGTTAGGTGAAATCCTACAATAGGCTTCGTAAAGCAGCTCGCGTCGTAAAAAATTGGCTGCTCTGTGGAAAGCTCGGCCTTGAATATATTTGCTATACAGAAGGACGCGCCCATGAGACTACGCTTTTTTTGTGGCTGTCTTTGGCATAGGATTTTAGATATTTATCCGCTCGACGCGGAGACACGTGGCAACGAATTATTGCAGAATCTTCCTCATATTACAGGAAAGCACCTGACTGGCATTCGATACCCTCAGCGTGCAAAGCGGTCGAACAAGAAAGAGCAGTTTTTATCTGTATCAATTTCTGTTGTAATCATACTGCCGACTGTCTTATGTACATCGAGCGAGCGAGTACACATCCTAGCTGTACATTCGTCGGAGGGGTTTGAGGGCAGCAGGAGGCCCGGGCTGCCAATAATAATTCGCGGTTTCACCCTACACATAACAAAATCTTTTTCTTTCATCTCCACAAGCGTGGACTCCAGCCGCCTGCTAATACATCAGCCGTCGGCTTCATTTGAGGAGCCTTTGGTTCAGAGACTTTTGTCCCCGACAGTACATTTACCCACAATAATTTTACCGAAGAATAATTTATACAACAGTAGTGTGCTACGAAAAAAAGAAACAATGATTACAGAACAGAATGCATGTTCTAATATTTTGCCAATAATCTTGCACTGTTCTATTCACGCTCGAAGCAACCGGCCTTGGGCTTTATTGTATCTTTGATGACGCTAGATGAGGCTGGACATCGGCAATCATCGATGCTTCCACATTGTTGCAGATTGTTGTGGCTGCTTTGGCGCCTTATCAAGGTGGTTCTTTTCCAGCTTTAAGCCAATCGCGACCGAGAGCGGCCAGCATTCTGTTGAATGACCGGCGAACTCGCTTATTGCTTTTGCCACCGCCGAGTTATTCAGTTCTATGAGGGCGTGAGTTTCGTTTATATATCCGATTCACTCTCTTCCCGACTGCTAGGGACCACCACTTGAAAATATGCAGACCATCGTTCGCCTTCAACAATTATTTCCATTGTTTCTTAGGCAGAGCGCCCAGATCCATACCTCGTTTTTAAAGCTATTAGCAGGTATGGTGAATGGTATTTCAACCTGCTTAAGCCATTATTGGTAAGGGGAAATTGCAAAGCGCGTACCTCCATGTACCATACGCCATACGTTAGTTTGTAATAATGTTTTTAGGTTCTACGTGCCCAGAAATGCTCATTTAGTGTGCACACTTTCCTTACCATGCCTGTTCAAATCGTTCAATTTGAGCAATTATGCAAAATGCCCTATTCTTAGCAATCCTGGACATTTGTGGAAAAGCAATGCGGTACAGTATGCCGAAAAAAGCTGCACTTCAGTTAGTTTTTTCTGTTTTCCAAAAGAGAAAGTTCTTGAAATTTAGTACAAAACCCGCCAACATGGAGCAATCGCGCAAGCATGGCACCCAAATTAGCTGCTCTTCTTGCACTGACTCTGCTCAACAATGACAATGATCTGCAACTTGAATAAGAACTGGGGTCTAGCCTCAAGCGCTACGCTGGAGTTATTGATTTTTTTTTGTAGCGATACCTACATTACGGTAGCATTTTGCGCCTTCAGCGTGGAGGCGCCGTGTGGCGTGGCGTAAGGAGTGGCCACGCTGTCACGTGGTTGGTCACATGGTGCGGAGCAGGTGCCGGCGGAGCGGTGCCGTGTCTGATCCTGTCACTCGTCACGTGGTTGGTCACCTGACCAGCCACGTGGTGCGGGGCAGGTGCTACTGTCAGCGGCTTGGGGCGCTGGCGAAACCGAGATGCAACAGCTGTGCTCATGCACAGAGTGAAGTTGGCCGAGGATGAAGAAGCAACACCCAGCGAAACGGAGCGGGGAAAGACTGAATTTGCATTCAACCGAGCAATTTCCACTCGGCCAGCTATAGCTATTGCGCCGCTCCACGTATAACCAGAGCTAAACCACCGCCAATATTTTTTCGACGGGCAGAGAAATTTCATTATGAATACTGTTGTCAGTTTGAATACAATTTTTTTGCATATTAGCAAAAAACTTATAATTCAGAATTTTTTTCTCCTATTTTGCACGTACATGTGTGTAATATTTGTGGGACCTTCTGCGGAAGTGTCTAATAAAATTGCCAATATAATATTTTTTTGAGTCGTAAGCAACGCACATTCCTTTTTTTTCTTTGGATTTTTGAACACACAATCACAGACGCCAGACTAAATTGTGCTGCCCTAAAGAAGACATGAATTAAATGGAATAAAACGTTTCTCACGTACAGCAGCCCGAAATCGCCATTTTTTTCTTGTGAAAAGCAGTGTGGGAAGTGGGGACACACGAAAACAGACCCTACACAGCGTTTTTGTTGCCTCTCTGTTTTCGTGTGTCCCGTCTTCCCGCCCATTTTTCACAATGAATCCTTATCAACTCGTCTCACCACAGCTTTTATTGCCAGTTTCTCGAAGTCGGAAAAATTTCAAGCTGATTTGTACTTTAACATAAACATATTGCTCCGTCACGCTTGCAGACTGGCTTGCGCGGGCGTCGCAACAACTGTCGACACATCAGCCTGCCGGAGCAACGTGGTCTACGCTCCTTGTTAGCAACTGCTTTCATTCACTAAAGCCAGGATTGAGAGCAGCCCGATCGTTGCACGCGAATGCGCTAAGCACGTGATTTTTTTTATTTCGCTAGCATTCTTTGGACTTCGGAAAAAAAGATACACGTCAGGATTTCTTTATCGCAAATAAATGGAATGGGGGTTTAAGAAGGTGCTCTCCAACTTTGTTGTTCAGATCTGCTGTGGAAATTTAAAATTTACGTATTAAGAAACTTATCATAATCACTACCTAATTAATAGCAATACAAAAAATTGACTAGATGGGCAAGCCAGCTAATAGCTGTATGTAAGTGGGTTCCCTCGCCTACCTCACATATCTTATTTTTTAATTCCTGGCTGAAGTTAGCCTGGGCACCCTGTATATGCATGCTTAACAGTAAACAGGCTAAATGATTGGAACAAATCATGAATATGACCATCATATGGGATGATTGCAGGTTGGCGCGCAGCATTCTTTTTTTTTTGTAATAAACGTAGAGGGTAAATGCCTCCTTTAGATCTAGCGTGATTCTAGTACTTTATCTTTGGAAAGAATAACTCATTATCTACAAAGTTTAGTTGGGGAGCATTAACCTGTTCGCAGTCTGCAAACTCATTAAGAGGACCTCACCAGCATTTAACCGGAAAATAAATATCAGCCTCCCAGGTTAAATGTTCTGTAAAAACGATTCCTCACGTTTTCAACTCCCTCACAAGGTCTATTCTGCAGGAACCTAAATAGATATCCAAAGGCAGTTAATTTGCTTCTGTACCGGTATGAATAAATTTGATTTTGGTTATAGTGCAGTTACCTTTAAGGAATTCCTAGTGTTCCATTAAAAAAAAATGAATTAAGAGTTGCACAGTTGAGCGCACTTATAACAATGCAGATGGTCACGCGAATTTCGTTCGTTGTATCCGAGCATCGTAATAAATGGTGTCTCTCTATTACAAGCAAAAATACAGTTCAACAAAACTCTCATTTATTTCTTTAACAAAGCGCAATGTGCACGTCTGGTACCTCGAGCCCGACTTAACCAAGCCTCTTTCTAAGCTCTCCAGCTCAATGATGTGTTCCTGGCTGACACTTCCTGCGCAGGAGTTCTTTAGGGACGCGATAATACCTGCAGTGATCTAGGCGTTCGCCACCGATGGGTGTTAGGTCGGCAACCGCGTTTTCGATTCTGAACAAAGTTACAAGGATGCAGCCGTAAAGCTTCCGCAGCTCACGTCCAGGCTGACCGTAAGTACAGCATTCGTTACCCTTGAGTAGTATATTGCGCTCGAGCAGCGCATTGGGCTCCAAATAAAGCGGCACTTCGCCGCAGCTACTAGGTTCTTGAAGCTACCTTAGCGCACAAGAGAGCCGCATTGACCTACTGATCGGCCAGGAACTAGCACTTCACTTTAAAAAGCAAAGCCAGAAGCACTATTTCTGACCCTATAGATTAGTGCGCACAGCTCCAGCGCTATACACGAATGTGACGCAGACTGTGTGCACTAGGTACTATGCCTGAACGCGGCAGCAGCGCAGAAGGTGGAGATTTGATTGGTCAGGCGATGCACTCCACATGACAAAGTGGGCCATCATGAGACGCCTCTTGAGTGGTATTTAAACTTCTCAAATAGCGCCAGCGGTTCATCGCCGCTGTGTCAAGTCGTTTCCCTTTCGGGTTTGCCGCGGTCGTGATTACCATAGGCACAAGTTTCCATTTAAGACGCTTTGCCCAACCGGCACGCACGCTCGAAGTGACTAAATTGTATCCTGTATTTTTAAGCGTGGCCGGCGCTAACTGCAGTTAAAAATCCGTCGTTCTTGTGGTTTTTTATGGGGGGTTGAAGGGGGCACAGGTAGGGGTGTCGGCGTAATTTATGACGCGCGAACTGGGACACGTGCTCTCGCCAATGCACTGGCGGAACTTGCAGCTTTTTGGACTGCGGGGGCGAGTTCTTGGTGCCTCTTCGTTCGTTGTAACCGAGTTGTATGGCCATAGTTGTTCATTTCTTCTGAGACATAGTGCCATAGCCTTAATACATATATTAACGGTAGCTCCCAGCTCGTTGGTAATAAGGAAGCAGCTGCTGTAAGTGGGCTCGATGGCATAGGTGGATTTGCAAGTGTCTTAACCTCTCTCAACTGAAAAATAATGATGGTATCATTTTCTGCATCATCATCAGTAGCGCATGGAATCCTAACCCTCATATAAACAGTCCTCACACAAATTTTGGGCCCGTTCTCATCCCCACTCATCCAATAATAAAGTAATTGGTCTGCAGAATGCTTTGAAGTTGGCACCCACAGCACGAGGATGGACCGTGTGCTCAAGTTTTATACCATCTAGCAGAGTCGTTCAGACAGCTCACCTACGCGAATATCTAGTAGACGGAATACCTGAGCTCAATATCATCCTAGACTGAATTTGTTTGCGCCCTAGTATGGCCAGGAGTGCAGGTAACAAATATATTCCTCATAAATCAAACCAATCGAATTTAATCAAGACAAACTGCCGGACTAGATTGTTATACATGCTTAAAATCCCCACAGCGCACAAAAAAGATCTCACTGGCGGATAGAAGTACACTACAAAACACTTTGTGTTTCTTTGCTTCTATATATTTTGTGTGCGCTGGAGGGAACTGAAGAACGTAACAAGTTGACTGATCGCTCGCCCCAAAAACATTACATCCGACACTCCCGCCGAGTGTTATGGAGGCCCTTTAACATAGTAAGCAAATCAACATGCACTACGAAAGCGTAGGAGAATACAAACGGACCATTCCAGCACCCAACCGCGAACTTTCCGTCTCATCCATTCACCTCATATTTAAGCTTACCATTCTTTATGCAGCTCCTGGACCAACAATGTGCCGTCCTTGGGCCGCAGCTTCATGTCTCAACTGTCCAGAAACCTGCGCCTACCTTGTTTATTCTATGTTTGAATGCCAATCAGCCATACAACCACCACATCACCCCTGCCCATTTCTAAACCATGCATGACTTAGCTCGCCTTTAGAGAGCTTCAGGAACAGCTGGCCCTCCTAAACCTGCTGTGATCTAAGAGGCTACCATCAGAACCTTAATAATAAAGCGTATATATTTACAAATTCAAAAATTTCCTTCAAGCCCTCTTTCGAGGGAACTAACAAGAGGGTGGGGACCGTAAAAGTAATATTCACAACAAACACTAGAAAAAAGCGAACAGAAACAAACCGTAATAACTAAATAAAAATAAACGCACATTGTTCTGCATAGTTTCGCCAAAAAATTTCAATTTACAACGCAGCATTACCACAACAAGATGCAGTGATAAGTACAGGTAACTCGCAAAAACTAACGAAATGCCTGAAAACAACATTTTAGGGTGCAAAATTAATCGTCAGAACAGGTGCACCTTCGGTTAAAAGAAATGGAAGAAAGAATGGGTGGCACCATTAGCAGATTGCGCTTAGTTCTTTGTCACTCAATGCACGGTCTACCACTTGAAATTTATTTGTGTGAGATTGATTATCAATCTTTGATGCAAATTGTTCCTTTCGATGACCGTACGTACAACGAATGACTTCGCGGAAAGGGATGTGTGGGGTGTGGTGTGCTAAACTTTGTAAGGATGAGGAAGGCGAGGGAAATTCCTGGAAGAAATTCTCATGCGGCGAGAAGTCAGTTCCGGTAACGAAATCAGTTTGCGGCGGGAAGGCACTTCCTGTAACTGTAAGAGCGTGCTTTTAGTGTTGTGACACTAGTATGAGGTGAGTAGTTGGATTAAGCGAAATGTACCGCATTGTTTTGCAACGATTTAAGTTTTTAATGATGTAATCTTGGACAGAATCCCAGATGGTAGATGCGTACTCTATTTTAGGGCGGATCAAAGTGGTGCAGGCAAAATTGTGTAATTGAGCAAGAGAATGGCAAAGATTCTGTTTAAGAAAGCCTAGCAAGTGGTTATCTGCTGCGAGCATGAAATTAATGTGGTGATTCCAGGACTTGTCTGACTGCAAATTGAGTCCAAGGTACTTTTTTGTATTCGTAACTTCAAATGCATCATTGTTAATCTTGTACGAACTTTGAAACCGGCTTTTGTGATATGTAAATGGTGTAGTTTTAGTTTCAGAGAGATATAATGCATTAACCAGGAAGAGCAAATTTCACTTATTGCAATTAGATGAATTGTAAAGCGGAGCTGTGAGTGCCACTGGAAGCATTGCGATGCAGAGCACAATCACCAGCGAATAGTATATTATGGCAAGAAACACACGCAGGCCAATATAATGAAAATTAAGAGTAACAAAGAACTAGTCCCACAACCTTGATGTACAGCAGACGTTAGAGAGCCAAATTTAGAGTAATAATTATTAAAAAAGTGATCTGCATTCCAGATTAAAATCTTTTATCTAATCAAGCACGTTAGTGTGCCGGTGAAAACTTATATGTTTTTTAAGCAATCGTTGGTGTGGTACGTGGTCAACTGCCTTGGAAAAGTCTAGAAATATAGCGTCAATCTGAAAGCCAGCGTTTATTGACAAATATATGCCATGATGAAACAACGCGAGCTGTGTTTCAGACAAACAACCTGACCTGAGTGTGTTTTATGTGCACTAATAGCTTGCATACGGCACTTCTTAATCATATTGGGCTCAAATTCATAAGCTAGTACTAAAACACGTGCAGCTCGAAGGCAGCCAGCGTTTCTGCCAGCCACTTGAGCTGCTTAACAGCATAGGTGCTTCAACAGCATAAGTGAGTCAGGCCATGAGGTGTGGCGTAAAAAGGGCTCCGGAAGTTTCAGACACCCCGGGGTTCTTTAATGTGCGCTGACATCGCGCAGTAGACATGCCTCTAGCTTATTGCCTCTATCGAGATGCGATCACCGCAGCCGGGATCAAACCCGCGTTTCTCGGGTCGTCAGCTGAGCGCGATAACCACTGAGCCATCGCGGCGGCTCTATAATGCACTTAATAAATCATCAAATTCGCTTGCTTATCAGCTGAGAACTGCGACATAGACGGCCTGGCTGCTGTAATGTTTTCTCTTTATTTCAGAAGCTCAAATGGCAATTGAAGGGGTTTTACATGAGCGATAGCCATTCGTAATGACAAATGAGTTTTTCAATTAAACAGCTTCAGTGGTTTTGATCGCAATCGATGACAGGAGGAGCAGGAAGGTCATTCCAGTCCTTGGAAGTTGTTACGAAAAATGAGGAACAGTGGGCTCTTGGTGCTCCCTGTTAGGAACTCTTTATTCTAACCCCAACACTTGTAAATAAATGTATATAGTATTTCCCCGCAACATCCTTGGTGGATGTGCTGCAATACAGAACTGCGTCGCGGACGATACCTACCACGGCCGACAATGACTGAAGCATCCCCTCAAGATTCGGCAGCATCGGTGTCCTCCGTCGTCTTCACTCACCCTCGTGATCCTGATCCCTTCTCTGGGGACGATGACGCCGATGTCGAGACTTGGCTTCGTAGGTATAAATAGTACAGCGCTAACAACCGCTAGTACCAAACTTTCATGCTTGCGAACATAGTTTTTTTTTACATTAAGGGCACGGCGTTCAAGTGGTATGATACCAACGAAGGGACACTGACCAGTTGGGCTGACTGCAAGTGGAAGCTTATAGACCTTTTCGGCAAACCACTAGGCCGGCAGCTTGCCGCTAAAAGAGATCATGCCAGTAGCGCCCAGTCATCCACGGAGTCCTTCGTCTCTTATATTCAAGATGTGTTGTCCCTGTGCTACACAGTGGATACAAAGATGAGCGATGCTGACAAAGTCGGACATGTGCTCAAGGGCATCGCAGGCGACGCCTTCAATCTGCTCATCTAAAAAAAACTGCAACAAGACTACAGACATCATAAAAGAATGCCGCCGCTTCGAGGACGCCAAAAGCCGACGGATCACCCAGCATATCACACGCCTGCCTAACAAGGCTGCGTCTTCCTCCTGCCAAGATCTTTCTTCTTGGAACCAGCCGACCTCACCTGAGCACGTGACCCGTATTGTGCACCGTGAGCTTAAAGCAATTGGTCCGCCTGTTTATAGCAACTCCTGTGGCCGACCAGCCGTTGACCCTTCCTCTAATTCAAGCAGTCGTGCGACAGGAAATTGCTAACTTGGGTTTCAACTCAGTCGCCGCTATTCATCCCCCCCCCCCCCCCAGGTACCCGAAGTCCCTCCTCTTTACCCTGTCCGGCCTGTTTACGCCACTGTTCGACCACGCAATCCCTCCGATTGGCGTACGCCTGACGACAGACCCATTTGTTGCAATCGTTCCCGTGTAGGCCACATCGCGCGTCATTGCCGTAGTCGATGGTACTCCTCCCAGCGGACCCCTTCCTCGACACCCCCTTCTCGCCCCGACGCTGCCCGCTCAAGCTCTTTCTCGCGATCCTTGGACCCATCAAGCCCCACCGCCGACGTCTCGCCGCCCCACTTCAGCAGCTCACCATCCCCACAGCGCCGCCAGTCCCGTTCGCCGCAACGACCACGCGCTTCTTCTCCTAGCCCCTACGGACGATCACAGGCGGGAAACTAGCTTCTGCAGCGTCTAGAGGTGATGCTACAGTGACGACCCGGCCCCAACATCCTCGTTTAGTTCTTCCTGCCCCTCAAAATTTACTGACCATACAAGTCGATGGAGTTGCCGTCTCTGCTCTGGTTGACACGGGTGCCCACATTTCTGTGACGAGTTCCGACCTACTTCACCGCCTCCGCAAAGTATTGACGCCTGCTCCTACAGCCGTTGTTCGAGTTGCCGATGGCACAACGTCCCCAGTCCTCGGCCTGTGTGCTGCTCGTGTGGCGATTTCTGATCGGCAAACTACCATGCTCTTTACCATTATCATTCACTGCCCTCATGAAATCATACTAGAACTTGATTTCTTTAGTCAACACGCAGCCATTATTGACTGTGCTACAAGTGTTGTTGAATTGGACCTACCGTTCCTCTCAGAACCACCTGCCCCAGTTGTGCACCGTCTCTGCACTGCCGAGTTCACCCGCTTACCACCTGCAGCTGCTATTTACGTTTTGTTTAAATCTGTTCCACCTCTTCCCAACGGCCAGTATGTCATCACTCCTGGCCTTGATTTGCCCGTCACAAAGAATGCTGCCCTTGCACACACAGTTGTCACAGTATCGGCAAACAGCGCATGCCTACCTGTTCTCTACTTCAGTATTCACGTCCAGACGTTTCCACAAAGCAGGTGCCTCGCCACGCTGTCCCCGATCGAAGAGTACGTGATCTTCACAGTCACAAACTGTGTGTTGCCCTCAGATGGTCATTTCACAGCTATTTCGAGACCTGACCATTATGCCAATATGATCGCTTCCGATCTCTCCGCAGACCAAGCACAGGCGCTTACCCATTTACTGGCATCCTTTCAGGACATATTTGATTTCAATGACCGCCCTTTAGCGCGTACGACTATTGTGCAGCATCGTATCCACACCGGTGACGTCGCTCCTCGGCACCGCCGCCCTTACAGGGTGTCTAGTTCCGAACGCCAAGTGATACAAAAGAAAGTCGGAAAATGCTCGCTAAGGACATATTTGAACCGTACTGCAGTCCTTGAGCCTCTCCCGTCGCCCTTGGTAAAAAGAAAGACGGCAGTTGGCGTTTCTGCAATGATTACCGCCACCTGAACCGCATCGCAAGAAGAGACGTGTACCCAATCCCAAGGATCGATGACGCTCTCGACTGCCTCCACGGATCTCAATACTTTTCTTCCATTGATCTTCGTTCCGGTTATTGGCAAATCGCCGTTGATGAGCAGGACAGCGAAAAAACAGATTTTGTCACACCTAACGGTTTATACCAGTTTAAAGTCAAGCCGTTCGGACTTTGTAATGCACCAGTTACCTTCGAAATGATGATGGACTCACTCCTTAGCAGATCTAAGTGGACTACGTGTATGTGCTACCTCGACGATGTTGTTGTCTTCTCGCCCACCTGGGATCTCGCCTTGCCCTATGTGACGTTCGCTTACAACACCTTCCGGCATGACACAACTGGTTTTTCTCCGTTCTATCTCTTTTATGGGAGACACGCCGTCCTGCCTTTGGACACGCTTGTCCCATCTGCTAACCGCCCCGTTATCGCCTACGACCGTGGCGCCATTGTTCAAGCTGCAGACGCTCGCCAAATCGCCCGTAGTCGGCTCCAAGCGTCCCAGCAAGTACAGAAGTCTTTGTACGACAATCGCCATCGCCACGTCACCTACGAAACGGGGTCGCTCGTTCTTCTGTGGTCTCCTTCCTGCCGCGTCGGTCTCTCTCAGAAACTTTTGTCCCCCTACCATGGCCCTTATCGTGTGGTGCGTCAGGTCACCGACGTCACGTATGAAGTTGCTCCTCATACGCCTTCATCCTCAAGTAGACCACCCACCGATATTGTTCATGCCATGCGCCTCAAGCCCTACCACGTCGCTTCTCGACCACCGGCCTAGCGCCGAGACTGCGCTCGTGTCGCCGGGAGTCATGTTACGACAATGTGGCAGTGGAAGACGAAGTGGCCTCCCGCGTGAGAGGACGAACGAAGAAGAAGAAGCTCTTTTGTTCGTGTTGGTGCTCCCTGCTAGGAATTCTACTCTAACACCAACACTTGTAAATAAGTGTAAATAGTATTTCCCCGTAACAATATCTTTAGGACTAGATGTTTCTGGGGGTACTGTCCTGAATACTTTTTCGAAACTGAGCAGAACGACGTCACCCGGGCTTTTGGGGCCAACGTTACAGATTACATCATTTATAAGAGAGCTAGCTTTGTGTTGTAATTTAATGAGAAACCACGTTATGTTAGCACGCTGGCGCATTTAAAAACATCTCCACGAAAGATGAACAATTTTTTTCAGGAATGAATAAAAACATTGCATTCAATTTTTGTCATCCAACATTTGCCATTTAAAACAGTAGGAAAGGTATGAATATCCATGCTAATAGATTTAAAGGAAAGAAAAAGGAGGCGAAAATCATCTTTTAGCACATTCCGGTAGGTAAAAACTCAACATCATCTGCATCTTTTGCATTGCAAAGACAAACTGCCAAAAATTAAAGAAAAAATTGGCGGTGGTTTATCTCTGTTTAAGCCTGGAATGAAGCAATACCTACAGCTGGCCGAGTGGAAATTACTCACGTGAACAACCATGTGACGAACCACGTTATCAGCCACGGCGCCGCTCCGCCGGCAGCTGCTCCAAACCACGTGACCAACCACGTGACATCGTGGCGGCCCCGCCACAGGGTCGCCCGCCGCCACAGGGTGGCGTGCCGCTACGCTGAAGGCTCTAAATTCTACCGTAATGTAGCTATCGCTAGAAAACTGCCGCTTTTTTTTGCTTCAGCACAAAGATGCCTCCTGACTATGAACAAAAACCAGTGGACCACAGTGGGTTCTGCCGCACAAAGGGCATTTAGGCCTCTTAAGGATAGATTTTCCATGAATGAAAGCTGCTGGTGTGTGCCAACTGATCAAGGTTTGGCAGAGTTGTGCCAGAAAACTGCAGTGGCGATGGTGTTCGCGTTTACCGGCAGGTGATGTGTCGTGGTAGAGACACCGTGGCGAAGAGGGGAGTAGAATCACTGACGCTGAGGTCTCCACCTCCTCAGCAGGTGCGGGAGGGCTTTTTTCTAATCAAGGAGGAGAAGAGCGCTCCCAATGGCAGCGCACCCCTGATTTGCTCTCTTTCGTACCACGTTGCCCGAAGGGTGCCACCTTTAGCAGACTGCGAGGTCGTTCGAAACTGGGCTTGGCCCACAAGAGATGCAGCGGTGTTTAGGAGCTTTCCCGAGCGCGCAATTATAAAGAAAGCAGGTTGCCAGGCCGAGGGACGCGCTTGCTCATTTTTACCGGTGGCTGTCAGGCGGTGGGTTTCGAACCAAATACTCTCGCAGCCGAAACGCACTCCCATACCACTGGACCACAGCCGCGGTTTGCAAATAGGTGAGCGCGGAGGCTATTTCGGCTGTCGGGGACAAGAGCGCATGGGCTTCAAAGAAACGAAGTTCTCTCGTAGAATTCTTCCTGCATTCGCAAAGCTTTATATAAGAGAAAGAAATAAGAAAATGCAGACAAGAAACAAAGAGAGGGAGGAACGAAAGCTGGGAGTAATTCTTGAGTAATTCAAGGCAGTTTGGAGACGGCAGCACAGACAGCAACCGGTGAATATGGCCGTCGTCTGGCCTCCTCGGTCGTGCGGTGTGGGATGCCCCTTGCTCCCGTTTCGCCCTTCCTATTCCGGCATAAAGTATATTCAGCGAAGTTGCTCCATCTGCTGTTCTGTTGTCTATCAGCACTGCGAAATGCTGCCCGCTTGTCTAAAGGAATTATCATCCCCTGCTCCGGTCTGCACTTCCAAAGGTAAGCGCTGAACAGCGAAATAGCACCCGCGACGTTACTTCAATGACCGCAATTCTTTTGTTTCACCTCACAAGCCGCCAGCCCTATTCTACAATCAGTGCACACGGAGGAATAACTATGCCACACTTCATGCATGCACAAGCTTACTTCAAACTCCTAACTTGATGAATGCTAGGGACCCTTTACGCAGCACGTATGGATCGCTGCACTGGGTCCAAATTCTTCAGGGCAATGAGGTAAAAGTGCAGTGTCCGTACTAGTGCAAACCTGAGCTTAGCGCCAGCAGCCCACGTTGTGATCCTCATCGACCCGATTTCCGATCTATCCGGGCATTCCTGCGATGCAGACAATGTTGGCTATCGTGAATCTGACTTTGGCATTTCAGGCTGTTACAGGGAATCAAAATTGTACACGACTTCCTGTGGGGAATGCGTGAGACACCAGATCGGGCTAACCATGAAACAACTACCATCGCTCTGATGCGAGCTTGAAACATAAATCTCCCAACAAAGCCAGCGTTGGTATTTATGAGTTTTTTACGTCGGGACTAACGTGGGCGTGCCGGGGGCATTTGAACGGCTACCCGCATTGAACCCATATCGGCCAAACTTGAACGGCCCGCATTAGTGTAATGTTGTGCAGTTAGGGGCCTGATGGGCTGTCCCTCTTTTGGGCTCGAGTAGCATACTACAGATTATCTTCACAAAGGTGCCCACAAAGAAACCACAAACGGTGCCAGCACCATAGGCTATTTAGTGCTAAAGTCACACCTGCGGTATTCTTTTTTTTCTCACAGCAAATGCAGGATTCGTCACTTAGAGGAGAATAGTGTACCAGCTGGCTTCCATAACTGGTTGTTGTGGGATTGTTTTGACATGTTAATTAAGAGCACCCTCTGTGTTTCTCTGCTGGTATCCAACTTATCTGTCTTTGATGGATACAGTGTAAGTCTGGTGTCCTTCATGGCGCATACAGGGCGTTTCACCTAAGACGTCCTGAATTTTTTAAAAGTACCCTTTCTGACTTACACGACCACTTTTCCAGCAGAGGATTACCAGCTGTGTAGTACACAAGAATACTTCTAAGACGCACAAACTAGCATGCTCGTTGACTAAGAGTGAATAGTTAACTTTCAACAGTTACTGTTAGGGTCCTTAATTGTTCAGAGTCGTGCCACCCATCGTGAGTAACACTCATCAGTTTTTAGAATTTTCTAAGCGCTGTTAAATTTGCGGCCAACAAATTTTGACGATTCGAAGAGTTACTTGCTTTGGAGAGGTTGTCTTGCCTGCAAGTTTCTCGAAAGAGCAAGTATTCTGGAGCGTGTAGCCAAAATTTGTTCAGCCACAGTGTCCTGGGTATCCCGTTTTAGATAATATAAAATCCGCTATGGCTTTTACTTACTGTCAGTTATACCTCTCATTAAAAACGGAGCCTAAAATTATTGATTTAATTATTAACTTCAATATATTTGTTAACCAGCCTGCTAATTAGCCATCTTATCTGCACTCTGATGTATTACACCACTGATAATGCTATGCCGCAAAAAGCGCTCATCTCAAAATGCTTATTTTTTAAAAAATGCAGAAAATCAATTGAAACACTTCGTATGTATAGTGCTGCAAAAAAATTAGCGGTGGTTCAGCTCTGGTTAAACCTGGCGTACCGCGATATCTACAGCTGTCCGAGTGTAACATGGGCACGTGACCAACGTACACGTAATCTGCCACGGCGCCGCTCCGCCGGCAGCTGCTCCACACCACGTGACCAACCACGTGACAGCGCGGCGGTGCAGCCAGAGGGTGACGTGCAGGCACAAGGTATCGGCGCCGAACAGTGTTGGGAGCAGCCACGCTGAAGGGTCGAAATGTCACTGTAATGTAGCTGTCGCTACAAAATACCAGCACACGGCATGAAGCGCTTTCCTGTCAGGAATATTGCTTACAGATTTCACGGCAATAAACCCGTCATTTTCTTCCTGATAAATAAAAGCGTAGCCGCATGGAGCTTAGTTATCAGATTTATTGACTGAAAACATTTTACGCCGCCGTCCTCAGCATTCAGTTAGTAGCGACGCCACATCTATTCAATTTTCGTAATCAGAAAAAAGAGTGGAGGGAAAAATTGAACCAGCGTATAATTTTCTCTTGCACTGTCAACTCTAAGCTGTCGTCAACCAAATTCGCACCTAATAGCAGTCGGCAGAGAATGCGTAGAACCTATTCTTTGACGAAGTAAAAACAGAGTAAGCCGGAGGCCTCCTGAGAAGAGGAGACCCGTATGAACATGAACTATTTGAATATATAAGACATGTCATCCTTTTTTTTTACTTAATTGTATAAGATACCGTCCTCGAATATTATACTCCTGAAGAGTTCAAGTATGTAGGGTTCTTCTTCTGAATCAGCGAAAGGCGCTTGTGGCATTAGGACATTTCAAGAAACAGCAGTAATACGGGGCTAGCATTTCCTTGCGAATTTACATTATAATGATAGGAGAGTCCAGGGCAAAATGATAAAAATTAAAGAGGTCACTGACAACCAGATACTTCAAAAACGTCCTTCAAAGAGAAAGCGTGAGTGATGTTTGGTAGAAAGTATTGATTTTATTTTAAACATTTCTTTTTAACTCATAAACAACCGCAGCCAATATAAAGAACAGGAGCGCACAAAGAATAAATACATAGAAGAGAGCTTAATTTTAAAATGAACTCCCAGATAACAATGAAGAGATGGAAACATACTCGCTCGAAGGTAGAAGTCTTGGGTGGCACGCGAAAATATGTACCATAGGAGCGCCAGCTTTTAATGCTGAACATTTTATGTTGTCTTTTTCCCTAGATAATGAGTGATGCGAAAAAAGTATAATGGCGTGGTTCTATTGAACTGCCTATTTTTGGTGGACCCCTGATTACTAAACCTAAAATAAATTGTTAGATAACAGGCGATGTCTAAGTCTTTGTTTCTTAGAGAACAGGGTAAAGTCTCTTTTTTCATTATTCAGGGAAGAGAGCTAGTTGCTAGATGACAAAATTCGAAGACATTTAACAATAGTAAGACGGTTATAAATGAAGTTAAAGGCCACTGAAAAATTGCTCCGTGTCCGGAAACACACAGATTAGCAACAGGCGAAAATGCAGACATGTGCGACAAATTAAATTTGCCGTCCTTGTGGCATCCGTAATAGTTGCACTATTAAGTGGCTAACGACTCCTGTCTAAGTCGAGCTTACACTCTTTAACTTAGCGCACCCTACAGGTAGAAGATAATTGAGAAATAAGAACCTCCCATACGAAAAGCAGAGCGTGTGATCACCTTTCATTCAGTGCATTCGAGTTAGGGAAGTGCCACTTAATAGCGACGGGCAGAGCGACTTAGTTTACGCGCTGAACGCCCTTGCAAGCCTGGATGTAAGATATATTCAATGAATTTTCATGTTTCCTAACATAAAGACATTTCTTATGGTGCAGGCACGCTTCGTCAATCTTTTCTTTTTATGTAACATATTCAAAGTGTAAATGAAGGAATCGATCACTGCTCTATTTGGCGTGGGTTGCATAGAACTGAAGGAATTTCGTTTAGATAAAGGCCAAAAAGTTTAGCATTCATAATGAACGACAGTAAAATAAAGATCAAAGGCATTGAGATTTTGGAACTCCAACCAAATACAAAAACTCAGTTCACTTGAAGGCGCCATGGTCAAAACGGACGACCGGTCGGCGTATGCGTGTTGACCTTCGTACAGTAGCGTCCGCAGGTGCAGGTTCTTCACTCTTCGTACTACAATTGGCCTTTTTTCGCTGAACCCGGCTAGAAGTTGATGATTTTGTGACCTTCAATTCAGGAGGTGCTATCTCGTCGTGCTTGTTACTGGATGAACGTCGCGGTGGCTGTCGAACCTTTCGGCCGTGTTTTCCACGAGCTGACTCAGAGCGGAGTTTCTTAATAGAACTGTAAAGTGGCAACGAAAGCAGAGAAACAATGAAATGCGCGCCATAACTGGTGAAAATGCAATTTAAATCATACGCTTGACAGACATGCGCACGTTTTGGCCAGTGATCCGACTGCATTGCTCAGGGGTGCACACATGGAATGTGGCAGTAAAAATAGAAGACCTACGCTTCCGCATTGGCCCAAGCACTCACAGAATGGGGCTGCATGTCTGATAAAGGCACAGTGCAATTTTGTGCGAGGAGAATTATCACATTGTGCGAAAACCATGGACGACGCTTAACCTACCCTGAAGAGTACAATGCGATAGCATTAGAGATTGAGTAGACGAGGCACACAAAAAAAGCACACAAGTATAGAATAACACAAAACAGGCGCTACTTGCAACTGTTTATTGAATTCAGGACCGGCTTATTTGTAACCAGGAGGGAGGCGTGGTGGTGGAGAGGCACAAAACAATATAACAAATGACAGGTAAAGGAAATGTGCTAGGGCAAGGCTACTACAATAGAAGGCACAAAAGTGATTGAACCCTTTCTAGACTTATCTAAATATATATTTTCATTCTTTTGAAAGGCAAGAGATGGGCTGCTAACTCCGCGACTCCCGCTTTTTCTAATACGGTGGGCTTCTAGCAATTCACGGGCAGTCTTATTTTTCCTTCTTCATAATATATGAGTGTCTTGGAGCCTTGGTTCACAAAAATTCTGCTTTTTTTGCCACAATCCTAGCAAATATGCGGCAAATGGGACCAGATGCCTATTCTTATGGAACGTTTATGCTCCAATAGACGTTCGTTAACACATCGGCCTGTCTGGCCAATGTACACCGGTCCACAAGTCAGTGGGAGGCTATCAACTAACCCCACAGCACATTTCACATTGACATTTCACAAATGTGAAATGTGAAGGTCTCGCAAGAGAACAGCAGTTCACAAATGGTAGTCAGGCGCTAGAAGTGATAAGAGAATACGTCTAGTTATGGCGGGTAGTCGTGGATGATCCGTATCATGAGAGGGAGATAACTAGAAGAATAAGAATGGGGCGGAGCGCGTACGACAGGTTCTCTCAGATGATGAATGGCATTTGAACAATATCCCTCAAGCGAAAAGTGGACAGCAGATGTATCTTACTGGTACACAACTATGTGCCAGAAACGTGAAGGGCAACGAAAATGTTTCAGCTTAAGTTGAGGAGAGCGCAGCGAGCTATAGAAATAAAAAAAATAAGTGTAACGTTAAGACCCCGAGACCGAAATCGGGCAGAGTGGGTGAGGGGAGAAATGTGCGTTAATGACTTCGTGGCTGAAATTAAGAGAAAAAAATGGGCTTGAGCAGGGCGTGTATTGTCACAGCGTAGCCGCTTGTTCGTAAGGGTAACGAAGTGAAGTTCAAGAGAAGGCACGTGTGGCAGGGGTAGGCGGAAAGTTAGGTGGACGTGTGAGATTAAAAGGTTCGCGGAGATACTGTGGCCTCAGCTGGCGAAGCACAGGGTTAATTGGAGACATATGTTAGGGCCCTTTGCCTTACGGCGGGTGTAGTAAGGTCCATGTTGATGATGATGATGATGATGATTATGATGTACTGAAATTTTACAGAGGTTTTAATGCGATAGCATTTCAGTTATCATCTCACAAAAATTGCCGCCTTGTCTGTCATGAAATTCCCGGATTGGTAAAGAGAGGTTACGTTGCGTTGTGACATCACCAAAACCTGCCCACTGTTGGGGTGCCAGTAAAATTATTGATTTTATTGACAGATGACACGTGACCATGTGTTGGTTTGGCTGGCTGCCCACTTCGCCACGCGGTAACCTGCCCCTGGGTTGTGAGCTGCTTGCCTCTCATAGTATGTGTGGTTTAAAATAATTGAAATATATTAAATGCATTCGCCACCTGCCCACTGTAGTGCTGCGGATGAGCGTTACGGGAGCTCGGGTGAACAATGCAGACCTCCGAAGCCTCACCTGCAACTTCTCCGAAGCCTCACCTGCAACTTTGTTTAACACCGACATGCAGGAGGTGTGGCGCATTTCTTAACCACTCGTTATGCGCTAGCATAGATATGATATAAACCGATCAACAGATGAGATTTAGTATATCACGACATCTACGAGCTCACATGATCACCAGTAGAGCAATCATAGAGCACTTCCAATTTGAAAATCAAAGAACCCCCCAAAATTGGTATCTTGGCCCGCCACAACAAATTGAAAATGGCCCCCAAAATTTTGGTAGTAGAATTCGTGAGTCGGATTGGTATAATCTCATATGACTATCCAATGAAAGGCACTCGAGCATTCTTGATGATGTCTCACGCACAGAATAAGAGACCAGTTTAACCGGATAGAAAATGTGTTTTCGCTTCATACGGAAAACAATTCACAATAAATATGACTGCATACCAGTCAACCTAAATAATACCGGAGTATGTTTTCGAAGATTGCATTAGAAAGGCCGTCATTTTTTGTTAGAAAAATTTAATGAATTAATGTCCTCCAACTATAATATGATATCGGTGCTTTCATTTCAAATTTGCTCGCAGCACTGAAAGCCATTATGAAGGCTTTTTCTCTCTTGTGCGAGAGGATTTATGTGTTTGGAACATAAGGGCCATGAGGGCGAAAATCTAGAAATAATGTACCTTTCAGTATAATTAGTGCTTAGGCTCGCATTTATGCTTGGTTGAAGACGAAGATGAGCGAGAAGCGTCACGTGATGGAGCACGCGCGCTAGACCAGCTCCGAACAGACAACAGACGATTTTGCTCGCGTCTGAACCACAGGATTACTACTTTCGCACTAAGGCTCTGCGGCTTTGGAGGTCGTAGCGTCGGTATTAAGCCTCCCCCTCAGAAACGTGAGAGTTTGCAGGTGATGTTTAGGAGGATTTCCCTTTTTTACCGGCCACCCGCCAACTTCCCCTCTACCATCCCGATCCCACTTGAAGGGGAGAACTGGGATATGCCGGACGAAGACCACTCAGCAAATATAAAGTGACTAGAAATGACCCAGCAAAAACTAACAAAAAAGCAATTACAAATAAAATAGAATAACAATACGATGAGAGCTCGAATGCAATACGAACTGAATTACAATCGAAATTCAAATACATTGTAGATGCAAAAGCAATGTTGCCGTATTTTTTGCGTTATTTTATAAATGCAGAGCATTGAATCAATTGAATGCAACATTCCTCTCTTAGGGCTTGCATTAGGCAAGTAGTTTTTGCTTTTAGGTCATCGAGGGTTCAGTAAAGAAAACAAGCAATGCAGACCGCTAATCACGATTTCATAATAAGGAAAGTAACGTGAGGAAAAATACCGAACAAGTAAATCAAGCGTGTTTTCTCTCAATGCGACAAAACTTCTGCTCGTGTTTTCTGCGCTGTTGTAAATCATGCATATACACCAACTCGGCCAAATGTCTTTACTGTTCACTCTTATTTTGCATTGATAGATCGCGTTAAGTCCTCATGGAACTCACGGCGCAATGGTGCAGTGATAAAGCGATGCGGCTGCTTCAAGCACAGCAACCGGTGAGGCCTGTTAAATTCACGTTGCTCTTCCTGAGATACCTTAAGGCCGATACACAGCGCCACAGTGGACATGTGGCAGTTGCATTGAATTTATTTGAGAGAGAGAGAGAGAGAGCGAGAGAAGACTTTATCTACACCGACATGAACCTCTGGGCCGGGGCTCAGGAAGAGGGAGGGTCTTCCCCTTGATGGCCCTCCGGCGCCGTGAAAGCAAAAAAGGTCTTGGAGTAAGCCTGCTCCACCAGCTGCAGGACGATCGTTTGTACCTCCGCATTTGGCTGGGGATGTAGGACTCCAAGGCAACTTGATTAAGGGGATCAGTTTGTTTAGCTTCCGGAGATTCGGGGCATTGCCAGATTGGATGATTTTGACTCAGAGGTACGTTGCAGCGATTGCGAGTCTCCGGTTCGTCTGTGCGCCGATTATGCAGAGTGACATAAGGGAAGAGGCGATTGGCCTGAATTTTTCGCCAGGCGCGACATTCTGAGGCTGTTAGGTACCTATCTGGTGGTGGATAGATCCTTCGGCCTAGTCTGGTGGTCTCAGAGAGCTCCTTGTAGGTGATGGGATTTTTGTCTCCAGGTAGCGGGGTCTCTACTGCCTCTCGGGTGTATACGTCCCAAGGGAGGCGATGGGCAGTCTCATTGTCTGGTAGACGCTCATGATCTGCAGCCCAGATGACTGAAATATCCCGACTTAGCGTGTGCTTCATCAGTAGACTTGCCGCCTGCATGGAAATGAGGCCATTGCCTAAGTTCCCAACAGCCGTCTTGTTGTCTGAGAGAACGTTTTTTTCCCGAGTACCTGTACGTACCAGCGTTATTGCAGCCTCTTCAGATATCAAAGCGTTACGCGTATTAACGGATCCAATTGCCTTGTCATGTATCAGGTGCATATTCTTAGGAATCAGTGCAATTTTGAATAGTTTCCGTGTATAAATCTCCAGGGGTTCAGCGACGTAGGGTGGCTCTTCTGACGGACGCCGTAGTTCTTGTAATATTTTTCGGCCCGCTACAGTGGTGTTGAGACGCCAGATATTCGGCCCCCTGTACGCTTTGGCAATCAATTCCCAGGCATTATGCACTCCCATAGCTAGAAGCTTCTCTGTCGAGGAGTTGGTGCCTAAAGCCCTCTTGAATGATGTTCTGATCATTATCTCGAAATTCTCCGCTTCGCCAGGAATGAGACTGAGAAAGGGCGTGGCATAAGCTATCCTGCTGATTATGAAGGCACGAACCAGGCTTATCAGGCAATGTTCCCTGAGGCCTTTGTTTCTGTAGGAGATTCGCCTGAATATGCCGCTTGCCTGGTATATATATGTCTAAAGCTTTTTAAGGATAGTGGTGCATTTCCTCTTCTGCTGTAGGAAATACCCCAGGATCCTAATTGTGCTGACTCATGGAACTTTACTCCCTCCCACGTATACTTCCAATGGTTTAGTAGGTGTGGTGGGCGGGAGTATCATGTAAGTTGTGCGATTGATGAACATTTAGAACAGTTTAGATTTCTAAAGAGAGCAGGATATTCTCTACCTAGGGCATACTTCTGATTTATAGACGCTCCCTTCAGACTATGCGAAATATCGGCGCTGGAGCCTCTTCAGTCCAAATTGTGATGTCGTCAACATAGATGCTATTTTGATGCCTTCGTTCATGTTTAGCTGGGACGAGAGATCTTTCATTACCAAATAGAAAAGTACCGGGGAGAGGAAAGATACCTGAGGCGTCCGTCTGCCCTACGTACTGCTGGCTTAAACTTGAATTGCGAAGTTGTGAATAAAATTTGGGAATTTCTTTAAACATGATACAGGGGCCAGTAGCTTCGAACTCGGCGGGTAAGGTGGCACAAGGCACGGTTCTCAGGTTCTGTTGCTGTTGCAAATCGCGTGACACCATTCGGCCTATCGCAGTTTACCTGCCACCTGCCCCAATGCGCAGTTTGCTTACATTTCATTGATCAGGTGGCAACCGGTACAGTGGGCAGGTTGTTATGACGCCACACTGTCACGTGAGCGTGGTAGCAGGTCGGCCACCTCATTTTCTCGGCATGCCTTTGCCGGGTTTCCCGCTTATCGGACCGCTAATGCTATTTGATAGTAGTGAGTCGCACCGACCAAAAATTAAGATGGAATGACGTTTCCGCTCCTACACGGGAGCCTTGTTCACAATGAGCTCATTGTGAACAAGGCTCCCGTGTGGGAGCCGAAACGTCATTCCATCTTAATTTTTGGTCGGTGCGACTCACTAGTATCATGTACCATCCCGACCAGACGGGATTCCGTCAGACCCTTGACTACAAACGCTAATGCTATTCTGTTAATTTATATGTTAGAATGCGCCGCCGCGGTGGCTTAGTGGTTACGGCGCTCGGCTGCCGGCCCGAAATACGCGGGTTCGATTCCGGCCGCGGCGGTGGAATTTCGAAGGAGGCTAAATTCTAGAGGCCCGTTTACTTTCCGATGTCAGTGCAAGTCAAAGAACCCCAGGTGGTCGAAATTTCCGGAGCCCTTCACTGAGGCGTCTCTTATAGCCCGAGTCGCCTTGGGAAGTTAAACCTCCATAAACCATAAACCGCACCATATGTTAGAAACTCACACATTAAACAGAATTGAACGCACATGTGCAAAACCAGAGAAGGATGTATTTAGATGGAAACTTAATTACAAAGCTAGAATACATGTTCACATCGTCGACCATATCGCTCGCCCACTCACGCAGTCGAGCACCGCACATTAACTTCTTTTCCTTGTTGCTCTCCCGACCACCCTGCTGCTTTGTTTCTCACGGCTCCTTTGAAAGCCCGGTGCTTCAAAGGACAGGAGACGTACAAATATGCACAAAAGAAACATACAAACACCGAGAGGCGCACATACGTGGAGGCCTTTTTGAAGGAAATCTGGAACCTTCTTGGATCCGCGCTTCGACTATCGAACGAGATCGGACACGCGGCTGCCGGTTTGAAGAAGTGCGTCCCTCGACTTACGAACAAAAGGGGCACCCGCCATTGCAGTCGTAAAATCAAAGGCAGACCCCTTCCCCCTCCCCCCAAAAAAAGGCACTAAATTGACGCATCACTACAAAGGGCGGAAACAGATATAGACGTAAATGTCGCCAGCATACATATACAAATATACATATACAGTAGAATCATGAAACCTGATGAGAGAAAGCTCTGATGCATGGATTTACACCCGATAGCTACCTTGATGCTTCACTCTAACGAATGTTTTGAATTTTCACACAGACATTTTTCAGACGGCATATCGGGGTAGAGTTAGAGAGGCGGGTTCAGGTGGAGTGGTAAAGTGGTTTTGAAGGTGTGGATAGGAAAGGCCATTAGGCCAGCGTAGTAGGCTATAAGCGAAAGCTACGTACCGTAGGGGGCGGTTGAGTAAGCAGATTGGTGAAAGTTAAGAAGTCTGTAGCACTACATTGGCAGTACGTGGCTCGAGAAACGGTTTATTAGAGATGGTTAAGAGTGGTTTTCCTGCAGTAATCATAGATTGCTTGATGATGGGGGCATGACTGAAAGTATGTAGAACTTTAATTTATGTTCGGAAAATACGAAAAGGTTCAAGCCTGTTACAAAGGGTAATAAGCTAGCCATATTCAATGAAGTGAAAGAATAAGGTGAAGCTTGCTGGCATCTTGGAGTTCAGGAGTCTGCGATCAGGGGTGAGTTAATATCAAGCGCATGCCAATGGTCCTGCGTTACTGTGGCATGTAGTTATGGACGTCACATCATACCCGTTTCGTCTGTCAAATTGTTGTTTTGCTCAGAAGGACAAGCACTAATCCTCGCGTAGCCCTAGTTAATGATTATTACCGGTGAAGTCGATGTCATTGATGAAAAGACAGAACCAATGGGGTAAAGACAGACGCATTTTCTCCCGTATGATAAATGCGTGTTCGTTTAACAGGCCTGTGAGGAGGTCTTATAGCGAAAATTTTTAAATGCTCCATCCTGGAGTTCCTTGCCAGTGTAGTGGCAGTGTAAAAAGGTGCGGACGACTCAGCACTGCCGCGCTTCGTCACCATCGCTAGTGCCTAGAGGGTGAGTCTCGTGCTTAAGCTGCTGACTCTCACTGGCTTTTCTGTCCTGCTGCGCCCTCACTGCTTCCTGTGCTGGTCGCGGTGACCGCTCAATAATTCCCCTCTACTCTTTGTGGAGGTCCACGATGCTAGCCTCTGACGCGCACTGGAACTCCGTAGTTACAGGTCTCCGTTCTCAAGACGGAGGCGAGCGAGCTGCGCCCGGTCCTGCTTCCGGCTCTAAGCCGCTGTGGCGCGTTGCGTCAACGTGACTTCACTGTCTTCAGTGGCAGCTGCGACGAAGGTACCGAGGACTGGTTCTCAGCCCATAAGGAGGTGAGCCAGCACAGCAAGGGGGATGACGCTCTCAAATGTAACAACATCATATTCGATATAACTGACGTCGCCAATTTGTAGCATCAGAGGCACGGTTTGGTCGTCACCACCAAGCCGGCATTTAAGACCATCTTTGCTGAAGTAGTTGGTCACCTTGCCGTTCACGAACATTGTTCTGAGCAGCGTTTACGCTCGTAAGCGCCGCAGATGGGAGAAAGCTTCGCAAGTTAAATTGAGGATGTATTTGACTTATGCAAGCGCATCACCCGTTAGTTTCCCGTTCCGTCACTCACCTTAACCTCGTCGCCGCTCCATTTCGACCATACGCGGTAGACCTCACTCCCACACCTGAGCAGGGAACCTAACCACCGCAGTTCCTCAGACACCAACTGCATACTCGTCCAAACGTCAAAGTCTCTCTTCTCCTCCTAACATAATTGCTCTTATTGTTCATGCTGTTTAGACGCTTGCCTTGTAGATGCATGTGCTACCGTATCTGTCTTGAGCAAAAAAACTATCGCTGTCTTTGCAAGCTGACGACGCCTATTTAAGGCCTGTAGCTCCCTACCGCCAACACACAGCATCTCCATCCGAAAGCTTTCTGCACCGTCGAGATATAACAGCCCATGCTCTGTATTGTTTTGAATTCATCGTTCTTCCCTCTTGTTTTCATGACGTCATTCTCGGCTGGAATTTCTTGTCCTAGCATCATGCTCTGGCTAACTACGCCTTCCTGACTTGGATCTCTCCGTGCCTTGTGTTCTTCCATTCGATACCGTACTTGGTGAGGCGGGTCCTCATGCTGCTACAAAACCCTCGTCGCTCAGGACACCACTATCCCGCAATGGTACCAGCACACTTCTGGTGGCTAGTACTGTCTCGTCTCCGCCACATTGTTTCGAGGGGAGTACATTCTCTGTATTCAGCACGTGGACCAACTCTTCGATCTTGACGCTGTCGCACAATCACCTGCACTCGAATTCGATGCCTAGACGCCTGATTCGGTGGCTTCCAACCCTCTTCAACATGATAGCCTCAGCCGGTCTGTTGACAGTACCCTTGATGCGCTCCGCCACGAGCAGCTTGACCTGCTGCGCCATTTCTTACCGTAGATCAAAATTCCCCAAGCGTCCTTGGGCCGGACGAAGACTGTCTCCCACCACATCAAAATCGGCCCTCACCCACCTCTCCACCAGCGCCCGTGGCGTGTGTCACCTACATAGAGTCGCGGCCGGCCATACAAGTGGACGATATTCTGCACAAAATGCTGTTCAAGAATCGAGTAATTTCTTCTCGTTCCCTGATCTCTTTGGGAAGAGGGGTGGCTCCATTCGCGTCTGTTTAGACTATTGCGGCCTCAAGAAAATTACGCATCGGGATGTGTATCCGTTCCCGTGCATTCAAGATGCATTAGACTGCTTGCTAGGTGCTGAATTCCTTGTGCTTATTTGCGCTCCAGGTATTGGCAAGTTCCCAAGGCTGCGGCTTATCACGCAAAGAAGGCTTTCGTCATCTCTGGCGGGCTCTAGGAATTCAACGTTATGACATTAATCTTTAGAAACACCCGAGGGACGTTGGAAAGAATGATGGACAATGTGCTGCGAGCCTCAAATGGAATTTCTGTCTATCATCTAAACGACGTCGTCGGCATCTGACCAGACTTTCCACCCGTCGGAGTAATCTTCGTCAGGTCTTTACTTGCCTGACACGCACCAGCCTTCAACTCAAGCTGTAAAAAATGCACTTCGTTGGCCGCAAGCTCTTAATTCTCGGCCACGTCATTCTTAAAGATGGAGCTCTACCTGATCATGGCAAGCTGCTAGCAATTGCTGATTTCCCGAAACCGAGCTCTCGCGAAGAACAGCGCAGCTCCGTGGGCCCCTGCTCATAATTCCGTCGTTTTGTCTAGAATTTTGCTACAATGATAGCCCCCTTACACAGCTCTTGAATGGCCCCACTAACCTCTCTGCTCTTAGGCAACGGCCGGCGACGACGCCTTAGCGATTCTCCGCCAAGCTTTGAATTCACCGCTCATACTTCGTCATTACGAATTGGTGCCGCAACGCAACTCCACACCGATGCAAGCGGCGTTATCCCAGCGCAAGCCTGGCTTTACCGAATCTGAGGCCGCCTATGCCAGCCGTATTCTTACGAAAGAGGAGTCGAACTACTTTATCACTGAAAGAGTGTCAGTCGTCTGGGCGATAACAACTTTGCACCCTAACCTCTAGGGCCACACCTTCGACGTAGTTCACAACCACAAGCCCTCTGCTGAGTCACTTCTCTCGAGCATCCGTCGGGACGTCTCGTGCCGTTAAACCCTGCAGCTTTAAGTATCTGACATGTCTCGTGTACTGCTCGGTGTGCAAGCATTCGACACCGTCGATCTCTCCCGGTCAACGGTTCCGCTGCCAACCCTTAGTGTTAAAACGCCCGACCCTCCACTGACCACCCTCGCCATCTCCTACATGTCCTCCGAGCAGTGACGCGGTCCCTGATTTTTCGTCCCTGTTCAAAATGCACTGCGGCCCTAACATTGGTTTATATTCTCTGACCCTCCGCCGCCAAGCGTCCCATTTCTCTTTCCGGGATGGTGTTGACCGCCGCGAGTGCGACTCGGGCGGCAGGAAATGGCTACATGTCATCCCACGCCATCTCCAAATGATCAACCAAATGATCGACCAACCAAATGATAGGCAGGCATTCTTAAAAGATATTCCACAATAGAACATATTCCCACTCTCAATCATGTGATAGAGAAATGTGCAGAATATACCAACCCCTATTATAGCCTTCATTGATTACGAGAAAGCATTTGACTGAGTGGGAAACTCAGCAGTCATACAGGCATTGTGGATTCGAGGTGTAAAAGAGCCCTATGCCAAAATACTATAAGAAATGTATTGCGACTGCACAGCTACGATAGTCCTCCATAAAGACACCAATAAAATGCCCATAAGGAAGGGCATCAGGCACCGAGACATGATCTCGCCAATGCTATTCACCGCCTGTTTACAAGACGTATTCCCAGGCCTAATTTGGAACAGTTGGGGGGTAAGAGTTAATTGAGAATACCTAAGTAATCTGCGATTAGCTGATTACATTGCCTCATGGAGTCACTCATGAGGTGAACTGCAAATCATGGTCGATGAGTTAGAGAGGCAGAGCAGAACGGTGGGACTAAAATAAACTGATGATGACCTAGCTCCGCTAGGCTAGGATATACGTAGCTAAAGCGCGGCGACATCTGGTTCGGAATAGTTAATATATTCTTTTATTCATCATTAAAACTTGAGCCATTATGGTGGAATAGTAGCTTTTTCGCCAGAAACGCCAAATGCCCTGGTTCTGTTGCCAGCCTCGGCACCGTTTTTTTTTTATTCAATGAGTGAGCGGAGGTTTCAGTGACTGCCGCCACTGAGCATGTGGGCGATCATGTGGTGCGGAGCAGCTGGCGGCAGCGCGGCGCCCTGGTTCGTCACGCAGTTGCAAACGTGGTGCGGTGCGAGCACGGTGGGAATGCGAGCACGGCGAAATTGCGAGTTCGTGGCCTATGTAGTTTTCGCTACCAACTTAACATGCAGGAAACCAAAGTAATGTTCACCAGTCTAGAAAGACAACAGCAGTTCACAATTAGCAGTGAGGTGCTGGAAGTGGTAAAAGAAAACGTTTAATTAGGGCAGAAATTGAGAGCTGGTCCGGATCATGAGAGGGAAATAACTAGGAGAATAAGAATAGGGTGGAGTACTTATGGCAAGTTTTCTGAGATCATGAATGCCAGTTTACCATTATCCTTTAAGAGAAAAGGGTACAAAAGCTATATCTTACCTGTGCTCATTTACCGGGCAGAAACATGGAGGCTAACTAAAATGGTTCAACTTAAGTTAAGGACAACGCAGCAGTCCATGGAAAGAGAAATGTAGCTGTAACGTTAATAGACTTTAAGCGGGCCGAGTGGGTGAGGAAACAAACGAGTGTTATTGACATCCTAGTCGAAATCAAGAGGAAGAAAAGGTCTTCGGCAGGGCATTTAATGGGAAGGCACGATAACCGGTTGCCCTTAGGGGAAACGAAATGGATTGCAAGATATGAAAGCGTAGTAGGGGGGGGAGACAGAAAGTTAGCTATATGGATGAGATTAAGAAGTTTGCGGGCATAGGGTGGTCGTAGCTGGCAAAGGAGAGGGTTAATATTAAAGACATAGCCGAGGTCTCTGCCCTGCAGTGGGTGTAGTCAGGCTGATGATGACGAAGAATGAGCACTCGGAAAAGCATTGCAACGGGAAGGGTTGCCAGGAGGAGGGTTACCAAGGAATGAGCGCACCGCGATTGCGGATAGCGTCCGCGGAAGACGCTTACTGCGTGAAGAATTAGGAAGAGGGTTACCGTGGAAAGAAATGAATATCTGTTAGCGGTGTACCCCAGGGTGCGCTACTATCTCCAACGCTGTTCAATGTTGCCTTCATTCCCCTTGCACGCCGCTTACATGATGTCTCTAACGTTAAGTTCTTAAAGCACGCCGATGATATCACGATGTGGAGCGCTCACCATGACCTGCTAATTCAGGCGGTGGCCCTACAGTCAGCCTTAGATACTACTGACAATTATGTCTGTCGGCCTAGAGCTTTCCGTGAGCAATACTCGTACACGTCAATGGCCATCCATTGGTGACACCGTAAACTCTCTGCGACGCCAATCCATCTCTAGCAATCTGAAACCCCGCTTCAACTATCTTCGACATTAAAAATTCTGGGTTTTTCGATACTTCAGTCTGGAACGAGGACTGTTTGGTTTTCTCAGGCTAAAAAGCAGGCGTTGCACTTTGCGCCTAAATAGACGTATTGCTCCCAAACCAGCAGCGCTCGCTCTAATGTCACAGGAGGATTTAGCCCCTGGTGTAGTACTTGGCCACAATTTTCTATGAACAAATCAGTTACCGTCGGCCCTCAGTACGCAGCGGATGCGGAGCAATTGACCAAGGCGGCGGTCAGATCATTGGCCTAGCGGACGGTGCTAAGAATCCCTGGCTCTGGACAGCCCCCCAATAGAAACTTAACCTTGCGACGTTTAACGGTCGAAGAATATCCAGATGGGCTTGTTTACCAGTGCTGTTCGAGTAACTAGCGAGGATGTCATCGGGCTTAGGGAGGGTAGGAGGACAGATGGGGCCTGCAGTACAAAGGACTGCCAAGTACTATGCTTTTTTTGGATTATAGCCCAGACGAGAACTACGTGTGGGATTCTTGATCAAATGAGATAAAGCTGGCAACATTGAGGGATTTCATAGCAACATGACACGATGGAAGCCATCTTAATTAGACTTAACAAGAGGTACAAGCTGTCGGTAGTGCAGGCCTACGCGCCTACATCCAGCCATGAGGACCACATTGTTCAAAGCTTCCATGAAGATGTAGAATCGGCAATGAACAAAGCATAATCACAGTACACAGTAGGGACGGGCGTGGTAAATTCGAATGTAGGCAAGGCTGGAGACCAGGCGTTAGGCGACTATGGCACAGGTTGTAGGATAGCAGGAGCCAGTTATTACTAATTAAGAAGATAGAAATAATTCACGGATCACGAATATCTTCCGGAAATGCGAAAAGAGGCAGCGGACGTAGAAAAGTGTCAGTGGTGATACTAAAATGAATTTGACTTCTTGTTATGCACTCACCCTGATATTGCGCAGGATGTGATGGCCAGCGTAGATGAGCATTGTAGCATTGAGGTATGGTCTTCAATAAGGTTAGTTTAAAAAGGGAACGGAAGATACTAGTGAAGCGGCAGCGTACTAAAGAGTTAGCGGTAAGAAAGAAGACGAATTCTGGTTTTTTCGCAGAACAGATATTCAGCTTTAACAGAAGAAAGGTTACCTTAAATTTCAAACGATGAACATTTATGTCACAGCCATCATTAGGCAGTTCGCCGTAGAAGTACGCAGACTGAGGGTTTGGCAGGATACTGGCAAGCTACCACCGGAGACGAAGGATATGATTAAGATAGGCCAAAGTGTAAGGGCGTCAAACCCTGCAAACAGAATAGAGCTAGCAGATTTATAAAAATTAATCAATGATCCCAAGTCAGCTGACGTAAAGAAGAATATTATGAAGGGAATGAAGCATGCTCTTGAGAGCCGAGTGAGCCTAAAAGCGGTTAAGACGAAACTAGCCATACGCAAAAACCAGGTGTGTGTGTTAACAGAAAAAGAGGGCAATGTCATTAGCAATACGGGTAAGATAGTTAAAGTAATCGAACAGTTCTTCACATATATGTACAATACAGTAAAGTACAGTGTAGAGTGTACGCATATGTAAGGTTCTCTCAGATCATGAATGGCTGTTAACCAGTGTCCCTCATGTGAAAACTAATCAACAGGTGTATCCTACCAGTACTCACCAAAGGGGCAGAAAAATGGAGGCCAAATAAAAGGGTTCAGCTTAAGACATGGACCACGCAGCGAGCTATGGAAATAAAATTGATGGGCGTAATGTTGAGACAGCGCAAGGGGGCAGATTGAGTGACGGAACAAACTCGGCTTAATGACAGGCCTGTCTAAATCATGAAGAAATGGGCTTGAGCAGGGCATGTATTGCGAAGGCAAGATAGCCGCCTGTTTTAAAGATAGCGGAGTGGATTACAAAGGAAGGCAAGCGTAGCAGGGGGCGGCAGAAATTTAGGTGGGCGGATGATATAAAGAAGTTTAGGGCATACGGTGGCCGCAGCTGGCAAAGGACAGGGTGAATTGGAGAGACATGGGAGAGGCCTTTGCCCTGCAGTGAGAGTATTCAGGCTCATGATGATGATGATGATGGAGTGCAGTAGTTATTGTAATCAGAAGGTTAATGCGAGAGACAGTAGAGAGCAGCAATGGGACAATTTACCAACAACGAAAGAGGAAATAAAGAAAGCCTTAGCTACAAAACTAGAGGAAAGCAGCTGGCCAGGATCAGGTAACAGCACATCTGTTGAAGAACGGAGCCGATTTGTGCTAGAAAAACTAGGTACCCTGTAAACGCAATGATTTATGACCTCAAGCGTACCACAATCTTCTATGAACGGCTATAATGTTTTAATTACCAAGAATGAACATGTCAAGGAGTTTAAATACTACAGACCGTTCACCTTACTTTCCTTGCCTACAAGGTATTTACTAATCTAATCGCTAATATATTCAGGGTAACCTTAGATTTCCACCATCCGTATAATATGGCAGGCTTTAGTAAAGGATACTCGAAAATGGACCATGTTTACGCTATCAATTAGGTGATTGAGAAATGCGCAGAATATAACTAATCGCTAAATATATAGATATAGTCTTCAATGGTTGCGAGAAATAATTTGAATCAGTGAAAACTTCAGCATTCATGCAGGCATTGCGCTGTCAAGGTGTAGAAAACACTGATGAGAAAATACTAGAAGATAAGTATCTCTAATGACCGCACAGCTACCATATATAGTCATCGTTAATGTCAGAAATAAAATTCCAATTAAGCTGGGTACCTTGCAGAGAAACACAATCTCGCGATTTTTTTTCACCGCCTGTTTACATGCAGCACTCCCAGGCCTGAATTGGGAACAGTTAGATTTAAGAGTTTACGGCGCATACTTAAATAATCTGCAATTCCATGATGACATTGCCTTGCTGACTCACTCATTACATGAAGTTGAAAGCATATTCAAAGGGTTAAGACAGGCAAAATAAGATGAAGAAAGCCAAAGTTAGTACAACAGCGTAGCAAAGGAAGAGCAGTTATCTTGAGGAAGGGAACAGAGGTTCCAGCGAGATGCTGGAATTGGCAAAAGATGAAACTACTTAGGGCACGTAGTGACCGCAGATTCCAATTATGAGAGAGGAGAAAATAAGGGGGGCACTGATGATTTAACCTGCGACAGACAAAGGTCTTTCCGCGCGACTTTGGCTGCTACTTTTCTGCCTCTGTGAATTATCATTAACTAATTGCCAATTGCTATAACTTATTAATTACTAATTACCAAATCCGGCCTTTTTAAGTCAATTCTGTTTTTTTCTTTCACTGTGCTGTGACGACCTCCGGATGATGTCACGGCACAACGTTTTTCGACACAATATTTGACATTGTCAACTATAAATAATTATTTCCCTACAGTAATCAATCCTGGCTTCTGGGGTCCTTTTTGCCCCCCCTCTATCTGATGCAACCATACTTTTTCACATATCTTCAATAGTTCCCAAGTTACTTCACAATGCTGTGACGTCCCACTGCCCCTATGGCTACATCGACGTCGGCGCTATTTGGATGCAATTTTGAGATTTTTGGCTATAATCAACTAATTATTTTACAGTCATAAAAATATGTTTCTAGGATCATTTTTTCTCTTGTATCTGAGGCAACTATTCTTTTTCTTCCACCTTTATTAGTTCCCACTAAACGAACAGTCACGAACAGACGGCCACGATCGTGGGCGTTATTAAAGGCTTTCGCCTTAATAACTAGAAGAATAAAAATGGGGTGGAACGCATATATGGCTGGTTCTCTAAGGTCATTAAAGGAAACTTACCAATAACCCTCAAGTGCAAAATATACAAGAGCTCTATCTTACCGGTACTCATTTGGGGGCACATCTCTGCAGGTTAACGCAAGAGGTTCACCTTGTGTTGAAGACAAAGCTGGGAACTAAGGATGAAAAAATGATGGGTTTTTGCAGCGTTAAGAAACCTGTAGCGGGCGCAGTTGGCGAGGTAACAAATGTGGGTTAATGATATCTTAGTAGACATCACGCGGCAGAAATGGGCTTGGCCAAGGCAGGTATTGCGAACATGGATTTGAAGAGAAGGCAAGCGTAACAGCTGGCGGCGGAAATTTTGGTGGGCGGCAGAGGTAATTATCTATGCGGGGATACGGTGGCGGCAGCTGGCATAGGATATGATTTAATTGGAGAAGCAGGGGCAAGGCGTTCGCGCTGCACAGCGTCTGGTCAGACTGATGATGATGATATGATGATGGCATATCTTTGTAAACAACAGAACATGAAATCAAAAAGCTCGGATATTGTCAAATATTAGTAATGGCGTAGAGGAAGGTGAAGAGACAGTGGGTTACCTGCAGGTGCTTGGGTCAAAGCGCTGGACGGGCCTGCTAGTGCGCGTAGACTCTCTGCATCCCCGCTCGGCAGGTGATGTTTGCCGAGGTGAAGTGTTCACACACTTGTCGTTATTGATTTGGCTTTCTTCATTTTTCTTTTCTGTCGAAGTCTCTGTAAGGCATGTTGCATACATGCTCTCTTGCTTTGGATGTCCTTTCAGGTCTTTAGTGTTCGAGGCAAGTGCTGTTGATTCTGATACCTTGCGCTCGCATGATCTTGTATATAGAAAAGGAATAAAATATTTTAAAATTGAGGTTAATCTTTAAACCTCCGACATTATTTCTTTAATCTGAAGTCAAGTACCTAGGCTGAAGAGCACAAAGGCGAGCTTAGCGAATGGAGTGCGTACGTATTAAAAAACATGGACAGGATGGATTTTGCGGTTACACTGAAGGAAGAAGTAAAAACCAATAAAGGGGCAATTGTAATTCGATCTTAAACTTAAGCACTTTAAAGGCAAATAATATATAGCGAATGCGATGAAAATTTTGTATAGAGACCGAAATTTCAAATGTTTTGAGCCGTGGGTAGGCTAGCATAAAAGATAGCAGGAAAGCATTCAATGTTGTGAAAAGCACTCCCGTATTTTCCAGATGGTACCATCGCAGTTTACATGCGGATTCTCTTCGGGCGACAATATAATGCGCTTTTCACATCGAGTCTCGTCTGCTAAATTCTTCTTGGCCGCCTACATTTTGCTTTCTTTGTTCACTTTACTCTGATATGGAACGCAGCGTGGGCTTGTAAATCCCTGAGAGCGCTGCATTTTAATATTAATATTCGTTTCCAAAAGCAAATGGCATGTTTCACGCAGAGAGGAAAGAGCGAATGAAGGTGTTAATACCGATCCGGCAGCAGAGAAGCAGAGTAAAAAATTACAGGGCACTAAGAAATACTTATGTAATTTGAATTGGAAAGCATTTGTCAGTCATCGCGGACTACCAGGTGACTATATGTGTTCACTAGTTAGTACTGCTTATTAAGGAGTACAAATATCTGAAAGGCCTTTTCTGTGAAGATGTTTACGTCTAAGATCTTCGGGTGAAAGCCTTTAGAAAGAGCCACATCAAATGCGCGTTCAAATAAAGCACATGTAGCATGGAAAGGCGGGCTAGTGGGCAGTTAACAATGTAGTGCTTATTGCAACCGCGGAAAACAACGAGGGAAGAAGAGAAGAAAGCACAGGACAAAGCGTGGAATTTCAAGTGAGATTTACTACAAGGCAAGGCACATTTATACAAGATTTGTAATCAGACCTAATAGACAGCACATACCATCACGTTACAGCTTCGTTTTGTGCAAAACAGAGGTGGTGTACTAAATTACTAAATACATCTCACATGTTTTAATACTTACATAGGAAATTTGCAGGCATAGGGTGGTCGCAGCTGGCAAAGAAGAGGGTTAATTGGAAAGACATGGCAGAGATCTCTGCACTGCAGAGGGCGTAGTCAGGCTGATGATGACGAAGAATGAGCAACCGGAAAAGAGTCGCCGCGGCAACCGGCAGGAGGAGGGTTACCAAGGAACGAGAGCACAGCGATAGTGGAGAGCGTCCGTGGAAGACGCTTACTGCGTGAAGCATTTGAATGAGGGTTACCGTGCACAGAAAGGAGTCTCTTCGCGGTGTACCCCAGGGTGCGCTACTGTCACCAACGCTGTTCATTTTTGTCTTCATTATCTTGCACAGCGCTTAAATGATGTCCCTGACGTTACATTCTTACTGTACACCGATGATATCACGGTGTGGAGCGCTCACCATATCCTGCTAACTCAGGCGGCGGCCCTACAGTGAACCTTAGATAGTACTGACAATTATGTCTGTCGGCCTAGAGCTTTCCGTGAGCAAAACTACGTTCACGTCAGTGGGCAAAAGCTGGGGACGCCGTAAACTCGCTGCGACGCCAACCCACTTCTATCTGAAACCCCGCTACAAGACTCTTATACATTAAAAATTCTGGTTTTGTCGATAACACACTCCGGAACGGGCACTACCCGGCTGTCTCTAGCAAAAAAGCAGCCGTTGCCGATTTTGGGCCCAATAAGATGTATGGCTGGTAAAACCGGCTGCGCTCGCTCCTATGTCACACAACATTTGGTGAAAGCAGTTTTGCAAGCGGCCTCAGTAGTAGTAGTAGTAAAGACTTTTATTCGACCATAATTTATAGGCCGAGCATGTCGACCGCCTGGGCGACCAGAAGACGCTGTTCTTCTTCCCCTTCAGCGCCAAGCCAGTCGAGCCAGGTGGTGATGGATAGAATGGGTGGGGGGAAGGAACCCGACTGCTGAGCAGCCGGGCAATAGAAGAGGCAATGGGCCAGGTCCGCATAGATGCAGGGGCAGTTGGGACAGGAAGGGTCCGATCGATAGCGATAGTGGAAGAGGCGGGACGGGGTGATAACTGCATTCATCTGAATGTGCCGAAGAAGGCGAGACTCCGGCACCGTGAGTGATGGATGAGGAGGAGGGTAAAGGCGTTTGTCGAGGCGGAGCTCAAGGTAGACCTCTTTTATGGTGCGGCCACCCGACCCCGCTCCGAGCTCATCACTGTTGGCATACAACTCCCTCCTGGTACCCTCAATCCCAAGTTGCCTCTCTACGACGTGCTCGCCGCAGTCACCTCCGCTGCACAACTTTCCTCCAAGACCAGTGCAGACATCACCCTTCAGGCCAAGCCAGCCCAAAGCCTTGTGTTTTTAAAAACTCATTCTCCTCTCACCGCCCACCTCCTACTTTCTATCACGCACCTCCACCTTCACGGTAAGCCTGTCAGCATCAAAACTTATTCCCCCCATCCTCCCATCTCATGCCTCGGCGTCATCCATAACGCCGGTGGCCACTTCACTCCTGATGAGCTCATGCATGAACTAGAATCTTTCAAAACAGATATTCTCGCTGCTCGCATGATGGGATCCACTCAATCAGTGCTCATAACGTTCGCTGGTACCGTCATCCCCCACTTTGTATATTTCAAACGCGTTGCCTTCCGGTGCCGTCCTCATAAACCTAAGCCTCCCACCTGCACCCGTTGTCTCACTCTAGGCCACCGCGCCCACCAATGCCCCCAGCACAGCGTTCCGGCAAAGTGCCGTCGCTGTGCTGCCCCTCTACCCGCTGACCCTTCCGCTCATGTGTGTGCCCAGCCCTGGTGCGTTCATTGCCAGGTGAATACCCACCCTTCCCTCGACCCCACTTGCCCCTTCCTCCTTGCTAAACAACGCGAGTGTGCTAAAGCTGCATACCTCCGACGCCTAGCTTTGCGCCGGGCCACTCAACCCACCACCCCCTCCTCCTCCTCCTCCTCTAATCATGAATATCCATCAGCTCCGATCACGTCACCACCAGGCTCCTTCGCCGCCATAGTTAAAGGATCCTCGGTGCCAGCGTCCCTCTCTTCCACTACACCACCCTCTCCATCCTTGACTGACGCGAGCCGCTCCTTCGACCTCCGGCTAGCAATGCTCGAACGCCAGCAGCGAGAGCAGCAGCGCATTTCCCACGATCTACAACAGCAGATACATGCCTTGACTCAAACCCTCCAGACAACC
Organism: Amblyomma americanum; assembly: GCF_052857255.1. NCBI lineage: Eukaryota > Metazoa > Arthropoda > Arachnida > Ixodida > Ixodidae > Amblyomma > Amblyomma americanum. The sequence continues at coordinate 37,283,201 of NC_135505.1, forward strand.
ACCTCCTCTCTTACCTCCCAGCTTAGCAAGCTAAATGAGCACCTTGCCACGTTCCCCACTCCCTCCTCCAGAGCCCAGGTCGCCCCTTTGGCTGACCTTGTCGAAACCACCACACAGGCACATCACACTCGCTTGGTTCAGCTGGAAACTTCGGTTCTCCAGATTCTTACCACCCTCCAAGCACAATCAAAGCAATTGGAATCTTTCACATCTATGCTCCAATCCGTCCATGAGTCACTGCCCCCGGCAAAAAAGAAGGAACGCGTACCATCGCGTTCCTCTCCACTCTCATAATGGCGTTTGGCGAGGACCTCGAAATTGTGCAGTGGAACTGCCGAAATCTTTGCCACAATAAGACCCCCCTCCACCAGTACCTACTCACCCGCCCCTCTCTGCCTCATTTTCTCCTTCTCCAGGAGACCCGGACGGCCCGCAATGTCCCAGGCGACCGCGCCTACCATGCCACTACGGCCACGCCACTTGCGTCTATTTATGTACGCAGTGACGTGCTCGTAGTGCAAATTGACATCCCCTCCACCCTCCTTAAATATTTAGTTTGTGTGGTTTATTACCACCCTTCTTCCCGCATCTCACTCGTCCTTTTGTCTTTTTACAACCCCCCTGTCACTTCCTCTTTATTCTCTGCTCTGGGCAAATTCCTTCACTCTCTTCCTTCTACCTCCCATCTCCTCTTTGGTGGTGACTTTAATGCCCCTCACACACTCTGGGGCTACCCACAAACCCTCAAACCCGGCCGCCTCCTGCATTGTCTGGCCCAGGAACGCCACCTCACCCTTCTTAATACTCCTGGCTCTCCTACTCGAGCGGGCATTGCCTCACAACGCCCCACGACACCCGACCTCACTTTCTCTCGGGGTTCACTTTCCTTTCACTGGCAGGTAACAGCCGAAACTCTTCTAAGTGACCACTTTCTCATCCATATCACCACCTCTCTTTCCCACATCCCTCGCTGTCATCCGGTTATTCACACTGACTGGCATGCTTTTCGCACAAATCTCGCCTCCGACTCCTTTCAATCCTACGACGACTGGACGTCGCGCATCTCTGCAGCGCTCACGTCCAGTAGCCGTCGCGTTCGCTCTCGTTACCCAATCCAGGACCCAGATCCACACCTTATCCGTTTATGGCGTCGCCGTAAACGTCTTCAACGCTCCTTTCGCTCCCAACCACACAATGCCCAACTTTCCTCCCGGATCACTGCTCTGCGGGCTGAGATCGTCGCCCACTGCGCCTCCCTCGAGCATTCTCGTTGGAGTGCTCTTTGTGATAGCGGCCTCATTTACCAAACACAGTTCCAAATCTTATGCAGGGCTCAACGCGATCATCTGGAAGCCGTCAGTCGTGAGGCAGTGAGAACTTTCGCTTGCCTTCTCCGCATCACACCGATCGTGGTACTTCAAGAAATTGCTCAGCTTAACACCCTTGAGAAGCTTCTGCAGCAGCGCCGTGATGGTCGTAGGCTTAAGGCCACCCATTTCCACACATAAATTAAAGAGTTTGACAAAAACTCGTCTGGTCGGGGTGAATCATACAACGTGACATTGAAGACGCATACCACAACAAAGAAAAGAGCACACAAAAGACTTTTCAGCTCCTGTACGGGAGCCTTGTTCACAGTAAAAACGAGAAGCGGGTGCGCCGGCTTATGTATCCTTGAAAAGGGGGCGCACGGACCGTGCGTAAGCAGTTGTCAGATTTTCGCAGTTTCGGTTAAAGGTTTGTCAGGTCGTTTTCTACTCTGCTTTCCTCGAGTGTGTCAAATCTATACCTGAAAGGACCCCTAATGACGTTCCTGACCTCTGCAGACTCCTACAATTCTGCTTCAGCAACACGTATTTTGTGTTCCAAGGCTTGTTTTTCCGTCAACTTCAAGGCACTGCTATGGGTGCCTGTATCTACGTTACCGTCGCGAACCACCCCATGGAGTCTGTCGATCACCGGGCACTTGCAATATTTGCTCGCCCTCCAAAGCATTTTCTCAGATATATTGACGGCTGTTTCTGCATGTTTCAAAAATACGCTTTGCCTGCCTTTTCATCACATCTGAACTCCATAGAGGACGCCTTTGAGTTCACCACCGAGGTCGACGGGAACGGTTAGTTGTCCTATCTATACGTTTTGTTGAAACTTGATAGTGGCAAACTATCATTCAGTGTTTTTAGGAAACCTACCGACACGGGACGTTATCTCAACTTTCGATCCGTCCACCCAGCCTCACATAAGTATTCAGTTGCTACCACCTTATTAAAAAGAGGGGAACGCATTTGCAGTTCTGCCGAATACAGGGCAAATGACTTCGATGTGGTGCGGGAAAAACTTTCAAGCGTTGGCTACCCGACATCTTTCGTGACATCCGTCGAAAAACAGCTTTGTCGACCAGAACGTGAAACTGCTGTGCCTTCCCCTCTAAAACGTGCCGCTGTTCCCTACACCTCTGGAGTCAGCGAGGCATTGGCACGCATTCTGCGCAATTTCAATGTTTACATTGCTCACGTTCCGCCCCGAAAACTCCGATATGCTTTGGTCGACGTAAAGGACGTTCTTCCAAAAGAAAAATATCCCGGCGTGGTTTACAGCATTGCCTGCTCCGACTGCGACTGCGTCTATATTGCCGAAATAGGTAATATCGAAAGGCTCCAAAAAGATCACAAAAACGACATTAAAAACAGGAAAGTGGATTCCAGCGCTATCGCCGAACACTGCATATCGAATAGAACAGTATCGACCAGGGCAAGGCACAAGTTCTGGTGGCCGAAAAGAACTTCCCTCCCCTTCACCCGGAATGTTTTATTATACAAACGACCTTTTTTTTCTCAGAGGCGCTAATATATTAAGAGCAGGGCCTCAAAGACATAGGAGGCACTTTGCTGGGATGCCTTGGTGCGGGCTCACCTCTAGCCTCTGCTGAATTTTGCTCGCACAGGAGTTAGGTCCTGACGGCCAAAATGCATGATGGGCCACTTTGTCATTGGAGGCAACATAATAAAATGTAGCCATCACTGCCTTCTGCATGGAATATGGATCTTTATGAGGCTTTGTTTGGTCCCCATCCATAGTAGGAGCTAATTTTGTTGTCAATTTCTATTTGCCACTAAGACTCTCGGAGCCACGGCATTGCGTACAGCTGCACCTACGCGCTTTCGGACGTAGTTGACACAGTCTTCATTTTAATGGGTGTGTACCCAAAAACCTGCTCTTCCAATAAGCCAGGATACGTCCATCGGTCACCAACAAAAAGAGCTGTTGTGTACTGAAGGTTGTGGCGCTCAAGCGACCTCATGAGAACGATCATGGCGGCCCCCACCGCCATTTTTGCTGCCTTTTTGAAGTATTTTTGTTTTGGCATGCATGGGCTGACTTCCATGCCTGGCATGAAGGGTCACCCTGTTTGGGCTCGAGTTACAATCTGCAGAGTAATTTCTCAAAACAACATCACCAAGCACCAAGGCAATAAAGAGCTCAATCACCGTCCCTGTGCCTATATGGGACGAGTGTCCGCGAGTCATCCATGATCCATCATACGAAACGACGATGTTTCCTTGACTGCTCACGCTCAGTTCGGCGTACAGCTTGTTAACTGAATGCGCGCAATTCTTCGCGAAATTCTTTTTCGCCCGCCTTAGTAGCAGCAGGTGTCAGCTTGTTTTCCCCATTTTCGTTCCATGTTTTTGTGGGCAGACCGCGATGGCTAGCATTAATTGCTGAAAGTACATCGTTGAGAGCCGTGCGGCGATTTCCACTAGCCTGCATTGCTCGAGGCCACGAGAACGTTCACGACGAAAGGGTTGTGGTTATGAGAGCCCACGATGCGCCGCGAACTAGACGCTGACGACGTCGCGCCGCTGTCTTCGCACAGGAAGTGCAACTTGAACGCGAGTCCCGCTCATCTCTTATCAGTTTCAGAGCACCACGGCACATTTTGCACTCCGCAAGTGATGCATATAAATCGTTTCAAATCTCGCAATGGAGAACAGAGTTCCGCCAATGATTGGGTCGCGACGTCGGCATTGTCAGAGAGGTCGTGCTTCACTTTCACTGTACAAAGAAATCAAAGAAACAAAGAAAGAGAGAGAGAAAGAAAGGAGGAAAGAAAGAAAAGTCCACTCTTCCGATACGTTGCCGCATTTGACGCCAGCTGTGACGTCGTCCGCCGCTTTCCGTTGCCACTCATCTGCTTCGAAGGCCGCAGAATTAGCGTGGCCTGGCGTATGCGGCCGTTGCCGGGGCTACTTTCGGCCGTCGGTACCGTTCGGCCCAACGCGGTGGCTTCGAAGCCACTGCCATCGGACGCAATTTCGTAGTCTGGTGCATACCGCGATGCCTTCCGAATATAGTTATCGCTATGCAAACTCTTGGCTTTCTTACCAAACATGTGCTCGGTGCGAAATTTCACTGTTGGTCGATGTATCCTGTACTGCTCCGATGACAACACAAATAAAATGGTGCTCGCTTGCACGCGTGGAGTGGGGTCGAGCGTGTCGTTCAGGCGAAGGAGACTGGATCAGCCAATCGGGTAGCCACCTCTCGTCACGTGCACGAAGTAACGAATAGTATTGCGCGTTGGAACTATTTTTGGCACGTTTTTTTCTTTGGCCAATGAACAGGCGTGCATCTCGGTGGCGGGAATTCAAAGCAGGAAAGCTGCTCTTTCAATCGAGATAAAGATACTGCAGTATCTTGCTTGGAACAGGAGCTGCGCCCAGCGGGAAAATTGCCGTTTTGGCACTGATTTCGCCTCAAAATCGGTCAACAGCGAGAATTTAAATTGTTCTTGCGGGAAAAATATTGAACTGAGAAGTGCGAAACTTGCAGAACAAACTGAGACTTTGAAATTGTCGTTTTCAAAAATCAATTTTTTGGCTATTTTTCGGTTTCTAAAACCCATGTCCCCCTTTAACTGGCACACGTGAACGAACACTGAGCCGTCTATGTGACGCCACCTTTTGACATCATAACAACCTATTCACTGAAGGGTGAACAAACTGCTCAATGATTAGGGTGGCAGTTCAGCTAATTATCCGTCTCGCTAGGTTTCTCGGAAAAGGCAGCCTTGTTGCCACAAGCCACACCTACGGCAGCAGATACCATCTTAGGGAAATAGCGCATTGCTTAACTGCTGCACCATTGCATCAGCAGGAGTAAGAGGACTCGCAGGCTCGCGGTCTCTGAATGGTAAGTATAGAACGACTAATTCCGCATATATGTATATTAAACCAATACTACCATCTGAACAACTTCTATCCGGAAGCAATGGATCCGAATGCCAGAGCACAAGTGAATAAAAGAAGTGCTAGGGCGCCTAACCACCATAAAACACCCGCTATTTTTTTTTACGTGTTATACAAGTGAACACAGTGGGCAAGGGTTGGCTCGGGATTGCTCCACAGTAGAGCCAAGCGCACCGATAAAATTGCATCGAAGGCTCTTCGTGATCCCCATTAGACTGAGATTATTACCTCGTCGACTTAAGTAATTTAGAAGTTAATATGTAATCATAGAGAATATCATTCCTTGATTAGCCACTTTGATAGGCTTCTGACTTCCATCCCGCCATTTGTGGACATGTTTCTTTTTGTATCCGGTCAAGGCGAAATCCTAAAGCGCGAACATTGTTCGGATTCTTCTGGGGAAATCAGTCCTGACTTCCTAGTCGCTCGTCCCACCGCCACATTGGTAGCAAAATAGACGCCTCTCCAAGTGCAGGCCGCTGTTAAACTTGCCTACGTTTAATTATTTCACGAAGATGCGAGAAGATGCATGATCCGCTGGCACGTGTGCTTCTCTCTTCATGACACGCATGTTTATCATGCAACCTGCAGGCTTCCCAGAAAATGAAGATGTGTTTTTAACCTAAAAAGCATCACTAGATCTGCGCCTTTCTTGTACTCTAGCTCCCCTTGCGTGTTTAGTTGCGTTAACGTAGTGCTAGCAAGCGTGGTTATAAAAGAAAGAACCTTAAGCAAAAGGCCATCGTCACGTTAGAAGCATCAGGATTAAGGATAGAAGAAATAGGCAGCGAATTAGCTTTTACCATGTTTTCTTTTCTGGCGACAAGATTCGGCCTTCTTTGGTTCTGCGGGCGTATAGTGCTCCGTGTTGGCAGCCACATTGTGCGGCGCCTCTGCGGGTTGTGTTTTCCGCTTCAGATGACACTCACAACGAAAGTTTGACCTGTTGGAAAAAAGTGGATGACTTTAAAAAGTTAATTTCATGTTAGAGTGAGATTAGGCATATGTCTCTTGTATTCACAAATTCAACAAGGGACGGAAAAGCCTCAGGAAGACAAGCACCCTGAGGCTTTTCCCTCTTTTGTTTGTGAGTTTCAAAGGTGAAGTGTTATAGAAAACAGACCTTGATTCACTGTTGATTTACCTAAAGCCTAAAGACCTTTCCCGGAAGGCATTTACCAAAAGCCCTTCATCCTAAAGGCTTTCTGCCATAACCGCCTTAAGCCTAAAGGTAACTGACCCAAAGTGTTTAACCCAAAGCGTCTGACTTGAATGACTTTACTCTGATGGAATTTACCTTGCAGACTTTTAATCAGGCATTCACAAAGTTGCAGGCCTTCCAGGTGTACACAGCTGGCAGGTGTTCCACAACCCTGCGTGCAGTTGGGGCGCCTGCTACAAAGAAGGTTTTAGATAAGTACGCACATACGTGTGCGTTAATATCGGGAAATGCACCTAGTGGTGCTGTCGAAAAAATTGGAGGGGACACTTATGCTCAGCCTTAAAAGGGCTGCGACACACTGCTTGAACGAATGCAGACTACACTTCAGATGGGTTCTTTACGTCACTCAGATGCTGACTCAAAAAGAATCACGAGAATCTATGCATCGGAACTGGGGTTCTTGACAGAAGAAATTTCAAAATACAAGCAAACAAAAAGCTGCGCTCAGCTCGATTTTCGCGCAGCTTCCCATTCCCATTTCACTCTCCCAATGACGACACTTAGTGCTACTAATCAAAGCAGCCTATCTGAGCACGTGGCGGAAGTTTGCACACCATGGTTGCCTGTTCTCTGTAACTAGTTCATGCCAAGGCTAACAGCGCCGTTTGCATGGCCACAACAACCATGTAAACGCCCAGCTGACCCAGTGAAGCTTCTTCGCCACGTCGACGGCGCAGTAGGAAACACTGATCAGTGACGTTTTCTTACTTATGGAACCAAACTCGAGCGCTAGATACTGCGCCGGCGTTACAGCCTGCGCAAGATATCGGACACATTTAGCATAGCGCGTACCGCCACTGCTTACCGCCTAACATCGCCCGTCGCTCCTAGCGCGCTGGTTGGCCACGGCGTGCAAGGAGCGCGCGCTGTTTTCGGGAACGTGGTGCCATCTGGCGCCACCGCCCGGTGATCCTCCACAAGCTGACGATGCGCACTGCCTGCAAAATGTGAAACGAACGCATCCTTCCTTGGGACCGATATGAACGCTTTTAGAGTGCAATAGCTCGACCGGATCGATTCCGCAAAGCCACTCTCAGATACATAGAGAGTCGCCGTAAAAGTTGAGTGCTAGGTCGTAGGACGTTTAGAGACAGGCGCAAAATCCTTCCATGCAAAAAGTAGCCAGAGCCTCGGGTGGTCTAGTTTTGTTTTACTTCCTTTACAGTGCTTTTAACTAAGAAAACAAGTTGGTTTTGTTAATGTAATATAAAACACAAAAACTTGACAAAGCGCATCTCTACTTATTAACATAATTTGCAGTATATTTACTCTTTGTCCAGTCATCAAGCTCCCGCAGAGTGATGTTATATGCGCTGCTAAAAGCCGCCACTGTATGGTGACACCGTCAGCGCCACTAATTTGTTTTTGAGAGCTGATTATAATATTGAAACTGCACTGTACGCGGTACGATAGATGCTAATAGCATCACTATAACTCATTCTATGCAACCAACCGGCAAAAAAGTGCACTGAAAATGTGTTTCGGGGCCCCTTTAATTTAAGGGTGCGATTCGATACCGTTGATGTGTTATTGTCCATTCAAGGAAAATTTGTCATTTTCTACTACACTTTCATATTGACCGGCAGCACTAACACTGCTCCTGATGAAGTGGCGCAGCGGTTAAACGATTATGCGGTGCACCACTGCCCCGGCTGGAGGCTGTTTCAAAAATAAAGCCACAGGTGGTGCCTGTGAGACGGAGGCTCAACATTCTTAGCAGCCTCTCGCGAACAGTCAGTAATTTAAATACTAGATGCCACGGTGCGAAGGTTCTGATCACGTCAATAAGGGGACCTCTTGGGATATCTTTGTGTATTTGTCGCTTACACCGCCGTTTACGACGACAATGGGTCTGCCGCTGAACAGGAAATTTAATCGTTTCACGCCAGAAAGTCATAGATACATACCACATGCTCTAAATCAGTACATGAACAGGGACCCATAGGCGGCTGTTTATTCTCCAGTCTAACGCTTCATCTTATGAACAACGGAGTTCTCGGATGGAACCTTCTCTACAGCTGTGCATTTTGATTTCCAGAAAGAAATACATCTACTTGATTGTCATGCAACATGTGATTCAAAAAGGAAGTGAAGTGAAACTCTTTCAAAATTATTCGTAATGCTCATTGCGCGTGCTGGAGCGCGAAAGGAATTCTCCATATTCCGGGTTCGTAGAATTGCCTGCTTTACGCTCGAAAAATTTGATAGCCTTTTTTTACCCGAAACTTATATGCTCCTTCGGAAAAGTGACGAAATGATTACGAACTCATCTGGCAGGCGCTGAAGCTTCTACTAAAATAATTAGTCTTAATTACTTGAAATTTTCTCCTGCTATCCGTCCAAGGTTGCGTGCGGTTTCAAACTGGCTTCCAGTAAAAACAAGTGCACTACGCAATCAGAGAATATGGCGTTTGTCAAGGAGTAATTGAGCAGTCACTCCGCTCTGCTTGGCAAATCTCTTTCAAGCAGCGCTAAATCAGTGTAAGCCAGTAAAGTTGAACTGCCATTGCCTTTTCGGGCCATTCGTTGTTTCGCCTTATTGTTTTAGTCAGGGAGCAGTGCGTAAGGTTAATGCGGTTTTCCACACAGCCAGGTGCGTAGTTATTTAACTGATTGCTAGCAGAGGATTGAAATGAAGTATTGTATTTATTTTAATTACGCCAAGAATTGAGAGCAATGCAAGAGCGACCGACAAAGCAGATGAATACCAAACTAATATTCAATAATTGATAACAAGGGATCCTAACTAGACAGTGCCGAGGAATACCAAACTAAATTTCATAAAGCAATATTATTATACCCTACCTAATTATAAGATAACTTAACAGTGTGCCTTGTTGTGGCAATCAGCATTTTGTCAGTGCAGTATATTTTTATACGAGTGCCAACCGGCACCAAGCTGCTCTGTCTCTCTCTCTTTTATTTATATTAGTGTGTACCGCGATTCAGAAAAGCTAGCTCCCAATTAAGAATATTGTGCCATCAGGTAACTAAACTCCAAGTGCTGATAGGTAGCTTACATGCTTCGGCACCTCAGCAGCGACTTCCAGAGGATCAGAAGCGGGACGGTCAAGAGACCCACAGCCAGAAAGAGGTCGGTCACTTTTCCGAAACACTCCACTGTGGTGCTGTGGTATTCGCTCATCTGTGCCAGGGATGCGGACAGGGTTATGGCTCCTCTTGCAAAAACAACCACCGGACCACATGGCCTAGCCTTTATTAAGAGCACCTCATATAAAAGAGAGAGATTACAGCGCCTTGTACATTGCAATGAAGACATCTTAGTTGTATTAAAGATTTCGGACTGGGAAAAAATCATTCGTCAGATTGTAGTCTAACAAAGTCGCTTTTCATCCAGTTATGATTTCTCGCTGCCTTCTTGTTTATCAAAGTTAAGGAAAACCAACCCAGCATTGGACTAGACATTTCCGTGTTATAGGACGCTCGAACTTTCTTAAATTGACAGGCGAAGTTCACTTTATATCAGGACGTCAATATTGTGAGCACTTTATGCGCTTTCGTCGTCGTCGCCTCTCTGGCTGCGACATCATCCTCTTTTCATGCACTGTACATTCCCTGACTCTTTGGGACGTTCTTCTTCACCTCCCCCCCCCCCCCCCCCCCACCTCTGCTCGCCCTCGTGGTTATCGGCCCACCAGAGCTCGATCCCCTTCGCCGTTCCGCCGCTCTTCTTCTCCGCTTCGGCCGGCTTCTGCGGCGCCTGACCTGCGCTCGGAAAACTAGCTGCTGCAGTTTTTGGAGGGAAAGCTGCATGCTTCGGACACCGGCAAATACCTCCGGAGCGCCCGTCTAATATGGTTTCAGTGTGGGTTGAAGGTTTACAGATAGAGGCGTTGATTGACACGGGTGCTGCAGTTTGTTATTCACGCAGACTTGTGTTCTCGCTTAAGGAAGGTGAAAACGCCGTACGATGGGCCTTCCCTGCGTGGAGCTAACGACGTCATCATTCGCCCATCCGTTAAGTGCACTGTTCGGGTTTATATTGACGGTGTCCGTCACCACGTACAATTTGCTGTGCTTTCTCCGTGCGCTTACCTTATGATTTTGGTTGGGATTCCTTGTCTTCTGTCAGTGCTTTTATTTCATGCCGTGATCGCATCGTGCACATGACCGAGAGCGACCCATCATTTGAAGTCCTCGAGCCCTGCCATCGCCTCATTGCCGCTGCTGATACAGTTTTGCCCGCTGGGGGTCATGATCTTGTATGACTTACTTCTGATACCATCGTCCATGGGGATGCCTTCATCGCGCCTTCTGGTCGACATCTGATCAGGGGCCTTGCCTTGCCGCCTAGCCTGATTCGGTTTGAAAATGGGTCGGCCATCGTCACTGCCTTGAACACTTCTCGTGAACCTCTAGTATTACCCAAAGGCAGTTCATTTTCCTGCACATTGGACACGCACCCGGTTTCCTTCGTCGTACTTACCGCACCCTCCTCCTCGCCGCCTCCCTCCGCGGATGTTTCTCTCTCCGTCCTCTCTGCCACCATCAATCCAGATCTCCCAGTGTCGCAACGGCAAGAGTTACTAGACTTGCTTCTCAAGCACCAGGGATCTTTAGATGTGGCTTCCTCTACCCTGGGCAAGACTTCTGTGGCAGAGCACCGCATCGTGACCGAGGGTACCTCGGTTGTTCACCGCCGACCGTACCGCGTTTCCTTATCTGAACGCAAAGTCATCGAAGACAATGTCAGTGATATGCTCCGCCGAGGCATTATTCGCCCTTCCGCCAGTGCCTGGTCTTCCCCGGTGGTTTTGGTGAATAAGAAGGATGGGTCAGTGCGCTTTTGTGTTGATTACCGTGCCCTCAGCAAAATCACTCGTAAAGACGTTTACCCTATGCCCCGGATTGATGACTCCCTCGACTCTCTTCACGGAGCTGAATACTTTTCGACCCTAGATCTCCGTTCTGGTTATTGGCAGATCCCCATGCATGAAGCCGACAAGGAAAAAAACGCGTTCGCTACTCCTGACGGCCTTTACGAATTTAATGTTATGCCTTTTGGACTGTGTAACGCTCCTGCTACTTTTGAACGCATGATTGATGCCGTCCTTCGCGGCCTGAAATAGAAAACCTGCTTATGCTATCTGGACGATATTGTTATCTTCTCATCAACTTTTTGAGAACACTTAGGCCGCCTCAATGAAGTGCTCACTTGCCTCGCTTCTGCTGGCCTTCAACTAAATACGAAAAAGTGCCATTTCGCCAGAAAGGAAATCATCATTTTAGGCCACCTCGTCAGCCGGGACGGCATTCGACCCGACCCTGACAAGCTTGCCGCTGTCCTGAACTTTGCCCGTCCCCAGCACACTAAAGCACTGCGTAGTTTCCTCGGTCTGTGCTCTTATTTTCGGCGCTTTATACGAAATTTTGCAACCATTGCCGCGCCATTGCATCAGCTCCTCGCTGCTCACAGTGCTTTCGTTTGGACTGAGCAATGCGAAAGTGCTTTTCAAGCCTTAAAGCAAGCTCTCACCTCCGACCCTGTCCTTGGCCATTTCGACGATGCTGCTCCAACCATTCTACACACTGACGCTAGCGGCCACGGCCTTGGTGCTGTTCTTCTGCAGCGTGATACTACTTCTCGCGAAAGAGTTATTGCGTTCGCCAGCCGCACTCTGACACCTGCCAAACGTAACTACACTATCACTGAGCAGGAATGTCTTGCCGTCGTTTGGGCAGTGCATAAATTTCGCCCCTACTTTAACGGTCGCCACTTCACGGTCGTCACAGACCATCACGCTTTATGCTGGTTGTCTAGCCTGAAAAACTTGACTGGCCGCCTTGGCCGCTGGGTTCTTCGTCTCCAAGAATACCGTTTTGATGTCACCTACAAGTCCGGTCGAACACATCGAGACGCCGATGCTCTTTCTCGTTGCCCTCTTCAGGACTATTCGTGTCCGTCTTCCACCCCATCTTCCACATCTCACAGCGCCTCCTCATCGTCGCAAGCTCTTCAGCACCTCGCCGCACTCCCATGCGTCGCACCTGACGATTTAAACGACCTTGCATCGAACCAACGCAACGATGCGTATTGCCGCTCCCTAATCGACCGTCTCACGGGCGCTTCCTACCCTCCTTCCGCTCGGTTGCGTCGGCAGCTTGGCCAGTTCAAACTCGAAAATGATGTGCTCTGCCGCTACGTTTACTGCCCTGAAGGCACCCGCTGGGTTCCCGTGGTGCCACGTACAATTCGCTCCCGTATTTTGGAGGCCCTCCACGATGACGCGACAGCCGGTCACTTAGGTTTTCACAAAACGTATGGCCTCGTCAAGAGCCGTTTCTTCAGGCCTGGCCTTTCCTCCAGCGTCGCTAAATACGTCGCATCTTGCCCGCTCTGCCAGCGCCGAAAACGGGCGACTTCACCTGCCGCTGGACATCTGCAGCCTCTACCATGCCCCGCCACGCCGTTCGCCGTCGTCGGCATCGACTTGTAGGGCCTGCTTCCTCGCACTACACTAGGTAATCGATGGATAGTCACTGCCATCGACCATCTCACACGCTACGCCGAGTCCGCAGCCTTACCTGATGGTTCGGCGCCCGAAGTTGCCTCCTTCTTTCTTCAATCCATCGTGCTCCGCCATGGCGCCCCTCAGGTGCTTCTCAGTGACCGCGGCCGGACGTTCCTTTCGACCGTTCTTGCCGAAGTTCTGCAAGCTTCTTCTACACATCACAAGATGACGTCCAGCTACCATCCCCAGACCAATGGTCTTACAGAGCGGTTCCATCGCACCCTCTCAGATATGATTGCTATGTACGTCGAACCTGACCACCGGAATTGGGACACAGTCCTTCCTTTCGTCACTTTTGCCTACAATTCCGCATTGCAACGAACCACTGGTTACTCCCCGTTTTTTCTCGTGTACGGCCGTTCTCCCACTACCCTTCTCGACGCCTGCGAGCTCCTCACCGCCTCTCCCCGAAGAATTTCTCTCCTGCGTGGCCCAATGCCGCCACCTTGCTCGCCTGAACACTCACGCCTGCCAGGAGGATCGCAAGAGTCACTACGACATGACGCACCGCGTTGTATCATTCAACCCTGGATACGAAGTCTTGCTTTCTACCCATCTCAGGACGCCTGGTCTTTGTGACAAGTTTCAGCCTCGTTTCATTGGTCCCTACTTAGTGCTCAACCAAACTTCACCAGTAAACTACCGCGTCACCTCTGTTGATCCTCCCCCGGACCGCCGTTACCGCGGGACTGAAATTGTCCACGTCTCCCGCCTGAAGCCTTTCATTCGGCGCTTTGCATCGGACTAATCGCGGCCAGGCTGGCCGCTTCTGAACGCACGGGTAGTTAGTGTGAGCACTTTATGCGCTTTCGTCGTCGTCTCCTCTCTGGCTGCGACTTCATCCTCTTTTCATGCACTGTACATTCCCATCGTCATCGCTTGGTGCTGTTCGCTGGAAACACGTCTTTGCCAGCGGGCTGGAATAAACGTCTCCCTTGAAGTCTTCCCTTACAATATTAATTTAAGGCGTGAGCATTCCTTGGCTCATCAATGGCGTGAGCGGGAGGTTTAGACAGAAGTTTGTGGAATGAAGTTGTCCGCATGAACTCACAATCATAAGTTGTGTGGGGAATGAAAGAAAAATGTAAAATTTCGTTAAACAACAGGTCTTGAGCAACAGATAAGTAATGAAATAAAATACCTCAAAATAAAATAAACATAAAATAAGAAATAAACAATAAATAAATAAATAAAGTAACTAGGTTGCGAAAAATAAATGGAAACGAAAAAAGAGGAAGAAAGAGAGTTCAGGGGAAGGCATTCGTGTTCGCGCTCATAAGCGGACTCAAATACAATCCTGTATTTTTTCTAACAGACTTGAATATATGTTCCAGCAGCAGGGCCTAAAAGGTCATGTTTTTGTAGCTGACCGCGCGTCACTTTTCCCGGCTCGAACTATATTCTTCGAGCACTGTGTGGCTCAGCAGAAAGAGCAAGAAATAAAGAGGCAGAGGGAAGTCAGGGAAGTTTATCGGAAAGTTGTTCTGGTGGTCTACTCTGCACTGGGGAAAAGGGATGCGTGGACTGCAAAGGGAAAGAGAGAAGGCGCCAGGGGCAGAGTCCCATCTTGTCCCTCAGGCCAGTCGTTCTCAGGAAGCAAAGCAGTGTCTTGTAAGCCGTGAGGGCAGTCCATTGTAGTGGCCACGGTCCCAGGACTATATACATTATTATAGGGCGCTGATCGAGGTGGTCCAGTGCACAACGGAGCGTACGTATTTCGGTGGCCTAAGCACAGCCCTGACACAAGAGATTTGCAGTTGCTTCTTCATAGCCACTTCCTTCATAAGCAGGGCTGTCAGCCATCTAAATCCGAAACATGTATTCTTTTGGAAAGGCAACACCGAGCGCTAGACGGCAAAGCAATGTTGATTCGCGATGCGGCATATTTTGGACAAGACAACGGCTGAAAAACTGACCACTGCGGCTCAAAATTAATGGAATGAACGTTGAGGGAACCAATATGTTGTTTTGTTTTCATCTATATTTCCTGTGTGAAGCTTCGCGAAAATCTAAATGTGGCACCGTACAACCAAATAAACAAAAAGAAGTTGCGCTCACTATGCCCCCATGACCAAAATTTTGAATAAGGTTCCTAGCTTCCCGGATCCTACTGTAAGCATGAGATTTTGAGGTAGATTATGCTGTTCAGCGGTCGTTGCTCACACGCAATAGTCTGGCATAAAAGCTACTGCAATGAAACAAATCTATGGAATTTTTTTCTTTAGTTTATACTATATGTTCGACGTTCACCAAGCACCGAAACACATCCCACGCTTCGTAAATGCAAAATTCGGCGCAAATGCTTTCAAAGACTTTGGTCTATAATGAAAGGGAATGCATGACACAGGCATCAAGCGTTACAGCTGAAGCCTACTCGCCATACGCAGTTGCGAGTTTAGTATATTACCGCACAGATTGCCTCGAAAATGTTGACGCTCGTAGTCAGTAGAAGGTGCCGGGAAGCAGTGTTGCGCGGCAGTGGAAGGAGGGACAGACCCGCTGTGAAGAAAAGCTGATAGACCACTGGGTGCAACAAAACTGGCGCTAGGCCCGACACGTGCGCAGTGATGTCAGCAACAGCCGCTGTGCCTAAGCTGCTGACCAGAATGTGGATCCGGTCAACCTGCGGAGCAGAAAACAAGCGACTGATTTGCATGCAAGAAATTTCAGTGGCTTAACTTGGCGAACGCTGTAACGCAGCGAACAGCGAGGACGCTGCCTAGGCGCCCGAGGCTCGTCCATGGCAGATCCGCTGCACGCTCGCGAAAGCCGTTCTATATACCTCACGACTACGTGGCCATGACGTGGTATCACACGGACTTACGACACCTCAATCGGAGTTCATCGCTTGGCTTCACATCACCCCATGGGATTTTCTTCAGGTCAAAGACCAACCCAAAGGTCCCTCAGTGACAAAAGCCGTGGGTAAAGGTCTGTGGTCAAGGGTACTACACCAAAACTGCACCACATATTGTCATACATTGCTAACGTGGTTGGGTTGAAAGTCGTTCATGTTCATTCCCTGGCCTGCGCGACCACTGCTTTACCTAGCTTTTAGCTTCAAAAAGTTGCACAGCTCATCAAGGCAAGACCCTGCTGCGACTGTACCCACAGAATGTAAACATAAAGTTCCTTCTTCATGATATGTGCATGCAGTGCTCGTAAAGGTAATTTTCTTACGGAAAGACGGATGACACGTGAAATAAAGTATTGTTGACATGTTGAAAAATTACTTGTGGTGATGAGTGAAAAAAATTTGATACCTCGTAGCAACTGCGCTCAGCGTAAGAAAAGACTCAATAGAGATAAGATCGTTATTTTTAAAAATTATGCAGAGCCTTAGCGACTATGGGGTCGTAAAAACAGTTCTTACTTGAGACCATGATCACTTGCTATCACCCACTGGAAGATTTCTATGATATACATATCGGGGCCCCGCGCTTTATGTCACCCGCCTAAGCAAAAAGAAACTGCATCTGAACAATCATAATTAGAATAGGAGATCTTCTTTGAAAGGCAGATGCGTACCCTGGAATAGAAAGCAGGAAGACTGCGTCAACTACAAGACAACTGTCTATCCCGTAAGTCTCCAAAACCAGGTTCCTGTTCTCTTAATTTGTCGCAGAAAATTTCCTAGCCTCATCATCGCAGTTCGCACCTGAAGAATGTTTTGTTACCTTGACTGAGGAAGATGGAGAGGAAGAAATCATTATTTCAATAATGTTCTAATTGCTCTCCATTGTTCTGGCTTGGCTTCTTCTCGTGTGGCTTGCCTTTGCTTGGCTTAGAAGCGAATCGGTGCATAGCCAAGGAGAAAAAAAAATCGAGCTGGGTGCCAAATTCTGCAGACCTCAGTTAGGTGAAGTGCTACAATAGGCTTCGTAACGGAGCTCGCGTCCTAAAGAATTGGCTGCCCCGTGGAAATCTCGGACTTGAATATATTTGCCATACACAAGGACACGCCCTTGAGATTGCGCTTTTTTTTTTGTGGCTGCCTTGGCAAATCATTTTAGATATTTATCCGCTAGAAGGTGACATGTTTCAACTAATTGTTGCAGAATCCTCCTCGTATTTGAGAAGAGCACCTTACCGGCATTCAGTACCCTGAGTGTGCAAAGCAAACGAACAGGAAAAAGCAGTTTTTATGTGTATCAGTCTTTGTTGCAATCATACTGTCGACTGCTTTCTGTACATCGAGCGTGCGAATACACATCCTAGCTATACATTCGTCGGAGGGTTTTGATGGCAGCTGGCGGCCCGGGCCGCCAATAACAATCCGCGGTTTCACAATATATATACCAAAATTTGGTATCCTTCGTCTCCGCAAGTGTATGCTCCAGCTGCCTGCTAATACCACAGCCTCTTTTGAGGCTTCGTTTGAAGAGCACTTGGTTCAGAGACTCTTGTCCCGGACTGTACTTTCACACGCAATAATTTTACCGCAGAATATTTTATGCAACAGTAGAGTGCTTCAAAGAAAAAAAAACAGTATATTAAGAACATAGTACACGTTCTAATCTATTGCCAAGAATAGTTGTACTGTTCAATTCAGGCTCGAAGCAGCCGGCTTTCGGCTTTGTTTGTTCGTTGGCGACTCCGGATGCGACCCGTCATCGCCAATCATTGATGCTTGCGCATTGTTCCAGATGTTTGTGGTTGCTTTGGCGCCTTATCAAGATGGTCCGAAAAAGGAGTAAGCCGGGCTAGTTGTTACATTCTTTGCATAGAAACAGCGCAGCAGACGGGACCAAGAAAGGAAGACACACACACGGCGCCCGTCTGTGTGTCTTCCTTTCTTGGTCCCGTCTGCTGCTCTGTTTCCATGCAAAGATGGTTCCTTTCCAGCTTTAGACCGATCGCGACCGAGAGCGGCGAGCATTCTGTTGAATGAATGCTAGGCGCGCCTATTTGTTTTTCCGACGCCGATTTACATCCCTGCCACGCAGCAAATTTAATTTCATTCCCATCGAATGATATTAGCACCTAATGCCATTAATCGGCTGCTACACGGGAAAATTTATTGTCATTAGGTTGGAATGACATTCGCCATCGAATGAATTTGAGGAACTCATTCGCATTCGGTCTCGAACCGAATGTGTACACTGGACACCAGATACGCAGCAGAAACAAGCGACGCAAAAAATAGCATACGCACTGCAAAAGTTACAAATTACATTTATTGAGTTCTGGTAAAGAAATATTTATTTTAGTGATAACCTCTTGACACTAGAAGCTGTCGTGGATATTTGGTACTATCTCTCCCATCAGCAGCCAACGGCAGCGGCCGACCGTGAAGCAGGGCCTTTTCCGCGGCCGCCGATCATTTTGGGTTGCGTGTTCCTTATTCGTTGGCGTTTCATGTTCGTTTAGCTCGCAAGTACTTAAACATGTAACTGAGCCCTTCACCGTTTGGAAGTCATTCACGCGAAGCGCGCCTCCGCGCGCCGCCGCGTCAGCCATTTTGTTTGTTTATGCTTATCGGATTTGTGGTTGACATAGTACTTGACTTGGCTTTTTATGACTAAAGTGCTGCAGAATTGCCGTGAATAATATTTTAAGCATATATTATTGCACAGAAATGTTCCTACCCACTTTTGAAATACGACATAACAATTTCAAACATCCTTTATGCGCGATGACGTCTTTCAATTGTACTATTTTTTTTTCACTGATCGTCACTGCCATCATTTTCGAATTACATTATTTTTTACCGCCTAGCACAGAAGAAGACTGAATGACATTCGATGCATCGAATGACATCCGGATAGAATGACATTAAGTTTGCCTTGTGGGAGGGATATTATTCTGTTCCCTGAAGGCACGAGTCAGCCCAACAAAGAGTTTCCTTTATAATTCCCTTTAGCCCTTGTTTCCGACTTCCAGGGACCACCACGTGACAATATGCTGACCATCGTTCGCCTTCGACAGTTATTTACATTTTTTCCTACAGAGCACCCAGATACATACGTCTGTTTTAATGCTTTTAGCAGGTATGGTGCACGGTATTTCAACCTGATTAAGCCATTATTGGTAAGAGAAAATTGCAAAGCCCGTACCTCCATGTACCATACGCCATACGTTAGTTCGTAATTATGTTTTTGGGTTGTGCGTACCTACAAATGCTCTTTTTGAGTCCACACTTTCCTTACCGCACCTGTTCAAATGGTTCAATTTAAGCAATTATGCAAAATTCCCCATTCTGAGCAATCCTGGGCACTTGTGGAGAAGTAATGCGGTACAAAATGTCTCAAAAAGCTGTACTTCAGTTATTTTTTTTCTCTAAGCCACATGTGAAAGTTTTTGAATTTTAACGCAAAACCTGCCACATGGAGCGATCGCGCAAGCACGGCACCCAAATTAGCTGCTCTTCTTGCCCTAACTCTGCCCAACAGTGACAATGTTCTCGTGATTTCGCAGCATCGACACTCGAGTCTGTAGCTGCAAGCAACAGCTGTGTGCGAAAAGATGATGTCTATTGGCCTTTTTTTTTCGGAGTGAAATCATTGCTCCTCTAAGCTGGAACTATCAGAGAATTGCCCACCTGTAACTTTCGCTTCCGCTGTTTCCGAAAGGCTCCACCTTTTACGGGGCTCTCAATTTACTGGGCATGTTCTGAATGATTCCTTGGCAACTACTGCGTATTGGACACAGTTGTCTGCAAGACAGCCCGGAGTCTAACTTGAATCAGAACTGTGGTCTAGCCTCAAACGCTGCGCTCAAATGTCTATATTTTTGCAGTGAAAGCTACATTACGGTACCATTTTGAGCCTTCAGCGTAGCGGCACCATGCGGTGTGGCGTGCGGCGTAGCCACGCTGTCGCGTGGTTGCTCACGTGGTGAGGAGCAGCCGCCGGCGGAGCGGTGCCGAGCCTGATCACATGGTTGGTTACGTGACGAGCCAGTGGTGCGGAGCAGCAGCTGCTGCCAGCGGCGCAGCGCTCCGGCGAAACCGAGTTGCAACAACTGTGCGCATGCGCCGCGTATTGTGGGACGAAGATGAAGAAGTAATGCCCAGCGAAACGGAGCGGCGAAAAACTGACGTTGCCTTCAAATGAGCAAATTCCACTCCGTCTGCTATAGCTATTGCGTTACTCCAGGTTTAACCAGAGCTAAATCACCGCCAATATTTTGTTTGTGGGCAGAGATATTTCGTCATGATTACCGTTGTCATTTTGAATACTATTTTTTGGCATATTAGAAAAAACGTATTCCACATTTTTTTCTCCTATTAACGGTTGCATGTGTATAATATTTGAGCGACCTTTTGCTGAAAATGCCAAAAAATATTTTTTTATCTCGTAAGCAACTTACAGTTCGTTTTTTTCTCAGCATTTTTGAAAACAATTACAGTCGTCACACTGACCTGTGCTGCCTTAAAGAAGGCCTGAAATAAACGGGGGAAAACCTTTCTTACGTACACCAGCCTCAAATCGCCAATTTCTTTGTGAAAAACAGTGCGGGAAGTGGGGACGCAGGAAAACAGACGCTACGCAGCGTTTTGTTGCGTCTCAGTTATCGTGTGTCCCGTCTTTCCGGCCATTTTTCACAATGAATCATTACCAACTCGCCTCACCACAGCCTTAATTGCCAGCTTCCAGTAGTAAGAAAAATTTCAAGGTGCTTTAGTACTTTTATATAAACCTATTCCATATACAGGGTGTCCAGGTTAATTTTAGACACCGGTGAAAAAAGAAGACATTTGACATAGGCCAGGGAAACCACTTACATACGCCTACCAACCGGCTTGGGCATCATGGGGAATTTTTAGTTTTGCAAATAGTTAAATAGCAATTAAGATAACTTTTTAAATGCGTAAATATTGACTTAAGACAGCGAATTTGAATAACAAATTTTTAGAGCACCTTCAGAAACCTCCATTCCATTTATTTGCAATAACAAAAGCCTCACGTGTATCTTTTTTCCGAGCGCCAAAGGAAGCTTGCGAAATACAAGAAAAACAATCACGTGACTAGCGCATTCGCGCGCCACGATTGTGCTGCTCGTGGCGCGACGACCACCACTGCTCCGGCCGGCCGATAAGTCGACAGTGGTTGCACCGTCGCCTTTGCAGATTGGCTCGCGCGGTCGTCGCAACCACCGTGGACATGCGGTGCGCTTAACTCTATAAGGGTGAGCAAGGCGAGGAAAGTTCCTGGAAGAAATCGTCATACTGCGGGAAGACAGTTCCTGTAACGAAATCAGTTTGTGGCGGGAAGGCAGTTCCGGCAAATATAAGCACGTGCTTTTAGTGTTGTGACACTAGTATGAGGTGAGTAGTTGGATTAAGCGAAATGTACCCCAAGGTTTTGCAACGATTTATGTTTTTAGTGATGTAATCTTGGACAGAATCCCAGATGGTAGATGCGTACTCTATTTTAGGGTGGATCAAAGTGGTGCAGGCAAAATTGTGTAATTGAGCAAGAGCCTGGCAAAGGTTCTGTTTAAGAAAGCCTAGCAAGTGGTTATCTGCTGCAAGCATGAAATTAATGTGGTGATTCCAGGACTAGTCTGTGTGGAAAATTGAGTCCAAGGTACTTTTTTGTATTCGTAACTTCAAATGCATCATTGTTAATCTTGTACGAACTTTGAAACCGGCTTATGTGGTAGGTAAATGGTGTGGTTTTAGTTTTAGATAGATATAATGCACTAACTAGGAAGAGCACCGTTCACCTATTGCATTTAGATGAATTGTAAAGCGGAGCTGTGAGTGCCACTGGATGCATTGCGATGCAGAACACAATCGTCAGCGAATAGTCTAATATGGGAAGAAACACACCCAGGAAAATTAGTACTGAAAATTATGAGTAACAAGAAACCAGTCGCACTACCTTCATGTACACCAGACGTTACAGAGCCAAAATTAGAGCTATAAGTATTAACAAAAGTGATCTGCATTCGAGATTAAAATCTTTTATCTAATAAAGCACATCAGTGCGCAGGTGACAACTTGTGTATTTTTTAGCAATCGGTGATGTGGTACGTGGTCAACTGCCTTGGAAAAGTCTAGAAATGTAGCTTCAATCTGAAAGCCAGCGATTATTGACAAATATATGCCATGATGAATCTACGCGAGCTGTGTTTCAGACAAACAAATTTCTCCGAAAACCATGCTGGTACCTATGTATGATGTTATATTCTTCTGAGTAGTGAATTACCTGAGGGTGTATTATGTTCTCTAATAGCTTGCATACGGCACTTCTTAATCATATTGGGCTCAAATTCATAAGCTAGTATTAAAACAAGTGCAGCTCGAAAGCAGCCAGCGTTTCTGCCAGCCGCTTGACCTGCTCAACCGCATACGTGCTTTACTTAAAAACAGGGTGAAGAAAAACTCTTCAAGAAGTCTACAATGTCCCAGAACGGAGGATATGTGCTTTATTATCGCCTGTTACGACGACATATCGCAGAATGGGTGCCCTCCTGGGCACTGGCTATTCACCTGTCGACGACGCCGTAATACTTCGGATGGCTCATAATTCACGCACATGCATTGGCCATGAATGCACCTCCCATATTCATTGGACTGGTGCTGGCAAATGTCATCACACTCGATGGGGAGACAGGCGTCGGTGGCGGAAAGCAGGACGAGGAGGACAGCCGTCAGAAGTAAAGGAGGCGTGACAGACATCTTCGGGCTCAGAATGCTGGTGAAAACAAAAATATCTTCTTTGTGAATGCGTCGAGCATATCTGGCGGCTCAGGAAACCGAAACAACTGCATGTATTGGTTCGAGATACACTACGCGCAGCGTATAACTCAACTTCATTCTTTATAGATGTAATTGGCAGTACAGTGACTCAAAAATATGCGTTCCAATTTTGTATTGCTGTACCTCCGGCATGCATGGTCCGCTGTATCGCTTGTTGCGCCTATTATTAATTGTGGTGTCTGTGTTCTGCAACCAGGTGGCCGCGTAATCTGGTTGCCCGGGCAATTTCTCTGGATATCCGCAGCCAATCAGACAGCATAGATAGTGACTGGCAAGGGCAGCTCTGCATTGTGAGGCATAGTTCTTGTTGAAGGAGCATGTGAGCTGACTTGAGATTCGCCGCCAACTGGTGCGAGTGTGTGGCCAGCAGTAGGCATCCCGAAGAACCGTCTTCTGCTCGTTCGAAGGCTGTAAACCAAGGCCCACATCAAGAGCGAAGAAAGCAGCCCTGCATAACTGCCGATTTGACAACACCGCGCAGGTGGAAAGCACGGCTGCCAGCCTTGTACCGAGCAGAAGACGGTTCTTAAGGATGCTGCCTGCCTTCTCAACGCACACTGCCACAAGTCGCCAGTGAATTGTCAGAAAGCTCACGCCCTTATTCAATGAGAAACATGTCGGCCAGCGTTGCCCATGCCGGTCTCTATCCATGCTGTCCTCTCGGCCACTGACATGCACAGCAAGAAAGTGCACTGAAAAGAACAACATGGATGTTTCGGACTCGTGCTGTCGTCTGATGACGGAACATAGTGCCCACTACTATGAGAGGTGCGATGAATGCTATGACGGACCATACAGTGTGCGAGATACCAAAGTTGTAATAATACTGTAGGGCCCTCATGGTTTCCATTAGGAGCGATCACTAGAGAAAAAATTGTTTTATTTTCCATTTGGGATTTTGGAATTATCACGATCCAGTGACTAGTAAATCTACTTCTCGCTCTGCAAATGTAGCTCCGGTTGTTTTCTTTTCTCAAACAACATATTTTTCTGGAAGCGCCTTGCAATAGCTCGACCATATATCTTAATAACAAGGTAAACTGGAAGCAATACTAACACCAGACGCGAACTGAACTGGGATGCTGAGCTGAATTTTGTCCTGCGCAACTGTATTTTCAAGCAGTACCTAGTGAGGGAATCCTGAAATTCTGCCTGATTTGGGAGTGCACTATTCGATAACGCATTCTAAAATATCCCATCGAGTTCTTTACTCGCTTCAGAAAAACAATTTGAACACCTAGAATTGCCAAATGCAGCAGTAAGTCTGAGAGCAGAGCAAAATTTGTGCGTGACCATCGTTATTTTGTTCACGCACTGTCTTGTTAGCCTAGTGCGCTTTTGTACTGGTGCCATAGTAGAGTACTATCTTCCGCAGTGGCCAAAAGGGGGCATTGCTAGCATATAATTTATTTTCCATTTTGATACGCATAGGGTGCGAGGGAGAAAAAATTGTCGAGGGATTACAGTAGCACTTAATGCGAAATTTTAGCGCAGCTCGTCACATATTCTCCAGCCGCGGCGGGCAGGTGGCGTGTTACGCCAAAAACGCCGACGACTGTGACCCACAATACAGGAACGGGCGCCTAACAGTCGCGCTCTAAAAGGAAGAAAAATGGTTTGCGCTGCACCAGGCGGTACCCGCCGCGGTGGCTCAGTGGTTAGAGCGCTCGGCTAGTGATCCGGAGTTCCCGGGTTGGAACCCGACCGCGGCGGCTGCGTTTTTGTGGAGGCAAGACGCTAAGGCGCCCTTGTGCTGTGCGTTGTCTGTGCACGTTAAAGATCCCCAGGTGGTCGAAATTATTCCGGAGCCCTCCTCTACAGTACGTCTCTGTTCCTTTGTTTCTTCACTCCCTCCTTTATCCCTTCCCTCACGGCGCGGTTCAGGTGTCGAACAATATATGAGACAGATACTGCGCCATTTCCTTTCCCCCAAAACCAATTATTGCTATTATTATTCACCAGGCGGAACGATCCCATACATTCTGAATGTAAGTCTGCTTCCACATACACACTGACACCATTTTCAACCTTCGGTAAATTTCTAAGGTCTTGCATGAAACGACACTGACGTCATATTAAACTTGAATTATCATATAACTGTGCTTTGTTTACAAACGATTTACTAAGCTAATCACTGATACTATAGGAGAAACATAGCTCTTCAAGCAACCAAGAGAACCTGCCAGTTTTTCGAAAAACTACTCGATATTACGACTTAGTTACACAAGAAATCATTCGCCACATAATCAGCCTCTACATAGCCTCCCCAGGTTACAGAAAGTCATTGATAAAATTTAAAGCTCAGCAGTCATGCCGATATTGTGCACCGGGGGGTGCGCAAGAGGCTTATGTAAAGGTGCTAGGAAATAGCTGTAGAGACTGTACAGCGACTATGCTTCTCGTTGTGCTTTATTGTGTTCTGGGTTCCTTAGCATCAGATAAAAGGTTTTATAGCTATAACTATATTACGGTAGCATTTATAGCCTTCAGCGTGGCGACGCTGCCACCCTGTGTCTGGATGCGCCGCCGCGCTGTCACGTGGTGCGACAGCGGCGCGTCGCCGTTTCTGATCACGTGGCTCGTCATCTGGTTGGTCACGTGACCAGCCACGTGGTGCGTAGCAGCTGCTGCTGCCGGCGGCGCGGCGCCCCTGCGAAACCGAGCTGCCGCAGCTGTGCGCATGCGCCATGTCAAGTGGGACGAAGATGAAGAAGGAACACCCAGCGAAACGAAGCGGCAAAAGAGTGACTTTGCAATTCACACGAGCAAGTTCCACTAGGCCAGATGTAGCAGTCGCGGTACTCCAGGATTAACCAGAGCTAAACCACCGCCAATTTTTGTAACCAGCATTACAAATTCCGCATTATGGTTGCTGCCCTTGAATTTGCTATTATGAATCGTGCTCTATGTCTTGTCAATGCTTCTCTTCAGTTTATATTATTCTTCTTCAGCTGTCTCTGAACTAGGAAGTCGTCATACTAGGCCGTTAAAAAATATATTAGGTCATAACAAGCCATGACCTCTGAGTTAACACCCCGAGCTGGACCAAAGGTTAGGGTGCGGCTTGCCAGTTCTGTGAGCGAAAAAAAATGCTGTGCATAAAAGTAATGGGCTGGGCCATCGATTGGGGAGAAATCATTCTAAATTCATTGTGCATATTGCCGCAAATATTTGCATTGTCTGTTCGTTTTTCAAATCTGCCACCAAACCACTTTATCGCTTTGTTTGCGACGCAAAACGCGACCAGATTTATCTCGATTGATCGCAGCCAGGCAGAGCTGATTTTACGTTGTTCCGGAACGTTCTAGTAACTTTGCGCTCTTTATCTCGAAAGTTCGCTATCAGCTTTAAATTGAGCACGGCCGACAGCGGCGGGCATTCTGTTCGACGACTGCCGAGCACGCTTGTCGCCTCGACACCGCCGAGTGATTCAGTCCTTTTGGGTGCAAGTCAGCCCAATAAACAGTTTTCCTTTAGAAGACAGTTTCGTCGGTCTTCATCGCTGCTTCGACTGCCATCACCACTACGTGACAATATGACACCACCTGCTCTCATCCCTCCCCCCCCCCCCCCCCCCCCGATAAGAACTGCGGAAATACCATTGTCAAAGACTGCTAAAGAGAGGTAAAATAACTTGAAACAAAGAAGGTTTCTTGTCTCGGTTGATCACCACAGACTCTTAAAGTACACCAGGCAAGAAACGGCAATTCTAAAATACATTACAATAAAAAGCCGTGGCAACAAGGCAGAATAACGGCGAGTTCTGAACTTTGTGAATTTTTGAGAGCTGATTTCTGAAAAAAGTGAAATTTTGAGAAATGACTACAGAACAAATCATAATCTAGCATTAGAGCTAGCCTCATTATTTCGCTACTTTTGGGCATCTTATTTGAGATGTAAGTGTGCTAAAATTTTGGTTTTTGGTGGCTGTTGGATACTTTCATGTGACATTTTTAAGCTAATTGCTTAATATCATGCTACAATGGAGTTTTATGACAGTTTTCGTGCTTCTTTACAGTGGTGTTCACCGTTTGGACAGGCTTCTTTATACTTCTACGAAAGGTGGTAGCAACCGCTTTAGCAGTCTTTGAAATAATGATTGTATACTTTTGCATCGGTATTTTGGCTTGCGGATTCCTCCTTTTTTAGCAGGGTTCGTCCAGAGAGAGACTACTAGTTTTTGGGAGGAATATGGCAGCTAATCAAGTTTGAGTATTGGTGGAACTTAACACACCTTCGTTCTCTAGTTCATTAGACAAAGAGAACAGAAATAGACAGTGGCATACCTTTTCTTTCACCCTTTAGTACAGAGGTTAGCCTCCTTGCCTACAGCGGCCGAGCGTGGCTCTGGGGAGGAAGGGAAATGAAAAATTGAAGCGGGTACACAGTTCCAAAGATAACACCTGCACTACAACGTTACAGTATGCACAGGCACAAACATACTGTCCCTATAAAAGCAACTGCGCCAAAATTTCATTTTACTTGCCCCGCCGAGCATCGCTACGGCACTATAGGCAGCTAGGGTAACTTCTGTACACGACTTTATAACTAGTGGGTTTCATGTGTGAACACTTTTCGAAAAAAGCTCAGAAAATCAGTGATACTTTCACATCTGTTTACCTGTTGTACACAGCACAAGCAGGCAGCCATCAAACTCCAACTCCACGCGTCAATTATGCACTGCGCTACTGAGTCTACCTTCGGAATTACTGTTTATTTGCGTTTAACATTCTATCTGGCTCATCAATTACTCTTTCTTGGAGGAGCCATTCTCATAGCGTAATCGTGTTTTCTGTGGAATCATTGTTCATCTATGCCATCGTCGTCATATACTGCAATTGGGCCCCATCCTTCTTTCTAGCTGTACAGTAAAGAGTCTTGCGCGATGCACTCTTGGCGAAGCCGCGTGTTGGCACATCCTCGACGTGAGTAACGATTGACTCTACGGTAACAATTCTTGGAGACTCTAGCATACTTCCACGATGCTCACGTAGGTCCAGAATTTGTCCGTTTCCAGTTTAAAGAAGATGAAATTAGAGAAAATGCTGCTGCAATGGGCAAACTCAGAGACACCTCTGAGCTTTATTGTGTGCAATTATCAGGCATTTTGCAATTGTGTAGCGATCACGTATTTTGACCCAGAGCTTAAGAGCAGTATTCATGAAGTGCTCTTTGAATGGGCTTTGTACGCCTAAATGCGCACGATATTTTTTTAAAAGCAAAATTCATTGCCGCAGGGCATCAATAATGAGTGAAGGTGTGATGAAGTATGTAGCAGTGATTAAATGAAGGGAAAAAAACTAGCTGATTTGATGAAGTCCCGCAGAGAACGAAGTTACGGTCCCTGCGTCCAGGGAATGTATGAAGCAGGGTTGCTTGGTAAAAGACCCGCTACCTTCAGGTGCCGGATCCTTGTAGGCTTGAGAGCTGGGCACTCCTACAATAAGCGATGAATGTCGGATTCAGTGTCCTCGTGGTTACATATCAGACACTTTGGCCGAGGAAACAAATCTTGGTACTGAGGCCACTTCTGAGCGAAAAGCGCACAATGCACACAGAGATTTTTTTAAGGCTTCCTTATTACGGTAGTTATACACACCAAACGTTTTGTTCTCTACAAATGGAATCATTTATGTGATGAGTTTTTGCTTTTAATTCGAAGAGTTATGGGTAGGTCTAAATGTTGCAGGAAGAATGCAAAAAGCTGCTTCAGGGTTTCTTCCCACGAAAATTATTTCACTGAAGTGTACTTATCTAATTATTTGTATTTTTCGCATACAGCGATGAGCATGGCAGCTAACTAGGGTGGCGCAAAAAGAGCGCCGTAGTAGGAACAAGAACTTAATCACATTGCTCAAATAGCTCTAAACAAATAAAAGATGGTAATGCAAAGTAATACTCTTAGAAGCAGCCACCTGAAGGCACGTTCTGGAACCAAAACAAACTTCAGTGAACATACGAGGAAAAGTATAATGATAAATAAGGCAAAAAATATCAACTTCTCTCTACGTATGGCTGCACAGACAGAGAAAGCTGTTGATTGCGTTACCGCGGCCAGTCCGTTTAGAATAAAACTTACCAGTGGTGCTAAACTTGACTCTCACTGCACTCTGATAAAAACTTTTGATAGTATTTCAAGGCAGTCAATACTGCAGTGCGGAACCAAAGCAATATCTCTTTTCTCAGCGCGCGACTAAAGAAATGGGTTGTTAATGCGAAGTAGTGAATTATAATTTTAAAAAATATCATCTTTCAATGCATTTATCAATAACGGTGGCAACTAGTTCATTTCTACGCCAACCATTTTCAGCAAAGGTGCAGCCGAGATGCAATTAAAAATTAGTGAGGCTAATTCTATGCGCTGTCATAATACGCTGCTTAGGAAGTGCACTAGGCAATCATAATGTTTTCTTTTTTTTGAAGTGCGTTAAATAGCACCAAGTGCCAGTAGTTACTGAGTACCAATAGAGGACAGAAGGACAAGAAAATCTAGTTGCTGGTAAAATTAAAAGTCAAGCTGGCGATGGCATGAAACTGGATTCATTTTATTCGAAGCTAGGAGAGAAAAAAATGGCTTTCGTTCAAGGCGGTTTATATTCTACTCTTCTTGCAAAACCAGATATTCGCTATCACTGCTTTCCTGTCGAAAGACATCTGGGGCGCAGCGTACATTGGGGCGCTTAAATTCGTAAAGGACGCAAGGAAAGCATTGACAACAACAAATAAAACGCATTTACAAGCTTAGACCCCGCGGAAACTCCATAGCAGCTGATGTATCGCACCTGAGCTCTGCTCCTGATGAGAACTATGTTTTTATGTCTGCTTAGAGTTCTTATTAATTCACCTACCATAAAGTGCTGCATGTATGCATAAGATGCGCCGCACTCATAAAAAGCACGCTTCGAAGCAAGCAACAATAGAAAATTTGGAAAAAAAATGCGGGGTCAACTGTTGTGTTCAGCACAGAGCTTGTAACTTACAAGTTTTAGAAGTATGCCGAGAGTCGCAAACCTCACCGGGTGCCAATCCTTCCGTTGAGACTGTAAACCTGAAAGTGCATCACGTTTAAGCTCACTGAGGTTCTTATTTCTGTATGTCAACCGTCTCGTTTCTGAGGACCTGAAAAAGTGCGGAAATCTTGCTTTTGATATGACGAGGTCTCAGGCACAGAAATTGCTCAGAATAAGCTTTCATATAGGCAAAATAAAAGTGACAGTTCAAAGACGCAAGCTAAATGGCATGAGCTGTGTATAAGTGAATGGCGCAAAAACCCTTTTCGAGCAGCAGGGGTGAGATATCTGGCAGCATGCGACTAAGAGGTATCCTGATGAAATCATCAAACAAAACTTGCTTTTTTATTTCACCCTAGCGCGATCTGCATTCAGATAGCCAAGGTGCGTGTTTGAGAGAATAATATGTGCTCTGAAAACCAAAAATTTCTGTTCTTGTCTTCGAGAAATGGCAGATATACACTGATCCGGAGTTCCCGGGTTCGAACCCGACCGCGGCGGCTGCGTTTTTATGGAGGAAAAACGCTAAGGCGCCCGTGTGCTGTGCGATGTCAGTGCACGTTAAAGATCCCCAGGTGGTCGAAATTATTCCGGAGCCCTCCACTACGGCACCTCTCTCTTCCTTTCTTCTTTCACTCCCTCCTTTACCCTTCCCTTACGGCGCGGTTCAGGTGTCCAACGATATATGAGACAGATACTGCGCCATTTCCTTTCCCCCAAAAAACCAATATTATTATTACATATAAAGCCTTCGGAGCGATTGCTGCACTGTGAAGAGGACTCACAAACCCGATTCTGAATAAGTGATGTGCCGGAAAGCATTTTTTGCGGCGCTTTGTATGCAGGTTATTAGAGAGCTTTAATAGCAAAAAAATGAGAGGTGTAAGTAAAGAAGAGAAGAAAATCAACATCCCATATTCAGCTGAATGCACGATACTATACAAAGTTAAAGTGGCTTATAAATAAAGATACAACGAGTGCTCAAAACATTGGTAATAAGCAGCGATATGCTGTGGGCAATCGTTCCAGAAATAAGTGTCAAAGATATAAAAAATAAAAGTTACAAAAGTTTGTTTGAAATATAACAGAATGAAGAGATTACGCATGCAATTATTTACCACCTTTGGTGAGATACATGATTGCTGAACAGTACAGCGGTAGTCCCTTTATCTAAGGGCACTGCTAAAACGTATAATTCGTCCTGCCGAACAAACGGCAAGCGTACATGTCAGCAAAAACAATGTGGCTTCGTGGTCATAAAGGCTATCTCTTTGTGGTCACTTGTACCATTTCGAAAATACCAGTGATGACCAAATGAGCCGTTTTTTTAGCCCTATACGCACTGATGTAGTGAATAAAACAAGTCCAGTCCAGTTAAAGAGAGCCACATCTGTTCCTGTAATAATCAATCAATCAATAAATAAATACATAAAAAATCACTCAATCACTTACTCTATCAATTATTAAATAAATAAATAAATACTTATTTTTGGTGCCCGGTAGCAACCCCAAGGCCTTGGTGCTCTCACACACACAAACGCACGCACGCACGCACACACACACACGCACGCACACACGCACGCACGCACGCACACGCACACACACGCACGCACGCACGCACGCACACACGCACGCACGCACACGCACGCACACACACACACACACACACACACACACACACACACACACACACACACACACGCACGCGCACGCACGCACGCCCGCACGCGCACGCACACACACACACACACACACACACACACACACACACACACACACACACACACACACACACACACACACACACACACACACACACACACACACACACACACACACAGGAACGCGCGCGCGCGCACAAACATGTACTATCAGGGACAAAAGTGGTATACTCCACGTGGCGGGAGCCGGATCAACGGAAAACTGCGTCGTAATTCCATCTAAACCACGAAAAACTGAAACGAGTAAAGCGACATGCCTGCAGATAATACAGGGCTCCCTTTGGTTGTCTCAATCCCAGACGCCGCCTGTAGTTGGCGCTACGATGCAGTTTTTCGTTGCTCCGGCACCCGCTGCGTGGAGTATACCACTTTTGTCCGGGACAGTACGTTCATTTCCCCACAACGGAAAGTGGTCAAATGATGTAATGCAGAGTCAGGGTGATAGAAAAAAAGACGTGTCCACTAAGCCTCTGCATTAAACAAAAGCGAGTCACCGAGCATAAAGCATAACAAAATGCGAAAACGCGAAAACAGCGAAAACAGTGGGAAATGAAAACAAGTACAACAGGCAATAGACGCATGAATAACAATCAGAAACAACAAACAGAGCGAATGAAAACAAGAACGACCTATCAGAGCAAAACACAGCCTACAGCAAAACACAGTAAAAAACAAACCAATCCAAATATGAACCAATAGTAAATCTCTACATACAAGCTCGAAATAAAAACACAAAAAATATAAGTGTTGAAAGCGTTACAGACAATCAGACGCGGGTACATGGCTTTAAAGTAAAAATAATAATGAAAACATATGGAAGTTAACAAACAATTAGGGACAAATAAACAAGACCAAAAAATACAGCTGGAAATGCACATGTGAAGTAAAAACAAAATGCTTGGAGAGGGAAGTTATATGTGAAAAATGGACTGCTT
Organism: Amblyomma americanum; assembly: GCF_052857255.1. Lineage (NCBI taxonomy): Eukaryota > Metazoa > Arthropoda > Arachnida > Ixodida > Ixodidae > Amblyomma > Amblyomma americanum. Next base: position 37,315,580 of record NC_135505.1, read on the forward strand.
AAAGTGGAACGTCACGAACACCAAATGTGAACAAAAAAAGTTTTTGAATTCATCAACCTGAGGACAAAGAGAATTAAATGACTGCCCTCTGTCCAGGGGGGGAGGGGGATTGTAGAGAACTTGGGGAATGGTCTGCACTCCCTTATGCACTTTTTTTGTGCAGGGAAAGGGATACGCGCTAGGAGATTAGGGCATAGAATGTGTCCATGAAGAAGGCTATACAAGAAAACTCTACCGGCCCTCACGCGACAAAAGTTAAGAGTAGAAAGCTGCGGTAGTTTGTCCATTTGGAACGATAGCTGAAAGTTGCGTAAGAAAACCTTTTTGGAAATATGCGGAAAAACTTTAGCTGAAATCTGTTGATTTTTTCAGAATCCGACTTGCAAGTGCCGCTCCATACTAGAGACACATACTCCAAAAGCGGCAAGCATATAGACAGGTAGAGCTTTAAGAAAGGAAGTGACCGGGGCTCGCAACTCTCTCGAAAGCCTGCAGTTGAAACAGATTGTACGCAAAGCCCGAAAAGCAATGCATTTAGTGTATACTACTGCTACTGCTACTAGTACTGGTACTTATACTAATACTGCTGCTGTTGCTGCTGTCACTACTACTACTACTACTACTACTACTACTACTACTACTACTAATTATAATAATAATAATAATAGTTGTTTATTCACGAGAATGTTAGTCATTTCCAGCCCGTTTAAGCAAAGTTGGCTTGTGAGCGGGACTGTGCAATCAGGCTAGAAACACTGCTTACAGAAAAAATGAAATCAGTATCAAAGTATCTCCTCATGACAATATACGAATAGCCTTCATACAATGAGAAATATACCAGTTTTAATCCCGTTATGTGACCTCATACCGATAGGAAGCTGCAAAAACACAGCCATAAATGCACTCTTACATTCATGTACTCCTTATAACATTGAAAAAACCATCATATGCACGTGTAACACTACATGTCAACTCTAACAATAATGTTAGACAGCCTGTTTTGGTATCTGTGCATGAGAGCCCAGGAAGGAAATTGTACTGGTTTTCGCAAACATTACAAAAATCTCTTCGTTTAATTTAAAACACTTTATTGTAGTCTACAGTCGACATGAACGGGCTGCGTTTGGCACAAATAATTTCTTTTTAATAGAAATGCTTCATCACACGATAAGAAGAAGTCTAACTTTGCTGCCTGGACTAGACGGTGACCGCATGATCGATGTATTTTGAAACACACATCTGTGCTCCAAAAAAGTGGTTTTATTTTTTTCGAACGCCTGCCCATCTCGTTGCGAACAGTGATGGCTTTGCCAAAAATAAATGGTATCCAAAGGTGTGGACAAATGTTATCCTTACCTTAGATAAAGAGCTTGGGGGTGTGACGCGGGGGCAAGTTCTCTACCATACGACTGAGAAGCAAGCTAACTAATTTTGGCAAAGTCGTACATGGAGTTAAATCTGAAGTGTTTCTTATGTCCACAGGCTTAATATCGTTGATAAGCACTGCATAACTTTCTCCAACATGGTGTGAACGCGTTGTTAGCGCTACAGTGCTGGCACCAGTTTCATAGAGACTGCCTATCCGTGCCTCTTATGTATGTTCTTACCGTGTTGTGAGAGATGTGGAGCGCAAGTACACGGGCAGTGTGGACTTTGGCTGCTGTTGATACGAAGAGCTATCACCGGGAACGAAGCGGTCTGTGGTTCGAAGAAACAGCTTCACACAGGCATGCTAGGGGAGCTTCGACGCGAAACGTCGAAGACCGTAAAAACGACCACTCCCGATTCTTCAGAAAAAGAAGAAATTCCATTGGATGGCGATCTAGGGACAAATTCTTTAATTAGAATAATTAAAAACATACAGCGTTTTCATGGTTCATTTTAAAACAAAAAATAGCGTTTTAATAATTTTTTTCCATAAAGGTCGTTAACGTTCCAAAGACAGTAAAATTCTCCTGCTTTCAACTGTTTCTACAGCTTATAGTGAACATAATTTAAAACTTCTCAACTGAGTAATTTTTAAGAAAATTCGTTCCAAAGTTAGCAAAAAAGTGACTTTTCTCTGAGATTGAGACTGAAAATAGGAGTTTAGACGCATCCGATAATAGGTAAGATGTTTTATAACGCACACAAACTTGGCTGCTTGTAATCTAGAAATTTTAAATCAAGTAAATTTGGTTTCAGGCCAGAACAATATTTAAAGTCGGCATTAGCCTCCTAGGTAGGTAATCCTGAACCATGTATTAAGTGCCGAACGCATGCTACTGTGCTGAATATGAACTGCAACTCACAACATATGACATCACAGGCTTGCTTAGCAGAGAGTAACAGTGCATATTGTTGCCTAGAAACTAATGGTAGCACGTATTATAGAGGTCAATATAGCTTGCTACGCGTCCGATGGGAACAAACTAAGGATGACGCTGGATGGTAAATCAATGCCCTATATCAATGAGCCGTCAACCTACAAAAACATTCAGCCTATTTTGTTGTTTGCATGGGCCGCATAATCCAACATTTTGTAGGACCATTGGGTTAGCTCTGCGTGCAGAAATGCGGCATCAAGTTTTGTGTGCTGCAGTTATTTTTGAGTACGACAGTGTGTATTGTGTAGTGAAGGCACTGTTGGTCATTACTTACCGAGTGGTTTGGGAGCAGAGCTTAATAATTTTTCTGGACACAAAAGTAAATTTAAGCTGTAAAAATTCTCGGTTACAAGCATGACATGGTGTGTATTAATAGCCAACTAACATGCTTATCTCTGTAGGGTCTTCATCCTTAAATGTGCACTAAACAGGAAACTGAACTCGTCTTTTTACCGCGAGAACTCTATCTACGCGTTCCGGGAATTCTTAGAAACATGGCAATATTGGCCTGTGCGACCGATTTCCTTAATTAAATCGGGTTAAATGTCCCGGCTCCTGCCCTTTTTTGAACTCAACGCGGTAGGTAGGAGGAGTCAACCAACGCGTCAGCGAGTCCCGCGGCGGCATCCCGCTCTGCCATCGGTGGAGTACGTAAATCAAAAAGTCAACGTGTGTTTTTATTTACGTGGGCCTAATTTGCGGCTCTATTGTCTCTGACTGAAAATTTTAATCACAGAATAATAATAATATTGTAAGGCAGGGTTTATTCTGAGAAGCTTCCTAACGGGAGCAGGGCCAACAGCGGGTCAGCTAGTCCAGCCGAGATCGTGTGTCAGGCGATGACCATGCAGCTCGCGCATATGCTCGTCTTCTTCTTTACAATGGAGCCAGGATCATGCAGCAGGCGATGACCATGCGGCTTGCGCATATGCTCGTCGTCTTCTTTACAATGGCCCCCGGACAGAAGAGGAGCCATCCTGGCGACTTAAGGGGCGGACAAGACAGCGGGGTCGTAGTATGTCTTGTGGCGCTGGACACGTACAGTCTTACGGCCGCGGCTCCTGAGATCGAGTGACGGCGTGAGGGGCTCAACAATATAGTTGACTGGAGATGTTTGTTCCAGGACACGATAGGGCCCTTGGTATTTAGCCAGCAATTTCCGGGAGAGGCCCGGAGTACTGGAAGGTATCCATAGCCAGACAAGAGAGCCGGGCGAGAAATATTGGGGACGTTGATCTTCATCGTGGCACGTTTTTTTGAAGGGACTGGGTAGCTGTCGTGAGCAACCGGGCGATCTGGCGGCAGTCTTCGGCGTGCCTGGCGGCTTCAGAAACGATGGTGCACTCAGATGCGTCAGGGTGGTCGGGGAGAACAGTATCAATGGGAACGGAGGGATGGCGGCCATAAAGGAGGCAGAAAGGAGAAAATCCTGTCGTAGATTGCGTAGCAGTATTTTAAGCGAACGTAATATACGGGAGAATAAGGTCCCAGGTCGTGTGGTTCGAACCGACGTACCTAGCCAGCATGTCCCCCAGAGTGCTGTTAAAGCATTCAGTGAGGCCGTTGGTCTGAGGGTGGTAAGCGGTGGAAGTCCGATGGATGACGTTGCACCCACGGAGCAGAGATTTGATGACATCAGATAGGAAGACACGGCCTGTGTCGCTGAGGAGTTCTCGAGGGGCACCGTGTCGAAGTATGAACCGACGCAGAAGAAAGGATGCCACATCCTGTGCCTTGGCGGTAGAGAGCGCGGCGGTTTCAGCATAACGCGTGAGGTGATCGACGGCAACAATGATTCATCGTTTGCCAGAAGCAGTATAGAGGAGGGGCCCATATAAATCAATGCCAACGCCGTCGAAAGGGCGAGGCGGACACGATAGCGGCTGCAACTCACCAGCAGTACGGGTAGTGGGTGTCTTGCGGCGTTGGCAGCCGAGGCACGAGTGTACGTATTTCAAAACGAAATTGTGCATGCCAAGCCAATACTAGCGGAGGCGGAGGCGCGTGTAAGTCTTGAAAATTCCTGCGTGACCACATTGCAAGTCAGTGTGAAACCATGAGCAGATATAGGCCCGTAGGTGGTCAGGAATGACGAGTAGCCATTTTCGTCCATCAGAATCATAATTACGGCGATAAAGCAGGTTATCTCGGATCTCAAAATGGGAAGTTTGACGGCGCAGCGCGCGGGAGGATTAACCGCCGATGGGTCGGAGAGAAAGTCCATAAGAGCACGAATTCATCGATCCTTGCGCTGTTTAGAAGGCACGTCACTTACGATGGGAGATTGCTCAGGGGCTCCGATTTCGCAGAGGCTGGCAAGTTCAGCAGGGAGCGGGGAGCGAGACAAGGCGTCGGCATCCTGATGTTTGCGGTCCGACCGGTACACGACTCGGATGTTGTATTCTTGAAGACGCAGCGCCCATCGCGCCAGGCGGCCGGAAGGATCTTTCAAAGAGGAAAGCCAACAAAGGGCGTGATGATCCGTAACGACGTCGAAAGGACGGCCGTACACGTAAGGGCGAAACTTGCCTAAGGCCCACACAATGGCGAGGCGCTCTTTTTCAGTCAGAGAGTAGTGAGACTCAGCCTTTGTAAGTGTGCGGCTGGCATAGGCAACGACATATTCGTCGTATCCATATTTGCGCTGAGCAAGCACTGCACCGAGACCAATACCACTGGCATCAGTGAGAACTTCAGTCGGGGCCGCCGGGTCGAAATGACGCAAGATGGGAGGTGCCGTGAGGAGACGACGTAAGGTGTTGCAGGCGTCGTCGCAGGCAGGTGACCCAGCTGAAAAATCAACATTGGCGCCGAGGAGCTGAGTCAAAGCGGCAGCAATTGAGGAAAAGCTGCGAATGAAACTCCTAAATTAAGAACAGAGCCCTAGGAATCTGCAAAGTTCCTTAGTGGTGGAAGGTCTAGGAAATTCAGTCACGGCACGAAGTTTCGCTGGGTCAGGGCGTACACCGTCTTTCGACACAACGTGACCTAATATTGTCAGTTCACGGGATGCAAAGGTGAATTTTTTAAAGTTTAGCTGTAGGCCTGCGTTTTTGAGGCATGTCCAGACGTCCCGCAGGCGAGATAGATGCGTTTGTAAGTTAGGTGAAAAGATTGCGATATCGTCCACGTAACACAGGCACGTCTTCCACTTGAGGCCACGCAAAACGGTATCCATCATTCGCTCGAAAGTAGCATTAGCGTTCCACAGGCCGAAAGGCATGACGGTAAACTCGTAGAGGCCGTCAGGGGTCACGAACGCGTTTTTGGCACGATCTGCAGCTGCCATTAGGACCTGCCAATAACCAGAGCGCAAATCAAGGGAAGTAAAGAGCTCCGCACCTTGTAGACAGTCCAGGGCGTCATCAATACGTGACAGAGGGTAGACGTCTTTGCGTGTGTTCTTATTAATGCGGCGGTAATCGACGCAAAACCGAACGGAGCCATCCTTCTTTTTGACGAGGACAACAGGGGAGGCCCAGGGGCAGGTGGAAGGCTGAATAACGCCGCTCTGAAGCATAGTGTCAACCTGTTCTTCAATAACTCTTCGTTCAGCGGCGGAAACACGATATGGGTGCTGTCGCAGAGGGGCATGGGCACCGGTTTCAATGTGATGCTCGACAGTCGACGTGCGCCCCAAACCGCTTTGGTGGCAATCGAAGGACGAGCGAAACTCCTCAAGTAGCGCAAGAAGCTGGGTTCGCTGAGTTGGAGGTAGAGTGGCGTCGATAGAGCAAAGGAGTAGATCGGTCAACAATGTGGCGGGCGCAGGAGTAGGTTAGCTGAGAACGTCCATGGCGACCGGCGGTGATTCTGCGGCAGCGTCGGGATGGTTGAAAACAGAATCAAAGAGCTGCACGGTGTCGACGCATTCTCCACGGCGCAAAGTGAAGGGGCTTGAAAACGGGTTGAAGACCCACAGTGCGGTGAGTCCGGCGGAGAAAGTGAGCATGGCGTAAGGCAGCGGCAGGCAATGGCGACGCAGAAAGGTACGAGATGGCGTGAAGAGGACACTGGCATCGCGAACACAAGCACAGGAGAGAGGCAAAATCACGGAAGAGCACGCAGGAATATCGGTACTGTTGGCGACAAAAGCTTTAGCAGGAACAAGGGCACCGCAAATTTCAGTCTCTGGCACGGGATTCGGCAACGTGGAGAGCGCTACTTGAGCCCGAGCACAGTCGATGACCGCGTCATGAAGCGATAGGAAGTCCCAGCCCAAGATGATCGAATGCGAACATGACGGCAGAACGATGAACTCAACCAAATATAGAATGTCTTCTATGACTACTCGAGAAGTGCACGCTGCTAACGGCTGGATGAGGTGCGCACTTGCAGTCCGTAACGACAGGCCAGAAAGGGGCGTCTTCACTTTCCTCAAAGATCGGCAAAGCGCTGCATCCATGACAGAAACCGCAGCACCGGTGTCCACAAGCGCCATCACAGATACGCCCTCTACAAAAACTTTAATTACATTGGCGGCAGACAGACGAGGCATTTCAAATTTCGACGACTGCGCACTTCTCGCCTCACGAACTGCGGCACCTAGTTTTCCTATTGAGTGGTCGAGGGACGCCGTCGCATCGGAGAGATGGAGCGCCGACGTGGAGAAGGCGAACGGCGTCCAGAGAAGGAGGTGCGCTGAGGAGACAGAGAACGGCTTAGGGGCGGCTCAGCAGGAGATGAGTACTGACGCTGGGACCAGTAACCGGAAACTTCAGGAGATGTTCGTGAGATGTTCATGCGTCGACGGCAAAGCCGGGCCACATGACCTGGCAAGCCGCAGAAGTAGCAGATCGGGCAGTTGTCAGGCGTGCGCCAGGAGTTTCCCAGTTGAGCAGGCGGTCGATTATCATCAGGCGTGCACCAGGAGGTTCGCAGATGAGCAGGCGGCGAAATAAAAGCAGCGGGCTCTCGAACCAGGAGGCGCAGCATAGGCAGGTGGACGAGGTCGCGCAACAGCGTCCGCATATGTCAGCGGCGCCGCAAGAGGTGTGGGCTGAGGAGCTTGCGGGAGAGCCTCAGCGACCTGTTGTTGAATGATGTGCCGCAAATTCGGAGTTATTTGTGATGACGGCTCTTGATGGCGTGCAATAAGCGAGAGCTGGCGAGCAACTTCTTCACGGATGATGCTCTTAATGTGCGGTAGGAGCGATGACTGGTCTTTTGCATCGTTCAGGCCAGCAAGCGAGTCGTCGTTCGTGGTGTGTTCGCGTGTCAGAGCCCTCTGCTTGCGTAGTTCGTCGAAGCTCTGACACAGGGTGACGACTTCCGCGACGGTGCGCAGGTCTCGCGCCAACAACATCTGAAAGGCGTCGTCATCAATGCCCTTGAGAATATGCCTGATCTTGTCGGCTTCGGGCATCTGAGCGTTCACCTTCTTGCACAGATCGACGACATCCTCGATGTAACTCGTGAAGTTCTCGCCAGTAGCTGTGACCGCGCACGCAAGCGCTGTTCGGCACGTAGTTTTCTGACTGCAGGGCGGCCGAATACCTTTGAGAAGTTAAATTTTAAAACAGACCATGATGTAATGTCCGCCTCGTGGTTCCGATACCACAGATTCGCAACGCCCGTAAGATAGAAAACCACATTGTTCAGTTTGGTTTCCGCGTCCCACTTGTATGCGCTCACCCGCTCATACGGTGCGAGCCAACCCTCAACATCATGGTCGCCCGTGCCACTGAAGATAGCGTGGTCTGGCTGTCGGAGAGAAGCAGCACAGATGACGGCGGCCGGGCTCACTTGGACGGCTTGGTGGTTAGGCATCGGGGTAGGGGGTAGCGTTCGGTTGCGGATTTCCAGGGCGAGAGGACGTCACCCCTCTCCTCCACCAAATGTAAGGTGGGGTTTATTCAGAGAAGCTTCCTAACGGGAGCAGGGCCAACAGCGGGTCAGCTAGTCCAGCCGAGAGCGTGTGCCAGGCGATGACCATCAGCTCTCGCATATGTTCGTCCTCTTCTTTACAATGGAGCTAGGAACATGCACCAGGCGATGACCATGCGGCTTGCGCATATGCTCGTCGTCGTCTTTACAATTATAATATTAATTTGTTTTCGCGGAAAGGAAATGGCGTAGTATCTGTCTCATATATTTTTGGACATCTGAACCGCGCCATAAGGGAAGGGATAAAGGAGGAAGTGAAAGAAGAAAGGAAGACAGAGGTTCCGTAGCGGAGGGCTCCGGAATAATTTCGACCACCTAGGGATCTTTCACGTGCACTGACATTGCACAGCACATGACCTAAAAAACCTAAAAAAGAAAATAAAAGTGTTACCGAAGCCGCTACGGGACTGGCTGAGGCGTTGGTTGACTCCGCCTACCTACGCGTAGAGTTAAAAAAAAATAAGGCGGGAGCCGGGAGGTTTAGTCTGATTTAATTAGAACTATCGGAAGCACAGGATCTTAATTAGGAGCTTCTAAGAATGGCCGGAACGTGTAGATTGTGTGAACTCCTCCTTCCTACCGCGTTGACTTCCCGCTGTAAAAATACGAGTTCAAATTCCTCTTAATTTAGGTCTGAATCGCAGGAAAAACTGACTTGTTGCGAATTTTTAAAGTAATTTTCCAAAATGTGCTGTTCTTTGCCCTTCTAAGTTTGGTTACGCTAATAGAAACAGTCGAAAAGAACAAAAAATGATTGCCGTTGAAACCCTTTCGACTTTTATGCAAAGTAGGTCTTAAAACGCCAAATGTATTGCTATTTTTCCGAACAAAGAAAACACGGAATATTTCTGCATGAATTCAGTAGTGAAGGCACACGAGAAAACTACGCAACTGGACCACCGAATATAAGATTTGTCAAGTTACACTGTATAAAGTTTGACTTTAAGATTCTAACTCCATGCAACTTTTGCTTCTCTGCTAAATTTTCAAATGGCGCTCATGTAAGGAAAATATATTGTTTCTGGAAAAATACTTGGTTGAAGTTGCATTCGCGTAATTGCCAACTTTGCCAGTTTTTCAACATAATCGGGAGTGCTCGCTTCTGTGGTCTTAGACATTTCGTTTGCACTGGAAACATAAATTAACCCGAATAGGTGTATGAATGGCTGCCGTTATTTTTAAACTCCTTACCATAAAATATTACAGCCAGCTATAGTAGGTGAAAATGAGGGAATGCCAATTGTTACAACCGTCACCAAAAGAAAGAAGTAAATTGGAGCATCACATGAGCGCTACTATTCCACACAAGGGTTCGTCGGCTTGAATACTTCTTCAAACTCTCAAGGGTTTTAAAACCTCCTTTCTAAGCAGCTATTCACCACATACACAGACAGCATAATAGCACTGGGCGAACGCCGGGCGATCACTGGCAATAACTGACATGAACGTTGGTGCTACACTGGAATTTAGACAGAACGCTACCATTTTGACACATTGGCCTGACTGTCAGGCTAGTTTTGTGCCAACATTCGGCCTATCGAACGGCCAACGCAGGCCTGGCATTGGCTTTGAGACATGGACGAGTAAAAGCCTGTGACGGACTTTCCAGCTATCGATGTCTGGCATCCAGTTTCTGACTTTGGTATATCTTTTGAACATTGGTACCCCACTTTCGAACACTGGCATATCCAGATATATAACATTGATACCCGGCTTTCAAACAGCAGTATTCCACTTTCGATAATTGGCACATCCAACATAACCCACCGGCCAATGACCGGCAGTGTGGATGTACCATTCAACACAGCAAATATTCAAAACAAAGGTGGCAAAGAATTCATAAAAAAAAGCCCGTTTATTGCATCGAGTTACAAGGATCACGCTTCTAGCGCACGCAGGATGGCGTGCGATACCACCAGTCATCTCGGGAATTAAAGGAAAGGAGGGCCCAAGAGAATGGTGTCAGAGGCCGTGGGAAAATGAGTTATTTTCAAGTTTGCTGTGTGCCGTTGATTCAGGCTCGACAATGCAGCTAGGCAAGCTGCTGTGTTACGGCTAAGGCATTCATAGAGTTCTTAACGGAGCTGTCCTCCAGCGAACTGATCAGTCATATCAGGACTAATTGTTTGAACTGCATTCAAAAAAATTTGTCGTCCAGTTCTTGCACGATCACCTCGCGATGCGTCGAGCCTGCAATAAGATTCATGATGTCATCATGAGCCAATTTTTTGCCGTCACATGACAGAAACAAAATGATTAAATAGCCCTGAATTTTATGAGACACAGTCTGTGTGAAGACAATAGACACATTTCAAAGGGTAATTTGTAATTCATGATTAAAAACCAAAAGTGCCTTATTTGCACGAAGGAGAATTTAATTTACTAAATTTGCCTCACAAATTTAGTTTTCGACAAATAGTTGATCTTTAATATAATGAGCTGTTTCGCACTCCCAGTAAACATATTCATTGTGACAAAAGCAGATTAATGTGATATTAAGAAGAATGTATTGTATTATTTTGTTTGAACATCATAACTTCATATCTCTAAATTGCGAATTCATTTTTTCATTAAATTAAAGATGCGCAGGTTCTGTTATCTATTCGACGTGGACCTCAAAACAATATTCCTGAAGAAATTTCTTTTGAATCTGGTTGAAAATACGGCTTGCTCCTTTTTTGCGAAATATGCTGACAGCAAGAAACTCAGGCCACGTTTGTTTCTTTGAAAAAATGAAACAGTATACCTTATTCGCTTCGAATGCATGTAATATGGGATTAGAAACTGCGGCTTGCAAACCACGCCAAAGCATCTGTCTGACAGTTCAGTCATGAGTTTTTTTATTAAGAAATAAATCAGGCAAATGCTTTAGCCAGAAATTGCCGATTTTATATTGCCCCAGGAAGTAAGGAAGCCGAAGAGAAACAGCACAGAATTACACATATGCTTACTGACTGGTCTGCAGTAGAGCACTAAGCGGTTCTGAATGTTGTTGTACATAAGCATTATATGACAAACGTATTCCCGATTGCAGCAGAATTAAAACCCGCTGGTAGACCAAGTAGTGAATGTTTGAAAGAGTCATCTCTCCGAAGAGGAAAGCAAATTTCTTACCAGTCTGGCAAATTTTCACTCCGCACGACTTCAGTTAAGACAGTTCGCAATGAGAGTAGTTACATAAAAATCGTCCTCGTGTTTTGTCTCGTTCGCGTTTCCTGGCGGAAAAAATAGAGCTGTATGTAGTAAAAGCAAAATTTACTCCCTAAACCACATTCATTTCCGAACGTATCTCAACAGAAGGGAATTGCAGTACTCACAAATTAGAACTGGCAGGCCAAAGTACTGAACCGTGTAGGAGCTCTCAAGTAGTATTCGGTTTGGCGTTCCGCTTCCACAGAAAACGAAGTGCCCCAGATAGAGTGTGCATACTTTTTCGCTGTGCTGATTGTGTGGTCGGGCGCCACATTGCCAGCCAAGCAAAGACCTGTTCACTCAAGGCTGTGGCGTGGTGATGCATCACGCTGTTCAAGCACGAGAGCAAGAGAAACGACTGTGTGGAAGAGGGGGGGAGGGGGGGCTGTAGGGTTCAGAGTCATTATCTTTTACAGAGCTCTTGTGGTCACGACAAAATACATCTAGCTGAAAGGTTGATAAATGGAGATGGTGAAAGGGAGGGAAGTAAGATGGAGGCACGAACGGCGAAGCTCGTAGCTGCGCGCGAGGAAAAATAGCTTGTAGAAATTGAGCAAAATCACCAACGACAAATAGCGCTTCGTGGGGTTGATGATTAGCGCGCTACGCAGAAAAAAAGTGCAAGCGTGCAACAGGGGGGGGGGGGGGGGGATGTGGGAAATAAATGAGAAAGGGCACGCAGACCGAAATATGTGAACGAGGATTGAAATTCTCGTAGAATGAGTCATGGGCAGTTCAGAAATCAGAAACGCGGAACCGTCAAGGTATTGTTGCAAAGCCGCAGCGAAAGCACCATGTTCGGTGCTCGAAGCGAAATATGTGGAGCTTCGAGATGGATTTCGCAAACGACGTCAGACATTCGCGTATTTTGTAGGGCCGTGCGATGCGGCTTCTATTAGTTCAAGATAGCTGAAAATGTTACCATCAAATAAAAAGAACACAAAATAATAAATAAGATGTCATGCAAGCATAATACGCGCTTCTTACAGTTGTATATGCGGCACACGTGACAAACAATGCAGTTTAACATGCGTCTAAGTATAAGCAGTTGCAAGTAGAATTATCCGGTGGTCGTCGAAGAATTCTGCGATTTGTTGATGGTTCTGATATTTTCGTATGTGAAAGTCAGACTCCAGCCGTCCCGATGCACAAAAACCCGTTTATTCACACATACAATCATATATACATCACGAAGAACGGAAGCGCCCCCTGGGAAAGAAAGAATTCGAATGGAGAACGAAAGTGAATAGAACATATTCCCCCCTTATTTTCAGTGACTAGTTGTTGGTCAGTATTAGTAAGAAAAACCCAAGGCATGCACACTGTACTTGTTTACACATATTTACAGACTATGTACACAACGACAGACAGCCAACTAATAGGTCTGATAGTCTTGGAGCCAGGCCCGTGGCCGGCGCTCTCGTTTTGAACGTCGCACTGTCGACGATGGCGACGGACTCGTAGACTGCCGCTGCAACGTGCCAGCTAGGAGACCGAGCCTGCGTCCTGGGGGAAGGCGGCTGTAGCACGGCAGGCTGCAGCACCTCAGGAGACCGCGGCTGCGGCGTGGCAGGCTGCAGCACGACAGCAGACCACGGCTAAGGCGTGGCAGGCTGTAGCACATCAGGAGACCGCGGCTTTGGCGTGGCAGGCTGATGCACATCAACAGACCGAGGCTGAGGCGTGGCAGGCTGCAGGCCATCGGTAAACTCTTTTATTGCGCCCAAAAACAGGGGACCAGTCAAAGGACCGGTTGCGCTGACTTAGAGGAGGTCGGCGGGGATCCTTTGGGATGCCGCGGCCTCCACCGCGCGCTGGATAAGCCAGCGTTGGTCTGCTGGCTTGGAAGTACACAGGAGAGACTCCCACGTCTCTGGGGTGTTTGCGTTGTCTCTGTTGTAATGTGTACAAGTCCACACCATGTGTATGAGTGTGGCCGGAGTTGAGCAGTGTTTACACATGGGGGCTATCCGTTCCGGAAAGATCCTGCTGTATAAGAGGGGGTTTGGGAAGCTGCCAGTTTGTAGTTTGCGCCATTGGACGGCCTCGCGTCTTGTTAGATCGCGGTGTGCGGGAGGATATGTGCACCTTTGGAGTCGGTAGTGCTGGAGTATGTCCGTGTAAGTGGTGAGTAGAGAAGTGCGTGGGATATTAGTGTCAGCGGAAGCAGGGTGGCTGATCACACTCTCGGCTCGGCAGCTGAGATCTCGAGCGAGAGTGTGTGCCTGGGCGTTTCCGCTGAACGACTCGTGGGCTGGAGCCCAAAGAAGTAAGCGAGATGTGGAAGAGGGTGCTGTAGAACGTAGAATGTGTAACGCCTGGCAAGAGATACGGCCAGCATCGTAATTGCGAATAGCCTGTTGAGAGTCACTGATGACGACTTTGGTATTAGGGTCGGCTAGCGCGAGCGCAATGGCAACCTCCTCAGCTGCGGTGACTGTTTCTGCATTGCGAATGCTGCAGGCTGTGTACCAGCTGCGGTGAGGGGCGAGAGCTACCGCCACCATCGCTGGCCTCGATGGATGGTAAGAGGCGTCCGTATACGTGACGTCCGGACGTCCGCTGAAGCGTTTCTCGAACTGACGAGCCCGGTCGGCCCGTCTCTCGGCGTGGTGTTCCGGGTGCATCCGTTTGGGAATGGGAGGAATGCGGAGATTTAGGCGATATTCCGATGTAAGCTCAGCGTAACTTGGGGCCGATCTCGGCGGGGAGATCCCAACTTGCTGCAGTACCGCTCGGCCAGCGTGTGTGAGTGAGAGCCGCTCATACTGGGCGGTGAGGGTTGCTTCGATCAGTTCGCTCACGGTATTGGAGATTCCGAGAGCCATGAGCTTATGGGTAGCTGTGGACATGGGAAGACCTAGGGCCGTCTTGTATGCTTTTCGAAGTGACGCGTCTAGCCGTTCGCTTTCGGCACGAGTGAGACGTAAGTAGGGTCCAGAGTAGGTGATGCGGGAGCAGACGAAAGCTTGAACGAGGCGCAGGAGGTTGGACTCTTGCATGCCATGATGCTTGTTGGAGATTTGCTTAAGGAGGCGTCCGATCTGCACAACCGACTGGTAGATGCGTTGGATCGTGATGTTGTTGCTGCCGTTGGCCTGTAGATGCAAGCCCAGGATCCTGATGTTGTCTGTTCGAGGAATCGGGTTTCCTTGCACCTGGATGTTGATGTCCGGAAGTATCTTTGAAGGGCGTCGTCCCGGGGAAGGAATAATGATATACTCGGACTTTGTCGCCGAGCACGTGAGGCCAACTGTACTTAGATAATCTCCGATCCGTTCGATCGCGGTCTGTAAAGTCTCTTCAATCTGGCCGTCACTGCCGCGCGTGATCCAAAGTGTGAGGTCGTCAGCATAAATGCTGTGATGCAGGTGGGGGATGTCGGCCAGTAGCTTCGGCAGGCCTATCAGTGCGACGTTAAAAAGCATCGGCGAAAGTACGGCGCCTTGCGGCGTACCACGGTTTCCCGGAGAGATGATGGAGGGATCTCCCGTGCCGGCTTTAAGTTGCACTGTGCGGTCGGTGAGAAAGTTTCGGATGTACGCATACATGCGATGTCCGACACCGAGAGCTTGAAGTTGTTGAAGAATCGCTTCATGGAGGACGTTGTCGAATGCCTTGGCAACATCGAGGCCGACGATGACTTTCGTGTCTAGTGTACGTCTCATGACTACCTGATGATGGAGAAGAAGCATAATGTCCGGGGCTGCTAAATGAGGGCGGAAGCCGAACATAGTGTCTGGTAGAAGATGGTCGTCTTCAAGGTATCGTGAGAGTCTGGTCTGGATAACGTGTTCCATCAGCTTCCCAACGCAGGACGTGAGAGAGATGGGACGGAGGTTGGCCAAGGTTGGTGGTTTGCCTGGCTTGGGGATGAGGACTAGATTGGCGCATTTCCACTCTTGAGGGATGGTACCGCTGGCCCAACATTCTTGAAAATAGTCGGTAAGAGCATGAATGGATGCGTCGTCTAGATTCCTAAGCATTTTATTTGAAATGCGGTCAGGACCGGCCGCCGAAGTCGTCTTGAGGCGATTGAGTTCTGCTCGGACCTCCGCTAAAGTGATCGGAGCGTCTAGACAGAGATTTTCCGCGCCCTGATAGAAAGGGAGGTTGGTTGTTGGTTCAGGGCTAATGTAAGTATTTAAAAGCTCTTGTTTAAGCTCGTTAGACGTGCCAGGATACTGGTGGAAGATTCGCTCGAGCTGTTGGCGTGTTTGGAGCTTGCCTCCTTCTGGGTCGAGTAAATGTCGAAGGAGGTTCCACGTCTTACGAGCGTTTGGAGTGTTGTTCATCTGGTCACATATGTTGTGCCAGCTCTGTCGAGTGAGTTCTATTGCATATTTCTCGATATTCGTATGTGCGCGCGCCAGTCTACGTCGGATATTGCGGTCCCATTTCCGAGTGGCAAGTAGAGCTTCGAGCGACTTCTTGCGCTCCCACAGATGGGCGTAGTAGCGGTCGCAGTGTGGGATACTGTCCTCTAACTCGACGGTTTGAGTGGCGTCGGCCACTTGTTTGACAATTTCGGTTGTCCACGCCTTGATATCAGTTATAGCAGGAGGTTTGTCCTGCTGTTTCTTGTGCTTCCGGAAGGAGTCCCAGTATCACCTGAGCTGGCCGCGTACATTGCCTGGTGGGCTCGTGTATTACGATTTCGAGTACGAAGTGATCACTCCCAAAGTTTTCGTGAGTGTGACACCAAGTCGCTTTAACTCCGGAGGTCGTAAAGGCCAGATCCGGCGTTGTACCACGATGTAGGCCCGTACCGTGTCTAGTGGGGTAGGACACGTCCGTGATAAGAGTCAGCTGGTTCATATGCCAGTCATTCCAAAGGCGTCGACCTTTAGCGGAGTCATAGTGGTAGCCCCAAGCGCGGTGATGCGCATTAAAGTCACCGAGAATGAGGAGGGGTTGCCCCTGCGCCAGCTGCTGGGCTTTGAGGAAAAGCGGACCGAAAATATCCTTATGAGCTCGGGGAGGGCTGTAGACATTAATTACAAACAGACTAGTGCAACGTTTACGTGAGGGTCGGGGTAATATTTCTAAGAAAACGTATTCGGGGAAAGTTGGATCTAAATTGTGTTGGAGGACAGTGAGGTTACGTTTGACGAGAGTAGCTATTCGAGGGAGACCGCGGTTGCGGCGTGGCAGGCTGCAGCACATCAGGAGACCGCGGCTGCGGCGTGGCAGTCTGCAGCACATCAGGAGACCGCGGCTGCCGCGTGGCAGGCTGCAGCACATGAGGAGACCGCGGCTGCGGCGTGGCAGCCTGCAGCACAGCAAGAGGCCGCGGCTGCGGCGTGGCAGGCTGCAGCACATCAGGAGACCGAGGCTGTGGCGTGGCAGGCTGCAGGACATCAGGAGACCGAGGCTGCGGCGTGGTAGGCTGCTGCACATCAGGAGACCGCGGCTGCGGCGTGGCAGGCTGCAGCACATCAGGAGAACGAGGCTGCGGCGTGGCAGGCTGCAGGACATCAGGAGACCGCGGCTGCGGCGTGTCATGCTGCAGCACATCAGTAGACCACGGCTGCGGTGCGGCAGGCTGCAGCACATCAGGAGACCGCGGCTTCGTCGTGGCAGGCTGATGCACATCTCGGAGACCGAGGCTACGGCGTGGCAGGCTGCAGCACATCAGGAGACCGTGGTGCGGCGTGGCAGGCTGCAGTATATCGGGAGACCGCGGCTGCGGCGTGGCAGGCTGCAGCACATCAGGAGACCGAGGCTGCGGCGTGGCAGGCTGCAGCACATTAGGAGACCGCGGCTGCAGCACATCAGGAGGCCGCAGCTGCGGCGTGGCAGGCTGCAGCACATCAAAAGACCGAGGCTGCGGTTTGGCAGTAAATTGGCCCGGTTCACAGGTGGGCCTCTCTTTGGAAAACTGGAAAGGGTCGAGGCATTCCACGTACGGTTTATTGATACGGACAATTCGCCTACGGCTATCTTCGTCTTCTTAGCAGCCCTCCTTTTGTGCGTCTAGTGCTTGCTGCTCTGCTGTTGAAACCGGACCCTTCGACGGAGTCGCGCCAACTCCTTGGCTGGGTCTTCCGCAAAGGCTGGTGCTGAGAAACCCACGACATCCAGTCTGGTTCAGGGCATTCTATCATGAAGCGGAACAGCTGGGGCAACCCGTGTGGTGGCCTGCGGTGTACAGCGGTAAATGGCAAGGTATTCTGTGACTGTTTGCCGGAGAGGTCGTCTTTCGAGGAATGCGACTTGAATGAAGTTTGTCAATGTGCGATGGAAACGCTCTATTTGCCCATTCGATTGGGGATAGTATGCCGAAGAAATGTGAAAGACAGATGCGTCTGCCTTGCAGGAAGGTGATGAATTAATGCGAAATGAACTGAGGTCTATTGTCACAATCGATCTCTTCTGGATATCCTTCACAGGCTAAAACACTTGTTAAACAGTCTTCCACGGTGCTCGTGGACATTTCGCTGCAAAAATGTACCTCCGACCATTTAGAATGGTAGTCAACAAGCGTTACAGCAAATCTGCTGTTGTAAGTTTCATGCGCCAAAGGACCAACAATGTCTATGTCTAGCTTCTGCCAGGGTCGTTCAGGCCATTCAATAGGTTGCAATGGCGCTGGTGATACGTCGGCGTAATTATCTGCCTCAAGGCAGATGTGGCAGATTTTTATTGCCATTTCCGCTTGCCTATTCATTCGTGGCCGCCAAAACCGCTCACGCAGTCGCGCCATCCTGCGCGTGATGCCCCGCTGTGTCTCTAGCGCCGTGCCAATAATCTGAGCGCTGAAGGAAGGACGGAACAACGAGGCGCTCTTCATGAAGTAGCAGGTTACCAACAACAGAAAGCTCTTCACGAATAGGATATAATGATTTCTCCACTTCTGGTATGAGCTTCTTTGGCGGCCAGGAACTTAGCGCGAATGAATTGACGGTTTCCAGGCAACTGTCGTCGAAGGCGGCCTACCTGAACTTCGCCTTTTTCACGCAGGCTGGCTCAATGAACGAGACAATTTCTTCCTCCTTAGCAATCTCTGCCTCCGAGGTAGCGGCTGGCAGTCGATAAAGTGCATCTGCTACAATGTTCTCGTGGAATCCTTGCGGTATTGAACAGTGAAATTGTAGAAAAGCAGTCGTGCACTCCAGCGTGTTATTCGAAGTGGGCGTCTTCTATGTCCTTGTGACGACAGCAAGGACACCAGTGCTTGGTGGTCTGTCCGAATTCCGAAAAGCGACCCCAAAGGTACGTGTGCCATCGCTCACATGTCCTAATACATGCAAGTGCTTCGCGTTCACCGACTGAATATTCCTCTCCTGAGGTGACAGTGTACGAAATGCGAAAACGACTGTGTGGAGCTCGTGGCCACTTTGTTGCTGCTGGACTGCTCCCAGCCCAGAGTCGGACGCGTTGATAGACATAGTGACTCGAAGTGACGGATCGAACATCTGGAGGATAGTATACTCGACGCTAGTATTTCATTAACCCTCCTGAAACTGCTGTCTTCTACGGCTGACCAGATTAACGGCTCATTTTTGCGAAGATTCTCATACGCTTGACCACTTGTTTGAAGTGTGGAAGAAACCCAGGAACAAATGGAGGGCGGCAACATCAGTTGGCACTGGTGTGCTAACTATGGAGTCTACTTTCTCTGGAAGTGGCGTGATATCACGTGCAGTGACCTTGTGCCCTACAGAAGCAAGTTCTGGATCGTCGAAAAGGCATTTGTTGTTTTGTTTCAGGCCTGCGTTATTGACATTTTGCAGCACGGTCGTCAAGTTTGAAAGGTGTTCTTCTCTGGTCTTACCAAAAAAGATCACATCATCAATGTAGAACAACACGCCAGGGCAACGGTCGATGATTGTCGCCATCCTCTTCTGAAATTCCGCTCGGGCAGAAGCAAACCCAAAGCAAACTCTTTTAAAAAGGAAAAGCCCGTCATGAGTGATGAAAGCTGTCAGTGAACGAGAAGTCAAGTTTTGAGTAGTATGCAGCGCCTACCAAAGTGTGAAGCAGCTCTTCTGTGTGGGGCAATGGGAAACTGTCTGGAACAATATCCTGTTCGGCTTTCGAAGGTTTCCACATTTCCTGATGCTACCATCTTCTTTGTCAACAACAATAATTTTGGACATCCATTCGGAAGCGCCGATGCGCTCGATGATGTCAATGCTCAGCAACCTCTGAAGCTCATTTGATACTGGTGACCGGAGAGAATACGGCAGACGGCGAAGGTTGAAGCTAGAGGCTCCACACCTTGCAGCGTCTTGATGCGATGCGTGAACCCTTTAGTAAGACCCAACTCGGGACTGAAAAGCGAACTTAACTGATGTGCTAAGGCTGGCGGAAGATCTTTGCGTCGCGACAGCGTGTCGCAGCGTTGCAGTGCACGGAACGCCATCGCCCAATCGGCACGACGCGTGCCCCGTTGGACAAATTAACGAAAGGACGCCTGTCTCACATATCTCAGCGGACACCCGAACCTGTCCGTAAGAGAAGGAAAATGAAATGAACAATTACTTTTAAGGAAAGAAATTTTTTTAATTGGTTTTTGGGGAAAGGAAATGGCGCAGTATCTGTCTCATATATCGTTGGACACCTGAACCGCGCCGTAAGGGAAGGGACAA
Organism: Amblyomma americanum; assembly: GCF_052857255.1. Lineage (NCBI taxonomy): Eukaryota > Metazoa > Arthropoda > Arachnida > Ixodida > Ixodidae > Amblyomma > Amblyomma americanum. The sequence continues at coordinate 37,335,618 of NC_135505.1, forward strand.
GGGATGGAGTGAAAGAAGGGAAGAACGGGATGCCGTGGTGGAGGGCTCCGGAATAATTTCGACCACCTGGGGATCTTTAACGTGCACTGACATTGCACAGCACACGGGCGCCTTAGCGTTTTTCCTCCATAAAAACGCAGCCGCCGCGGTCGGGTTCGAACCCGGGAACTCCGGATCAGTAGTCGAGCGCCCTAACCACTGAGCCACCGCGGCGGCTGAAAGAAAATGACGCCTGTCTCACATTTCTCGCTGGACACCCGGATCGCGCCGTAAAGGAAAAAAAATCGATCGATCAATCAAGCATTCAATCAATCAATCAATCTAGCCATCAATCAATCAGTCAATTAATCCATCAATCAATCCATCTATCGATCAATCCTTAACGCTGTCGCGTTAAAATCCCTTGCCTTACGGCGCGGTGGAGGTGTCTACCAAGATGCGCCATTTTTCGCTCACGGCCAAAGACCCCGACGCCGACGACACCGGCATTAACTGCGACACGAGCTTCATAGCGCTGTCCAGTTAAAAACAAAACTCGATGGCAGCAGAGTCGTTGGAGTACAGCGAGCGAATATGTTTGGAATCCTTCCGAATGCGTTTGGAAATTGTATTGAAGCGCCGAAGAACTCCGTTGGGTCCGAATACCATTCGAAGTGTGGAATAATTCTTAGTTCAACTGACACCTAAAAGTCTGCGTAGCACGGGCATTATGACTGAATTGCAGTAGTAGTAGAAGAGTAGTAGCGCTGCGCTACTACTCTGATACTGCTCGAATGCTATAATGTACTGTAGGAACATGTGCTTTGATCTCAGGCACAAATAAAAAACATCTCTTTTAAACTGAGATGAGACATGCCTATACAGGTGTAACACCAGTCCTCTTATAAAGAGCTCAAGTCAGTTTTTACGAGTTCAAAAAATTATGAATTATCTCGCTATGTTGCAGCCATATTCAACGTTGCCTTGTTGGTTTAGCAGGTGGCACAAGGCTTACCAGCGTTTGCCGGTATGCTTTTAACAGTGGATAAGGGATGGTAAAGCTAGGCCAATATAGATGGCTTTCTAGAATGGCATCGCCAAATTCGATGAACAGGGGAGAAACTCTGGCCACCATGGCCCGTTATAGCCATGATTTTATGTTGACACAGCTACCAATGGCAAAGAATGGAAGAATCCTGGCTAACCTGACCCATAATAGTCAGAATATTATGGTAGCACAGTCAATATTATGGCAGCACAGCCAATATTTTGGAAGCGATGGACAGCAAGGGCCGTCATTGGATGTATTAAGGAGTGGTTCAGCCAATATAGATACTCATGGGAATCTCTGATCCTACATAGGGCCATGCTTTGCCAGCGGATTTTCTAATATTAGCCCGCTGTCATGTGCTACCTGAGTAGCGGATGCGGCCGAGTTACCGCGCCAGGAAATGAGAGTGCCGGCTTCTTCCTTGCTTTAGCTGGCTGTTCGTCTCTGCACTTACTGCTTCAAGGAAGTTGTCTTTATAAAAGACACCAGATCACCGCCACTTTGCGCAGCAGTATGTTACACAAGGCTGTGCATCAAAAGTCACCAGCAAGTTCGCTGAACGCTTGGTGTTGCTTCGCTTGCGCTATCAGCCCGCGACAGGCCTAGCTTCACAGGGTTAACATGGTGGTGCCAGCCTCCATGCCGTGCCCAGCTCACCGCCCGCTTTTACACGCGTGCTTGAAGCACTACATTACTGGATATCATCGAGCTAGACACCAGTTCATTTAGGCTATGGGTTCCTGAGTCGACTCAGGCTATGAGGGACGCCGTAGTGCACGACTTCACAACTTTCGACAACCTCGAGTTCCTTAAGGTGCACGGACATCTCACAATACAACAGCCCCTGGAATTTCTCCTCCAGTGATATTCGACCCCCGCGGCCGGGACCGAACCCGCGTCTCTCGGGTTAGCAGTCGAGCGCCTTAACCACTTAGACACCACGGCGGTCAACCTCGTTAGCATTATGCTCCATCGAAGCAATCACCCAAGCCCCACATGCACACTGAAGCAACGACATGGCATTCATTGTCTGCGCTGGTGAAAACTATTAGCAGCTGCCGTTTTGCTGCGACCACATGGTGGTTTATGTGCATGACGCATCACTCTTCCTGACCCCGGCGCCCCCTAATTCTATCTAAAGCGGTACAAAAAAGGATTATTGCTGTCGTGCGCAACGATAAGCAGCACTAAACCGCACGCGCATGCAATAAACGCCATTCCCTCTCTAGTGTGCTGCGACATGCTGTAAACGCCGCAAGAAATTTGGTTGTGTGGACAACGAAGGACTTCATCGTCGCCCTAAGGAGCAAATTAACGGAGTAGTCCCGAAGTAAGTAGATGGAAAATATATTGCTGCACGGCTGAAAAAAGCCTAGGACAATACCATCGTCAATTGTTACGTTAGTATGTATTTGGAAGTGCAGTCATTTTTTGTGGGACAAAACTTTCTAAACGTAATTAGTTACCATCAGTACGGAAACGCAGTCCAGGAAATGTGCAAAAAAAACATACGCGGTGCCCGCTGGAGCATATGCATTTCTCTAAGGTTACTATGAAGAACGACGAGAATGAAACCTCGCTTGCCTTAATAGGTTGCTTGTTTTCATGTGTTTTAAGAAGACTTTGCGACTCAAACCAAGCAGGTTGTTTTTATTCCTTGTATTCATAGCAGAGGATACGGCGTTGCATTAGCGCGCACACAGTTCGCCGAAATTTTTTTGGTCTATAATTAATTGGGCTACAAAAATTATCAAAGCAGGTTCATGGTGTGGTATTGCTGCAGCGAGGCCACTAGATGGCAACTACTTTCAGTGCTTTGATTCTGCTTTGTTATGTGTCCAGTTCAACAATGCTGCCACCGGGTTTCTCATGTGGCGCATGAAGGTGACAACGTTGATTGATCACATCGAGGCGGAGCTGAGTATACGTTGTTAAAGAAATTCTAGCAACTTTGCAAGTGTCTCGCTCTTGCTGGCTACCCAATACTGCCTATGGCCAATTCCCTTTGCTGGTATGTGCCATCTTATAAGGCCAACAACAAGTGAGGAACTGTCAGTCGGAAATCTGTCGTCTTGCCTTCCGTGACAAATTTTGGTGTAGGCTTTGGGTAATGATTTCAGGGTATCACCCATTCTCCTCCGCACCATGTTAGGAGCAGATATGAAAGATATGGCTCGGCACTTTTAGTGAGCTAAACTGGCCCTGCCCGAAGAGAAAAAGGTGCGCCAGCTCATGCGCGGCGTTAAAGAGACACTGCTCGCTGGCCTCGTGCTCAGTCCAGCAGGGACTGTTGCTGAGATTCTCCCGGAAGCGGTCGCTATGGAGAAGATGCTCCTGCGGCGGTCTACGACCTACGACAAACCGGTACTCGCCCCTTCGGTTAAACAGCCACCTCCTGCCCGCTGCATCGACCGAGGCGGTCATACAAAGAGACAAGTCTCAACGTGAACTGGAACCAGGACCAAAGATGCAATTTATTGGACGCGCACAAGTATTTATAGAGAACAAGCACGTAACACAAACAGCCCAAGAACACTGCACATAAACAGATACAAGCAAATCGCCAATCGAACAATTCGAAATCGAAAGCAATGAATACAACATACTTCCTTCCTTCGGGAAAGAATTTTGTAAACTGTTAACGCAAATATGGTTGTTGTATGTTGGATTAAAATACAAAGCAACTCAAGCTATGAGAGACGCCGTAGTGAAGGTCTCTGGAAATTTCAACCACCTGGGGTCGGCGTGCACTGACATATCACACTATTCGGTCCTCTAGAATTTCGCGGGCATCGAAATTCCACCACCGCGGCCAGGATCGAACCCGCATTTTTCGGGTCACTAGCCGAACGCCATAACCAGTTAGGTATCGCGGCCACCTTTAAAGCAAATAAGCAAACTTAGACAAATATTCAAGCAATCGCAAAAATTTCGCATGCCGAAATACAATAAAAATTCAGAAATTCGTACACACATAATATGCACATCATATTTTTATTTATTCATACTGTTAACCCTCTGCATGAGGGTCATTACAGGGAGGGAAACATATACAGACACAAGTGCAATTCTCTTCGCCAAAAAAAAAGAAACACTCAAATGCACAGAATTACAGATTTGCACAGCAATCTTCCAGGAACGCGTTCACACCTATCACAAATTTTTCTACATCTGTTTGGTCCACAACGTCACTTGGTAGTTGATTCCAAATTTCTACAGCATCGGGAAAAAAGGAGTAGCGATAGACATCAGTACGTGTAATAATAGGTTGTAATACCTTACTGTGATTTTTCCGAGGGCAACGCTTCAGTGGAGGTGTAACATAGTGATGTTTATTAACTTTGACTTTATCATTCATTATCAGAAAAAAAAGTTTCAATTTCTGCTTTGTTCTTCTTACTTCTAGTGATTCTAACTGACACTCTTTTAGCATTGCTGTGACTGAGTCAGTGCGGCGGTATTTAGAGCATATAAAACGTGCTGACATCCTTTGCAATCTTTCCAGTTGCCGTATTAAACCCTTTTGATGAGGACTCCACACTGCACTTGCGTACTCTATGATTGGCCGCACGAACGTCTTGTACGCAATCAATTTAATTTCTCTAGTCGCATTCGGCAACTTCCTCCTCAGGAAAGAGACCTTCTGGTAGGCTTTTAAATAGACATTTTCAATATGGGTGCGCCAGTCAAGATTATTTGTTAATGTCACTCCCAAGTACTTGAGACACTTTACTTGATCTAAGGAATTTTCACCGATATTGTATCGAAACATCATAACATTCTGCTTCCTTGTTACAAGGTATTAAATGCAAGTGTCAATAATGCGATACAGCAACCAACTTTGTCAAAGGTGTTTTTTTGACTGGGAACACCCAGCAGAGCTCCAGGTTCATCTTCTCGTTCGAAGAAGCGACATTTAGGGCACACATTTAGTCTAAAATAACAAAGGTTATTTTTCGAACATTAATAACTATTTAATGCATTCAGATATTAACATTAACGATGCTTCATGTACAATGGTAGAGTAAAACCGTAGCTAAAGTCTTCAAAAATCAACAAACTATATGTAAATCACCTGAATGTGAAAGGACATTGCATATCATTTATTTACTCTCCTTCCTGTTAGTAACTGCATATAGGCGACATGCGCTGTACGCTGCACTTACGTTCGGCAAAACATTCACTTTGTGCTTTTTAATCATGCAATGTTTTCAAGAAAAAATTCGCGAGGACCACATCAACATAAAGCTGCACATAAAAATGGTTGGACAGCTTTAAGCACTTCAAGCAAGTGTAGTTAGTAATTGGTTGCTTATAAGATTGGACTACATAGCAAAAATAACTGTTAGCAAGTGAATTTTTTGAAAGATGTATGCGTGTGAATAGAAAAGGTAGGAAAAAAACTCCAACCCATCCGCTTCTACTACTTCAAACAAAGCTGCACGGACAACATTATACACTTGTGAATACAGGAGTGTTGACATTCAAAGAACGTATAGATGTATCATGTTTGAAAATGTCTTCAAAATGCACCTGGAGTGAGAGGTAATTATTTTAACCGATACTGTAGCTACGACGACTGCAAGTCGCACAAGCTAAATATTCTTTATAGTGAAATTATCATTATTATTATCATTATCCTCTTCTAGAATATGTATACAAGATATGAATTTTCACAATAATCTCAGTCAATAAACAAAAAATATATAGAAAAATCTTTTAAGCAGATACACTTTTACCAGATAGGCCTTCAAATTTGCCTTTTAGGCCTAGGAGGTCGTGGGTGATGATTGAGAGGGTGTTGGAGGTTGAGATTGTGGAACCGACTGGGGGCTCCGTAGAGAAGTGGGGACAAGTGGGGATTCTTCACGTAGATGTTGCTGACGGAGGAATCTCATCCCCTGTGTCAGGTGTCCTCTCCTTCAAAAACACTGACATCACTGTAAATTAGAACACGTAGAGTGCCTATAGAAAACAATCACTCACAACAATTTCTGAAATGGGCAGATGACTATCGGCAGTGATGTCTTAAAATGACGATTGTTGAGAATGAACGACTGGCTGTTGCAAAATAGTGAAACGGGTTCGAGGTTAAGGCATATCATGGAACGATGTAGCTATAGGAGGTTTCAGGTTCGTGAGTGTTGACTGGAGCTCAAGTACCATGTACTTATGACTTCCAGAGTCCTATGGAAATGGCGTGTTCAGAAAGTCGATGTCCTCGTGCTGTTCAGGGCATTTTGGTTTAATAGATTTAATCAATTCTGAAGTCTTCCACAGATTTCCATCACCTAGACGAAAAGTAGGGCTCTGCTGGCCAAAATTCTTTTTAAGTCAGGATAATTGTTGGTCTTCTTTGAAACGAACTGTGGCTGCGCTGCTTTTGTACTTCTACAACTTGGAATATGTTTTTTCTACTTTCTTCCGCAAATTCTTTGTAGCTTCGTAAGTATTTTGTTGCAACCGAAGGAAATTAAATGATATCCACTCAGGCTCGGTGAGCTCTGCCGTGAAACAAAACTGAAGCAGCTACCGCGGTGGTAGAATGGGGAGGGGAGCTATAGATACCAAGATATTCTCTAACTCCTTGCTTGAGAGGGCGACACTCAAGCGACTCAATCTGGAGAAAAGATTTCAAGGTGCGGTTAAATATCTCAATCTGCTCATTTTCTTGGGGGTAGTATAGGGAAGTTTCGCTTAACCTAATACCTCTGCTCTTAAGGAATACAAGTGAGGCCCTTGATCGGTGAGAATCTTTTGTGAGAATCCTTCTCGCACCTGCACTTCAAAAAGCAAATAATAGACTACTGTAGTAGTCGCTTGAGTTTCAACCTACCCTTAAGGCAATTTGGAATAGTGAACAATCATGGTGCCAACATGTTGCCAGTTTGACGGAGCTCTCACAAATGGACAAACAATTGGAGGGCCACCTTCATCTAAGGACGTTGAGGAAATGTAATTGGCTGCAATGAAGCTATAACAGTTTATTGCCTATTTATCGCTTTCAACAGAAAATGAACAATTGTTTTTTCCACAACTTGGTTCTCCATGCCTGGCCCACACCCTCTCTCACAGCCTAGCCTTGGTACAAACAATACCTTGGTGAGTTCTATGAGCGGTGCCTATGAGCTAATTAGTCAGCGAGACTGGAACTACTAAACGGTCCTCCCGATACAGTATGTCATCAATTACTGAGGTAATCTCTGAGAGCCAACAATAGTCAAAATTCAATAGGAAATTCCTGAGCTGGTGGCCAAGATGAAATTACATATTCTTGAACTTTCTGAATGCAAGGACCTTTTGCCAGTGCAGCTCTGAACTGTTTCATTGGCGCATGTTGGCTCGATACAAGCTACAATCTCTTCTGTGTTTTCTATTTGATTATTATAAATGGGTACTTGCAACTGAGACGTCTGCTACCTGGTTGTTAGATCTCTTCTTATAATCTACAACCAAATTGTAGCATATCACTCTGTTAGACTATCTGGTGATTCGAAGTTGTCGTCAACCGACATTCTGACTGGATAAAATTGAAATGGAAGCATGATGATACGGAAGAAGAGTAAACGAAGGACCTTACACGTAAATATGCCAGTCCTCACAAGCCCACAAACAGGCCAAAGCCTCTCGTTCACCTACTGCATACTTTTTTTCGGTGGGAGCAAAGTTTTGGATGCGAACTCTGACATCTGTAGTTCTTTTCGACTTTATTCTTGCAGGAAAGCTTTTCAACCTAAGTCGAAAGCATCAGCAGTAATGAAATAAGGCTGTAAAGGATAAAAAAAAATTGGAGCAGATGACATCAGTTTCACTTTGTTGAAACTCTCATTAAGTTCTTCTGTTCATATTAAACGATTATTTTTTCTAAGAACTGTCTTAGGCTCAACCAAGGTGACAAAGGAATGAATGAATTTAGTTTAGCATTTAATCAGACCCAGGAAAGATTTTAACTAGGCCGCATTCGGCGGTGTTGGAGTCTTTATGACCGCGTCCACAGCATCGCGTACAGGAGAGATGGCTTGCAGTGTGACATGATGTCCTCAAAAAATGAACTCATTTGCAGAAAAGACACACGTCAAATTGAGTTTAAGACCTTTATCTTGGATCTGGGTCAAGACTGAACGAAGATTAGTATTATGTTCTCTCGCAGATTTAGCATAAACCATTATATCCCCAATAGACAATAATTCTCCTTGACATCCTTTCAAAATATAAGTACATGATTTGCTGAAATTTCTAAGGCGCTGATCCTAAGCAAACACAAGTTTTTCTAAAACAAAAAAGACCTTCATGTGTGATGAAGGCACCCAAATCACGGCTATCTGAATGAAACGAGATCTGGTGGTAAGCGGAAGCTAAATACAGCTTAGAGAAATAAGTAGCCACAGTCAAAGCATGAAGAATTTCGTCTTTATGAGGAAGGGAAAAACATCGGGGATGATAGCCTTATTGACTTTTGTCAAGTCAGCACAAAGGCAGATGTTTCCAATGGCCTTCTGGGTAGCTAGAATAATTGAAATCTACTCAGAAGCAATAATCCCTTCAATTATGTCCTTCCTTTCAACACGCTGTAGCTCTTCTGTCACCTTTGGACGGATAGCGAGCGGCAGCCGACGCCACTTGGCCGCATCATGTTGGACAGCAGGCCGAATGTTTCCGTTATGGACCGAATATGTAGGAATTCTTAATTCATATGAGAATAGCTTCGGAAACCCTTTTATAATGGCTGAAGGAATCGTATCACCTGAACTTGCACCCATCTGCACGCATTGCAAAGTTGCACCAACAATAAAAAGATTAAAGGTCCGTATGTCATCTAATCCAATAAGAGTTGTCCCGTCAACAACAACATGGAACGGGGGAAGCAGTCTTCTGGTGAAACGTAAAAAGGGCAGTAAAACAGCCAAGCACCTTAATAGGTCTCTTGGAGAGTGATCCGAGAGGTGGCTTGCAACTAAATATGTGAGAAGTGCCTTGTAAATGTAAAGTGGCCAATTATGGAAACAGCAGATCCAGAGTACTACAAAAAATTAGCGGTCGTTTAGCTCTGGTTAAACCTGCAGTGACGCGATAGCTGCCGCTGGCCGAGTGGAGCATGGTCATATGACCAATACGGTGACTAACCACGTGATCAGCCACGGCGCCGTGCCACCGACAGCTGCTATGCACCACGTGACCAACCACATGACAGTGTGGCAGCGCAGCCACAGGGCGGCGGCACCGCCACAGGGTGGCACCGCTGCCACAGAGTGGCGGCTCCGCCACGCTGAACGCTCGAAATGCTACCGTACTGCAGCTATCACTGCAAAAATTGACCGCTACTTAATCCACTTGTTTCTAGATATGAATACCAGTTCGACCCTGTCTGTAGACCACATAAAAGATATTCAAAAGTTATTCCTCCATACAATGCGCTTCTCCCTCAGGAGCCGGCCTCTTTCAAATGTGACATGTTCTCTTTTGTCGACGAACATGATCTCTTCTCTTTCGCTGAAACTCAGTCTGATTTCTAACAGACATGGCCTCTGCGTGTTCGCTAACAGGCAAAACTTCATTTCCTTCGGTCACAGCCAAGACAGCCATAAGCATAAGTGGGGATTCGTTTACATGGTATTTTTTCTTGCACAAGAGGGAGAGATTGCGCCCTTCAAATTTTTCCACCACATGTCAAGAGTGAAAGTAAGTTCTTAAATAACCTCAATAGTAGCTGTGTATCGTCCTCCTTTCCCTTCTTTGCAGCGTTCTGTCACCTGTGGATGATGTGGCCGTGCGGCGAATTCAGATGGAATCAAGTCGCCGCTAGGTGAAGCTTGATGAAGGTTTCTATGATGCCGGCAACTGTCGAGGCTGTCAATAGGCTTGGAATAGCTGCGGCTACATTAGAAGACAGTGAAGGTTCCACGAAGTTTTAGTGGTATTTATGAAGATCAAGCCATGTTGTGTCGTGGAAGAAGTTGCGATAATAGAGGTTCGACGTATTATTGCGTCGAGTATTGATGTGGCTGTGATGGCACCCCTCTACATGGAGAAAAAACTGAGGTTCCAAATCAAGAGTCAAAGTAGCCGATATTGTCTGTTCAACAGAAGCGGTTATTTCTCTCGAGGGACTTCTCTGAAGTGTATTACAATGCATGCAACAAAGCAAGGCGGGACACTAATTCCTCCATTGATGCCAGCGCCCGCAACAAAAAATTCCGATAAAGGGTATGCGTCCTGCATATAATATTGGCGACGTTTCAAAAGGTAAATGCAATCCGGAAGGTATGAGCGATGATAACACTGGACATGAACTTAATATCCACTGAAAGCACGACAGTAGGCCTGGAAAAATTAAAAGCAGGTCAAAACCAGTTTTCCTCTTCTTTTTTGTCTTCAATCGTTGGACAAGATATGCCTACAGATGAAATACATATAACGGTACCTGGAAAGCTCTCTTAAAGCATGGCACTAGCATTTTTTCAGACAGGCGAATCCATGTACTTTAAACCCCACTCTTGGGGCCGTTTTCCGCAAGCTGCCCTTTTTGCGGTGTTCATTCCGCGTCCATTCGCACCTATGCGAATTGCTACTCAGATATACCCGCGGGTTTGAAGCGCCTGAGGCCAGTGACCCGGCTATCAAATTGTTAGCGACCATGACCTCACCGCTCCATGGCTCTATATCGCAGCCAATGGCAGCTAGTGACCGCGTCCGATCTCCTCCTTTTGACGCAGCACTGCAATTCACGCCAGCATTGATGGCATATTGCCTCTACGTTCACCCAATTGTAAGGTACGGTCGCTTTCAACGCCACTGGGCGAGTGTTTTGCTCCATACCCTTGAAAAACGCGGGTATGAATGCGTGACCATGACAGACGACCGAATGGACGCGAAATAGACCACGGATAATAATACTTTATTGAGTATGGTCTCTTCAGTTCTGAAACGTTGGCCTGCGCTCTCGCACTGTTTAATTTTGTAGCGGTACTTTATAGTCAATTCGTATGGCCAACGTAGCATCAGCCGCAAGGTAGGAGGATCATGCAGAGTGATAATTTGTTCTCTACAAATGGGCGTGGCAAGGGTTTTCTGGCAGGATTCTTCTGAGTTTGCTCCGTTTCAAGGTTTCACGTTCTGGATGGCTTATTTCACTATGTGGACATAACTAGCACATTGCATTTTCAAGAAGTCTTTTTAATTTGTTGCGAAACCTGCTGGATGAGTTCCGCAGCGGCCAGACGCGCGTGCTAGTCACATTCCTTGCGGTAAACACTGGCCTTGACCACTTTCAGAAAAATGCAATACAGGCCATCGATCTGAGAGTCCACAGTGCTTTTATTTAAACCTGAACGGGTTTTCTAACAGAGCTCTGCTTAGAGGCTGTTCTGGTTAATAACTACGGAGTGAAGGAGATCGATAAATTCGAAAATTCATTACCGAGGTGTTCGGAAGATGCCAAAATGGGCGTGAGATAACCTTCGCCAGGTCTTCAGAGGTCTGTGTTCAGCTTCCATATCTATGCCTTTCGTGATAGATAAATTTTCTGTTTTATGTGCCATTGTTGCAAATGGTAAGAAATCAACGAGGTTTACTTCTCAGCTTTATAGTGGAGCCCGTATAGCACGCTAATGGGCCAGAAGGTCGTGAAAGATGGAGAAAATAGATCACCGTATTTTACACATATTTAGAACTTAAGCGATGTCATAAGTGCTCTGCTACAGTAGCCTAACCCGTTTCCTTTTAGTAAAAACACTGCATCACACGAACAAAATCATGTTAAATTGTGGTTTCATTCACTGAAAAAAAAAAGGCCAGAAATCTCATTGTATTGCCGGACAACTGCTCTCTGAAAGCACTGCTTAGCCGTTGGGAAATATCAAGGTGCAATGCACATTCGGACACTGCGTTTTATTGGGAAAAATATGATTCTATGGCAGGGAATATCTTAAAGCACATGAACACTGAGCGCTTCGGGAGAATCGAAGTTTCCTAAGTACTGTCGTTTCATCTGTGGCATCTCCAAATCCGTTGAAAAAGTGGCGAAAAGGCTTATCTCTACCGTTAGTGTACACCCCCCCCCCCCCCCCCAAAAAAAAAAATTCTCTTTCATCTTTAGAATTGAAAATTGACCAAATCGGAACGGGCTTAGAAGAACTCGCTCCACGGGCTTTCAGGGTGCAAGGGAACGGTTTAGAGCAGGGCACCTTGACTTTAGCGCTTTGCGACCTTCTGCTCATTTGAAATCGTATCAATGGAAAACTAGTAGAGCGCCTGCTCTCCGTTGTACTGATTACGGTGTACATTCAGCGTCGCCGCGATTTTTTTCCCGTGTCACGGTCGCCCTACTTACTATATTAGTAGTTCTTTGTTTTTTAGTGGTCTGATTGGCCAAAATACACTTTGAAGCTCATTTGGCAGCGGAGCACAGGGGACTGCATTCCTTGCAGCGGTGTTGGTGTCTGCTTTTTATAAGCTGCACGTGATTGTGAGTACGGGCCTAGATTTAAGTGCATACAAGTGGCGGGTTGAAGGCGGAGATTGCATTATTGCTGGCATTATTGCATTATTGTTTTAATACTGATGGCAATAATGTAAAAAGAGGCCTGTTAAATAGAAATCTGTTTATTTACATTAAGATGATGTATCGCAGAGCGGATGCCCTCCTGAGCACTTGGAACGGTACCGCGTCGGCGCCGGAGATTACCTGTCACTGTATCCGGGACACATTGGCACATTTCCGCTATGCAGCTCCCTTCTTGACCAGATGAGGACAGGCACAATAAAGTGCACTCCTCAGGGTCACAAGCTTTGGCGGAGGGGAAGGCACAGAACGTGAGGGCAATAGTAACGAGAGGAGGGCCCACCACCATCTTCGTTAAGATCACGATCACACCAGAGCAGACCTGTAAGAAAGCAGGTAAGAGCAGGATTTTAATTTGAATCCTATACATTTACTCCGCCGCTTCAGAATTCAAACACACTGTTGTCATTCTTTAGATGATATTATAAAACGTCCTTGTGACATTAGAACGGTTTTTGCCAGTGATTATGGCAGCGCCATTAATAACAAACTTTACCGAAATGTTCGAGAGTGTGCCTTTAACTCACTTCAACGCCATGAGCACGGGCCATAGTGATCTGAAATTTTGCCTCAGGGTGTATTTGCTGCAGCTGACGTTAAATCATACCCTGCAGCCATCCTAGCATTGTCTCCTACCCAGCATCGATGTTGCATGGCACTAATGCGACTCCAAGACAAACACAGAAGCATTTGGGGTAAGCTTGAGGGCAGCGGGGGTAGCAAAACTGCAGTGTATGTTAGGCACTTTTCTGCGAGTAAAGTAACCTAGAAGAAATTTTGCTATATCGGGGGCAAAATAAAAGTACACGGTGACTATTGGAGCGAAGCATTATTCTGGCTGTGGAATACACAAATATTTTTTTTTACTTAATAAAACCCAATTTGGCACGACGTAATCCTTTCGAGATGAAAGAATGAATAACCGGTGAAGTGGAGTATCTATCTGCGTTCTGTAATTTGGACGAAAACTGCAGGATACTCGACCCCCAACCAGAAAACAAGGCACACGAAGCGGTCTTCACCCGTGGTGCACCAGCATAGTGTAAGGCCAATTATCAGAGAGCTATCTTGCTACAAATGGTGGGGATATCTCAGGCATGTCTCACTGGAGAGTGTCGCTCGCATTGTGGTCACACCGAAGTTCGCGTACTGCTAAGGACACTATAAAAATTTAGAGCGGATGCTAGCCTTCGGAAATCATAGTCAGTGTTCTATTTTGGTTTAACTATCGTACCCAGGCGGAGTTAGTGCCAGCGTGTTCAAAATAAGACTACTTATGTCTGCCCATTAAATCTACTCCGCGCCTCCACGGTTAACGCAGGAGGAGTATGAAGTCAGGGCCTCTCTCGATTTTTCTGGGAGCGAAATACCTATAGCCTCAAAACATTTCAAGGAGGAAAATAACTTGGAATGGAGCAGCCAGGCACACTAGGCGTATTTATTGGATCATTTAACGATTTGGTTGAGATACAGGTATTTTAGTGCTAACCGTGTGTGTACTGAAGCAAGGCCAGTCTTGACGCGCGCTTTCCCTCTCTCCTTACGGCCACAGCAGGCGCCAAAGGGACAATGCATTTTTTTTCTGCGCTGCTCCACCGCTGATCTCCGCGAGAGGGCGCAGCGAGCCAACCCTTGTTTCGGGGGCGCCGGAGCCGGTTTTGAGCAGCAAGGCGCCACGCTCGAGGGCCCATCTTTTCAAGTGCTGGTTTTGTGCTTAAACGTGTGAACAAAAGGCTTCCCACGTGAAGTAATCAATGCGCTTGCCTCATGCTGACAAGTGCCCCTCCCCCAGTAAATTTCTGCGTCGGACTTCACATGGATACTCGTCTCACAAACTTGTGAAGTGAAGCTTCGCTATAGTGCGACCATGGTGTACTGTTGTGTGCCGTTTTGTCAATCGCGGTCCGGAAAGACTCCCGGTGTGTCGCTTCACCAGTTTCCAGTTGAGCAGGAACTGTGCACCAAATGGCACAAAAACATTTCTCGGGAGAATCCCGTCATTATTGACAAATCACCCTCGACTACAGTATGCAGCAAGCATTTCTTGGCGAGTGACTACGTAAGTGATTCTGAAATAAGAAAACTGGTTCCCGGTGTGGTTCCAGCCGTATTTGAAGGGAATCCTTATTACCTAGCACCCAGTGCGAAGAAAGCACGCCGGACCCTAAAGGTCAGAGACATTGCTCCTCCCAGGAAGCCAGCAAAACGAAAGGCAGAGCCGGAAAATTGCCAGCATGCATCTTTAGAGTCGCAGGAAGGTGAAACCAAACAGATGGCTACTATATAAAAGCAAACAAATAACAACTATGCGCAGCGAGTTAGCCGATACCTTTTAATGACAGCGACGCTTCGTTCACAGTTAGCGTACTATCGCTCCAAGGTCTCAATAGCGTAGGAGCAACTAGAAGCAGAAAGGAAGGTGGTATCCACATATCGCGACGACAAGCGCTACTCATCTCTTAAAAATTGTGCTTCAGACGCTGAAAAGGGGGAGAAAAAGGCTGTCTTCCTGCTTCACCAAATGGACGGATATCAGAAAAAATTCCAGTCTTATCCCGAAGAAGTAATCAGAGTGTGCGTCATATGGCGATTTCTTTCACCGAAGGGTTATGATCATGCCCGTACTATTCTGCTAACACTGCCACATAAGTGCACACTGCAGCGCTACGTTGGCCCAGCTCAACGTCTTCTGGAATGAGTTACGCCATGAAAGAAAGGGTAATGCAGGAGGGTTCCCTTCTCAGCCACAAACAGTACATGGCTTCATTAATAATCGATGAAGCAGCAATAAAGCCGAAGTGCATATATGATCGGAAGTCCGACGTGGTTTTTGGGATCAGAGACAAGCCAGGAAACAGTGCGCCACGTACCAAGAACGAAACGCTTGCTAACCGAATGCTGTGTTTCGTGCTCCACGGAGTGGTCACCTCGTACAAGATATCATGTTCATATTACTTTACAAAGCAATTTAGCGGGAGAGACTTGTATGCGTGGACGAAGGACGTCATCTCTGCAGCTGAGGAATGCGGCTTTGTAGTCATTCGTATCGTTACGGAAAACTACTCAGTCAACAGAACGATGTTTAAGCACATTGGGAACGGTTCGTTGTCAACTATAGTGAAGCATCCTCAGGACGATGAAAGAGTAATTTTTTTTACGCTTCGATCCTTGCCATATTTTCAAGAATGTCCGCAGCTAATTTTTGTAACGGGAGCTCACAGACGGCACTGGCGTCATCAGCGGTGCATTTGCGCAGAAACTGTGAGCACCAGAAGGAAATGAGGGTAAAGTTGGCCAGAAATCTGACACGAAAGCATATGTATCCGTTAAACCTTGAGAAAATGAACACGCTACGCGCCGTGCAGGTGTTTTAGCCCCACGTCACCGCGGCTCTGGAACACCTCAAGCAGAACTCGCGAGTAAGCTCCATTCTTGTTGCTTTCAAGGACGCAACATCTATGATCTAGTTCATGAAAGTGATGAAGAAATGGCTCGACATTCACGACACAACATAAAAGGGACGTGACTGCAAAATGCCCATCTCCATGGAAGATGATTTCCGGCTACTGTGGCTGCAAACTGAGTTTTGCAGCTACGTGAAAAATATTTAAGACTGTTCCATCGCCACTGGCGTTAGAAACTTCACAGAGGAAACGTACAGTGCCCTAATTTTTCCCCACGAAATCCACAGTGGAGGTAGCTCAATTTCTACTGAGAAGAGGCGTCAAATACGTTCTCACTAGAAAGTTCAACAGTTATCCTGTCGAGGCATTGTTCGGAAAATTGCGCTTTATGTGCGGAGGTAACGACGCGCTGGACGCAAGAGCCGTTACAGCAGCTCTGGATAACATAGTAAAGAAAAAAGCACTGCCATCGAAAGAAGCCACTAATCAAGGTGAAGACGCTGAAGAACCGGCCGCCTCTGTTCCCCAAGATGTAGTTGAACTGCGAGCACACCTGCGAGCCCTGCGAGCACACCTTTGAGTTCCGCCTGCGTCTGTTGCTTATTCAGGTTTGGTATACGTAGGCGGCTATATTGCCAAACTTATCAGTGATCTTGGGTGTGACGCTTGCGTTATGCTTGTGACGACGAACAAGACTAGCAGCCCCTTTACAAACTTCTGCGTGCCCAGGAGAATGGTGAACTTTACTACCCAAAGCCAGAATTTCTAGCGCTCTTGGACATTATTTTGGCATTTTTTGAAAAGGCGTTCAAGGATCTTCCACGATCGAATATTCTTGAAACCTTGCAACTAATTGTTGAGCCACTTCTTGAAGATTTTATCCCCTCCTATGCTGCCCGGAAGGTGTTGACAGGAGCCACGCCAAACGCTTAGCACATCTGCTCTCTGAAAAGTTTCTCCGAATTCTTCTCGTCAATTCCACAAAGAAATTGACAGACCAAAATGACAAGCCCTCTGGGTTTATCCATAAACCAACGCGAAAGCATTTCAGGCTCTGAACGACCTCACTCGGAACTGTCAGTCACACGACAATGTTGTATAATTCATTACAAACAGTTCTTGTTATTGCTGTAAGTTCTTTCAAGTATGGGAAACGTTGTCAGAGTTTCAAAGAGCAAATTATCTGTCTTATCTATTGTGTTTCGTGCAGTGCGAACAGATTTAACAGGTGCGTTTGAACGCATTGGAGCGGCAAACGCTGTTATTGTCAGAATACATTTTGAAGTACCGACAGACATTGTGCCTGCCTTTGAGATGAAAATCAATGTTTCCTAACCCTGGTTTTTACTAAAATACCTTGCTTCGCTTTTACTCGAGACAGTCCCAAATGATCCACCCGAGCTATGCGCCATCATTGCATGCCAACTTCAATGTTTTGACGTCCATCTACTACTTCCCTCCCTTGTATGCACATATAGCGATGGCTGCATAAGACACGGTTGCCAAGTCCTTGTTTAACGCTGGGAGCAGCCTTTCAGTAACATGTGCAAGGTGTGAGAACCAGCGCGCGCCGAGGCTGCCTCCAGCGAACATTTCAGCGGCTCTCTTCAAGCGGAGAGGGTTGGCTCGCAGCGCCGCCGGAGAGATGCGGTTGTAGGTCGCAACTGCCCCTCTTGCACAGGCCGTAAGAGAGAGCGCGCGCTCCTCTCGAGACCGGCCGTGACTGAAGTAAACAATGCTATCCGTGAACCTTTCGATGAATCGGGTTGAGAGATGCCGGCAAGCTATAATAAAGGGAATGTTGCATAGAGATGTGTTGTATTTGTGCTCATACACAGCTGGAAATAATTTTTCTTCTCGTTTAGCGGAATATTCAAATTTAGAAAAATTTATCGAAAGTCATTTAGTTTCATCGCGATTGGTCGTGAAAAAACTAATAAAATGTTCATTCGTTCAGAGGTATGTGCCAATTTCTTTTTGTTTTGTATCTTTTGAAGCAATAAGAGTGAAATAACTGCCGCAGAATATCTGTTTGATTGATAGTCAGCTTGCGTCATCCCAACTTAATATGGGCTAGCTAGGATGCTTCCTAGGAATGATGAAGCCAAAAAGTATAAGGTTCAAAGCATTTTCTCAGTGCTCTTGCACATCACCTGCTTTCGATTCGATAGACTGGAGGTGGATTTCTGGGCTCTCTCAGGTCTTACCACTGACGCCCTACACAAAAAATTGCTGTTGTTTATGAAGCAATCGGCTTTTTTTCTTCTTTTCAGGTATTCCAGAGTAGCCTTGAACTGCAGCGCTGTAAGAACGAAATTTAATATGTAATATGCCAGAATGCAAGGAACTCTTTTACCTTGAGAAACTTACGGGAGGCTGTTCAAAAGGCGATCAGAAATCCTCGGGCACTACGAGATGAGAGGTACGCAGAACGTTTCTTTTTTCCAACTGTGCGGCAGAGATTCTTTGAATCTGATTAATCAAAACATAAAAAAGCATGAAGAAAATAAAGAATAACTGCTGTAGTTTTTTTGCCGCGTCTGTCAGAACACCTTTTCAGAAATGAAAGCTGTGTTTTATGGTCCATAATACGCCGCGCTGAAAGCACAGTTTATGGCATTTTTTATCAGAGGCTTTGCCCATGAGTGGTTTCTAGAAATCTTATTTATATCCCGCCCCCCCCCCCCCCCCCATACTTTTTCGTACATCGCTTGAACCTAAAATGCTCGACATGGGTAGGAAAAAAAAAGAAATCTACACTGATAGCACAACGTGCCTAGGCCCCGAATGAGTGGCCAAGAAGATGATTCAGAACGAATCACGCGGTACTTTTGTGCTAGAGCATTCGTGCTCAGAAGTGAAATGTGCCGTCGCGGCTTGGATTTTGATTGAGCAGCGCACGCGTAGAGCGGTAGGTTGGGAACTGGAGCGGAAAAACTAGTCGCTCTTGCTAACCTATAGATGGCACGTACGCGAGGTCACGAGGGCTGTGGCAGTCTGAAGGAGGTGACGGTAATTGTATTATACAAGCGCACAGGTTCTGGTTGTGCTTCTCGCTCGTAAACATTTCGCACAGCCCGGAGGCGGCGGTGCCTCAACTGTAAGCTTCGCCGCATTCCCGGATTTTTCCAGTTAATGACCAAGGCGTTTTCTTCCCTGTATATCTACAGGAATTAAATAATCTATTTACTCGAGGCGAGCGGCTCTCTTTGCCGCCAGCAACCTGTTTTTCCGCCGATTGGTGGCGAATGGGGCGGGCTTCCCGCTTAGTTTTCCCCCCGAACTGGAGCCACAACAGCGTCTGCTGCTTGCTCTTGACCATGGTGGAAGATCAAGCATGGTGGCCGGACGAAGGCTGCGCAGGCGGCAAAAAATAGCGCATATGTCGCGCCGTCTTCGACAGATGGCGGTACACGCAAAGGGGCCTCAGTTTTCGAACGATGAATGAAAGCGGATACGGAAGCGAAAAAAATTATAATAACGCGCGTATACAGTACTCAATTTGCAGTAGGCATCAATGTTGGGTAAGGCTGAGGCTGAGAACTGTTTGCAATGAATAATGCTTATGTTCCGCGAGTTATTGCATGTCCTGCACCTTGCAGCGTTCGCGCTCGTCGCTGCAAATAGGAGCATAAGACACGAGTTGAGCGCAATGTCTCTTGACATTATTTATCGCAGCCTATGCCTTTTCTGCAATATGCGTTTAATAACAGTGGACATTTTACTACAGAGCACCTGGCTTAGCCAGACGGGAAGGCAAAACCGTGCACAACGGAAGAACAAGCATCACGTCTGGAAGTAAACTGCAGAGGCTTACAGGTACACGATAAGGCGGTGGAAAAAAAATATCCCTTCGCCTGGTTTTTTGAAACGGCTACGCATTTAACCATATAAATTTAGGTCGCCTAAAAGCACCAGCAGCAAAACCACGAAGGTGCTGTGCACCTTGCCATTTATTTGACATGTACACAAACTGGCGGTGAATACAAATTTTAGAACAAAAATTTTTGGTGCATAAACAAAAAAGTCACCAGCGCACATTTCACGCACATCAAGGTATTCATGATACCACCATTTAAATAGCAAAAAAGAGCCAAATTTTTCCCTACTGAAGTTTGGACAGCTTACGCGGCTCCTGTGCGCCTTATTTTTCGCACCAGCTTTCTGGAGTTTGCAAAATTTTCTCATTCTCATGACAACATAATTGTGTGGCACGGCTGACATAATTTCCTCTTTATGGTCGGAAGAGGAGAACTGGAACGTGTAGTTGATCCGCCGCGGTGGCTCAGTGCTTAGGGCACTCGGCTACTGATCCGGAGTTTTCGGGTTCGAACCCAACCGCGGCGGCTGCGTTTCGATGGCAGCAAAACGCTAAGGCGCCCGTGTGCCGTGCCATGTCAGTGCGCATTAAAGATCCCCAGGTGGTCGAAATTATTCCGGAGGCCTCCACTACAGCACCTCTTTCTTCCTTTCTTCTTTCACTCCCTTCTTTATCTCTTCCCTTACGGCGCAGTTTAGGTGTCCAACGATATATGACACATATACTTCGCCATTTCCTTCCCCCAAAAACCAATGATTATTATTAACTTTTAGTTTTCAGGCATGTTGTCCAGCGTCAATAAATAGGAATTTATCAGAGCCGCATGCTTCTAAAATTCCATCTCAGTGCCATGGAGCAAGTGAAACAGACTTCCCTTTGGGTGCATGAGGCCTCCTCTAGTTTTGAAAGACCCGCCTCGGTGGCTCAGTCTTTATGGCGCTCGGCTACTGACCCGAAACACGCGGGTTCGATCCTGGCCGCGGCGATTGAATTTCGATGAAGGCGAACTTCTAGAGTTCCGTGTACTGTGCATGTCAGTGCACGTTAAGGCCGATTCACACAACGGACCGTTCGCACGCGGCCCGCTCATCACGTGTTCGTGCGTCACCAAATTGAGTGGCGTTCTGTGGGCCCGCGGACTGGACAGCATAGGAAGTTGAAGTGCCTCTCCCTCGATCGAATTAGCGGCGACCCGCGAAGATGCGCACACTAGCTTTAACAACCACCGCTCTCGCTAATATTTCGGCTGCCCCCTTTCGCTGAGTGACGTTTAGCTGGCGCGCTATCTTGATAATGTGCACTGCCTTCCCTGCCATGAGAATGCGATCAACTGGCCAAACAAGACGGCCCAGGCCATCGAGGAGTTCGGAAAAGGGCCGCACATGCATCATTGAATTGCAGCCGTGGTAAAGTAGCCATGGGCCGGGAGGAAAAACCTGGTTGACCAGCGTTGCCAAACACTTTAAAATAATCGGTCAACAGTAGTACACACAGTGCGTCATCTGCTCTTTTGGTCCATTGCAACCGCTTGACGTCATCGGATCGCCGGCCAGTTTTTAATGGCGCATGAAAACGTGATGCGCTGGCCGCGGGCGAATGGACCGTCGTGTGAATCGGCCTTTAAGGAAACCCAGGGGGTCGAAATTTCTGGAGCCCTTCACTACGGCATCCGTCATAGCCTGAATCACTTTGGGACGTTAAACCCCGGGAAATAAAACATCTAGGATTGCACATAACAAGGCTGCTTTACGGCTATTGATGAAGGGCACTTTACTCCAGTAATCCTTCACGGCTCTTCGTACACGTTGTACTCTTCAAATACTTGCGGCATATAAAGCCAACTAAATAATAAATTATGCAGTCGACAGCTGCCGGTACTTCATGCAACTTGTCGAACACATGGCCAACCTCAACCTCAGCAACAACCAGGCCATCTAGCTTCTTTTTCAGCAGCTGAAGGTGTCCTTCAGACTGCGCATTGTCATGAAAAGCAAGTTTCAAGTCATTCAACGTTGCCACAGTTACACCGTGCTCAGATTCGACCCTGTTAACTTGAGAATTCCCGAATATAGGAGGCTTAATCACACTATAGACTGATAGCATATTGTATAGTTGAAAAAATATGGGCATAGACAGATGGTAATTTTGACCTCCAGCTTGCCGGATAAAACCGAAGAAGCGCTCGAGGACGTCTTGGCTAAATTTTTCTTTTAGGACGTTCGCTTGAGGCACGCGATTCTTCCTTGCGATAGCTCGATGCCAAAGATTCAAGCGTTTTTCATCTTTCGGCGCGGAAAAAAGAGACACATTCTCCTTACAGCCTTTGTATCCCGTCGTGCAACGTCCAACGAAGCAATTCTTTGTAGTGTGCTCACGACTGCATGCTACTCGAGAAAGCAACGTGCACAAAACTCAAGAAAGATATGCTTCCACGTGTGCTGTGACCGGCGCTGGCAGCGATAACCAAGGCCTCCTGCATCGCCACGCCATCTGTCGGCGAACTGTCAAAGCATGCACGCAAGGCGGGCACGGCCGCTCCGCTCCAACCACTGCCGTTCCGACATCTATAATATTCTTCCGCCGTGCTCTTGACATAGAATGCACGACTGTGAACCTAACATGAAGGTAGATTTTGGCATGCAAGGGAAATGGGTAGAACACGTTTATTACCAAAATATATGGAGTTTTTTGAAGAGCACGAACCGACAGCTGTGGCTTGCGACTGGAAAGATTAGACAGTTACTAAGGCAACGGCTGAGAACATGTGGAGTAAATGAACAGTCTTCAAAATGCCGGGATCATCGGAAATAGCGAGGGACTACGTTTATTGAGAGCGAAAGTAAGTGCAGATTCGAACATTTGGAATACGGAGCTTGGAGGCAAGAAATGAGGTCCACTCCATTTCTTACACAGTGCATAATCATTATTATGGTTTAACAAATAACCGTTTAGACCAATGGTTCAAAACTTCAAGCTTTGCGGTACGTGACTTATAATGCCGGAGCTAGAGGGTAACGAAAGGGTTGGAAATTAAGTTTATGGCAAGGCAGCGGACTAGGGGAAGAAAGATGGTACAAGCAATGTTTTGAGAAAAGAATAGAGCAGAGTGGGTTGAGCGATATAATAATATCCTAGCTTAATTCAAGAAGAAATAGAGGAAGCCAAGGAATGTAGAGAAGATAGAATATAAACAATGATTAGATGGGGTAATGCAGTTGATTGCGACCGATGCAGCCTTTTTAGTTATTTCTGAAGTCAGCTGCCCGAGAGTAAAAGATTGTGAAATGATATTTACAAATATGCAGTGTAGGTAATGTGTAGCCTGAGCGTTAATGGCAATGTCTGAGAGGAAGCCGGCGCAGAGGTCACCGCAGCTGAGCAACCTGACAGATGTCATGAAGGTGATCGGATGGTCTAAAGGCTCCTGCAGAGACACAATTATACTCTGTTAAACGTGCTTTGATTTTCTGTTAGAAAGCGCTATTCAACTGACGCCTTTTTTATTAGAACAGTGTGTCTGCTAACGTAAAGTATTATTTAAAAATATAGGTTCATACTGGGATCTCGAAGGAAGCTAAGTAACTTCCGCAAGGGGGAAATTTGGGCGACTTGGTAAGTATTTATCATTTTGCTCACAGCGCAACAAGAACGGGACACGAGACGAAACACTAACACAAACAGCGCTTGTTTTTTTTAGTCTTCCGTCTCGTGTCCCGTTTTTATTGCGCTGTGAGCAAAATGATGAGTAATATCCGGTACTGTGGTCACAAAATTCATTCTTCTGCATCCCGTGTAAAGCTGGGCTTGAGATGTCTTACCCTCTTCTTGAGGTCTTTCACAATGTAGATTACATATTCGTATGAAGGACCGATTGAACTGTCTTATGAGAAAATAAGCTTACGTATCATTTGGCTGGTATCAGCGAAGAAAGGTAAGAATCACGGTTATATATAGTAACTTCCGACAATGAAGGGAAACTGTTGGCTGAGCATTTGAACTAATGTCCTCTAATTCGCGTTTAAAACTTCCGGGTGAAGACAAAATGCAACTTATGAAACTTCTGAAATGAAAAAAAAATGAAACTTAATGATTTATTTCTTCCGAATATATCACAGACGTCAAGGTGAAGATTGGAGTTAGGCGAATCACGAAGAGAAAAATCGGACAAAGACAAACGGGCGATGACACAGTTTGTATCGTAGTAAAAGAAAATGACACAACCGCCAAAAAAAGAGAAACAAAA
Organism: Amblyomma americanum; assembly: GCF_052857255.1. Taxonomy (NCBI): domain Eukaryota; kingdom Metazoa; phylum Arthropoda; class Arachnida; order Ixodida; family Ixodidae; genus Amblyomma; species Amblyomma americanum. The sequence continues at coordinate 37,359,675 of NC_135505.1, forward strand.
TTCAAACTAGACACTCTCCTTTGGCTGCTCCAAAAGCGAGGCCCCATGTAGAGGAGGAGAGACCGGGCAGTGGCTCGTGACTCCACTGATGGGCAGCTTGGTTCTCGTCTTGATATATGATACTGTTTTTCCTTGGCGCCCGAGATAAACGCCTAGGACTGCGGCCTAGGACTACGACCATGACTGATACCGACAACCCCTCCCCTGAACCGGACTAGTGCACGCAGGACATCTTGTTGCTGCGGCTTCGCATCCCACTCTTCAGGTCCCAGAGCTTGTTAGTGTGGTTTTTCCTGGCCGAGGCGCAGTTCAGCCTTCACTGCATATCCGAGTTTCCCCATAACAGCGCATCAAGACCAAGACCATAGTAAGGCTTCGACCTCCAGCATCTCCTTAACAGCGAGGATTTTGGAGACGGGCTTCCCTCTACACTACTGCTCTCGGTATTGCACATTCTGTGTAATTGCGATGTCAGCACCCATACAAAGCAAGTGAGCAGTGGGGAAAAGTTGTTACCGCTATCAGAGTTAGCAGGCGACTTTCCCATGATCATCTGCGCTTAACCTGGGAAACTCACCTCACCCATTCATAATTTGTTTGAGCATATCACCGGCTGACTTTCAGGCTTGTCTATAACTCCTACATTGGTGACGTGGCTGTAACGTGCCATCGCGACGGCAATCAGATGAGACAGATAATTAGGCGCCGCTGACTGACCGTTGGTGGTACGATTGACAGTAATGCAGTTCGCGCCTGCATTTTTGGGCGCCTTTTGCCCACCGTTCTAGAGGCATCCCAGCAGTTTGCGCACATGATATTCTACTTGCCTTTGTCTTGCTAATGCAGGATGTCTTCTATCTGCAAACAGCACTCACAAGACCGCTCTTGCAACATTTGTCGCACTTTAGAGCTCTGCCAGCATTTAGACGGATGGTGCTCCCTATATGGCTCACCTTAACTAACATGGAGTGGAGCAGAGTCATTTTCAAAAGTTAGTACTTCCATGCTACCAGAAAAATTAACGCCGATGATTTTGGGAGTAAAATGTTTGGCTACACTCTGCATATATGTGAAATACAAGACGTCAGTAGACAAGCTGCGAAAAATATGGGTTCAAGGCGGCATGCTGCTCCGCTCCTTTCTGGCCTTAGCACAATATTGCCGCGAATATTTGCAGTATTTGTTCGTTTTTCAAATCTGCCGCAACACCACTTTATCGCTTTGTTTGCGACGCAAGACGTGACTAGATTTATCTCGATTGATCGCAGCCAGGCAGAGCTGATTCTACGTTGTTCCCGAATGATCAGTAACTTTGCACGCTTTATATCGAATGTTCGCTATCAGCTTTAAATTGAGCACGGCCGACAGCGGCGGGCATTCTGTTCGACGACCGCCGAGAACGCTTGTCTCTTCACCGCCGCCGAGTGATTCAGTCCATTTTGGGTGCAAGTCAGCCCAATAAACAGTTTTCTTTTAGAAGACCTTTTGTCCGTCTTCATCGCTGCTTCGAATGCCGTCACCATTACGTGACATTATGCTCCTAGGGCAGATTACAGCGTTAGCACTAATCTGATCTAAACCAGCTCTAAAGAAAATTGTCCGTTGACGCACTGTGTGCTCGCAGAAGCCCTAGCACGAGCTCTTCGTCCTCGGCACTGCCCGCTCAATTCGTGTTTTACGTGGCACTATTCCGGATATTAATCCATGGCTCTATTACGAGAGAAAATTGGCGGTGCTTTAGATCTGGCCAATCCTGGAGTGACGCGATAGCTACAGCTGGCCGAGTGGAACTTGATCAGTCGAATTGCACATTCAGTCTTTCGCCGCTATGGTTCGCTGGGCGTTCCTTCTTCATATTCGCCCCATTTGACACGGCGCATGTGCACAGCTGTGGCAGCTCGGTTTCGCCGGTGCCCCGCGCTGCAGGCAGCAGCAGCTGCTCCGCACCACGTGGCTGATCACGTGGCTGTCCCGCTGTATTGCTCACTCATCGTCGACTTCTACATAGCAGAATTCTCTACTTCCTCACTGACTCTGATCTAGCAAATATTCCCTGCATTGTAACTGCGCAAGAGTACTATTTTGTACGGAAAGCTACATTAAGGTAGCATTTCCAGCCTTCGGCGTAGCCACCACTTGGCCAGCTGAAGCTATCGCGTCACTCCAGGTTTAACAAGAGCTAAATCACCGCCAAATTTTCGCAAATAAATTTAGTTGCTCTTCCTCCTAAGTGTTTCCAGAAATGTCGTAATTTCGAAACAAAATGCCGGGAAAATTTATTGGCATAGGCCTCGAAGAGTACAGTGTGTGCTGAAGGCACAGTTTGAAGCGCCTCAGCTGAATCATCGGTCAGTGGACACTGGCCTATGCAAATTGTTGCGCAACTTACATAATCATCTGATAGCTTACTATCAGCTGCAAATTCTAAATGGCGTAACATGCGAATGCCAAGCTGACATTGGATTCTGCGAGCGGCCACTGCATGTATAAGAGACTCTCCTTCCCTGGCTTCTAGCCCGTAAAGTGCTCGAGCTGTTAACGCTTGACGCGTTGCGTCAAGCTCCGGTCAACCTTGGCTACCACTGCCAACAACAGCACCTTCAACTCCGCTGCCTCCCTGACGCTTCGACCAGCTCCTTCCAGCTTTGTCAAAGTGTGGTACAATTAGCATATCCTCAGCAGCAATATATACGTGCAAGGTGGGAACATATTCGGAACAATACGATGCAAGCAAGAAAAACATTTTCGTATGCTTACCCTCTCTGGTGATGAAAATCTTAGTGAACTCTAGGGGGCAGCAAAATGCAGGTATCAACAGAGGATATTCTTGCTGTGTACTTTGGTCAATTAATAAGTCGCGATAAAAGCACTCGTGAAAGCAGTTTGCTAATGCCAGTAATTTGCATTTCGCCGGTAAACAATATCGAAACGAACTCGACTTCAAGTTGCAGTAGTTCTGTGGTGCCACAATACAAATGCAAGAGTACCTTTTTACCATTGTATATACATTCTTCCGCAGAGATCTGTACTTTTATTCTTTGTGTGACAGGGTGCCTATTAGGGTTTTCCGGCTTTCCAGAGAAAATCAATTCGTGTTAGAAGTCGTTTGAAAGAACAGAAATAGGAACTAATTTTGGACGAGACGCGGTAGCAAATCACAAGAGAGAGGGAGAGAGATAATGAAAAGGAAAGGTAGGGAGGTTAACCAGATGTGAGTCTCCGGTTTGCTACCCTACACTGGGGATGGGGGATAGGGGTTAGAAAGATGACAGAGAGGAAAACGCAAAAAAAAGGAACGTGCACTCATGGAGAGACACACACACACAAGGCGTTCTAGTCTTTCACACAGGCCGGTAGATTGCAAGAAGCGCAAAAGCGCTTGCACGGCCTTCTTCTGCGACGGTAGGTCCTTTCGATGTTGTAGAATTCTTTTTTCGGATAGCGGTTGGTCGTCCAGTTGGTCAAGTTCGTGGCTAAGGCATGCCCTCTGTGGACTGTACTGCGGGCAGGAGCACAATATATGGCCAATTGATTCTTCATGGCCGCAGTGGTCACAGGTTGGCGTGTCGGTCATCCCTATGCGGAAGGCATAGGCTTCAGTAAAGGCAACACCCAACCAAAGTCGATATAAAAGCGTGGCGTCTCTACGGTGAAGCTGTGATGGCGCTCGAAGACTTAAAGTTGGATCAAGTGAGTACAGTCGCGTATTTCTTAAATGTGGCTCATTCCATTGCGATGCGGTGCACTGCCGAGCAAGTAGGCGGAGCTTTCGTGCCGCGTCAGTTCTAAAAAAAGGAATTGGGACGTGGCGCTCCTCAGTATGGGCTGAGCGGGCAGCGTGATCCGCCCGTTCATTGCCGATAATCCCGCAGTGACTTGGAAGCCACTGGAAAGTTATTTCATGGCCGGCATCACTTATATGGTGTAACGTCTCTGTAATATGGAAGATTAGTTGTTCGTGCGGTCCGCGTCGTAGAGGTGACAGTAGAGACTGCAGTGCCACCTTCGAATCGCAGAATATTGTCCATTTGTGTGGCGGTTCATCACCAATGTGATGAAGGGCAGTTAAGAGCGCTGCGAGCTCGGCTTCCGTCGATGTTGTCGCGTGGGTCGTCTTAAATTTGATTGTTGTAGCTTTCGCTGGAATGACGATTGCCGCCGCGGAGCTGCTTGGAAGGACAGATCCATCAGTGTAAATATGCGTTGAGTCACGGTAGTTCTGGTACAAATATAGTAGCGTTAGCTGTCTAAGGGCTGGGGATGACAGATAAGCTTTTTTCGAGATACAAGGTATTGCGAGGTTGATTTTTGGCTGAGCGAGGCACCATGGAGGGATCGAAGGTCTCGCAGCCGGAGTGAAACAAGCTGGCAATGATTCATCATATGCAGTTATCGTTTGGATGAAAGATGTGTGTGGCCTGTCCGCTGGTAGAAAGGCTAAATGGTGACGAGGATTCCTGGCTAGATGCCTTATATAGGTCCTGAGTACTTCAATTTTAATGTGGGTCTTGACAAGGTGGTCTCTAGCGATTGCTATCGTAGCCAGTGTTCAAGCATTCTGAGGCAGGCCTAGACAGATCCGGAGCACTTGACCCTGAAGACTTTGCATTGTGCGTAGATTCGTTTTGCCTGTGTTGTTTATTGCTGGCAAGCTGTATCGCAGAAATCCTAGAAAAAGCACCCTGTACAGTTGTAACATGGCACTAGGCGACATTCCCCAGGTCTTGCCAGCAAAAAACTTGAACAGGTGGCAGATGCCTGTCAACCGTTTTTTCACGTATATGTGTGGACTCCATGACATGTCCCTGTCGATTATGACACCTAGAAACTTGTACGATCGGACCCGTCGTATTATTTGTCCATTTATCATTACACTGTAGTTTGCCATGGGTTTGCGCGTAAATGGCACTAGTGCGCATTTCTCGGAGGAAATTTCCAGGCCTCGATTACGGAGGTAGATAACAGTTTGTGTGGCGGCTCTCTGAATTCGCGCTCGCAACTGTAGGCGTGTTACTGCAGATGTCCATATGCAGATGTCATCCGCGTACATTGATAGCCTGACTGTGGTTGGTACGTGCTCAAGGAGAGCAATTAGTGTTAGATTAAATAACACGGGGCTTAGTACACCGCCCTGGGGGACGCCGCGGTAGCTACAGTGAAGAGAAGTATGGCCTTCCTCGGTGCTTGCAAAGAAGGATCGCATGGATAGATAGCTCCGTATCCATTGAAACATCCGAACACCCACTCCTACCTCTGCGAGAGCAGAGAGGATGGTTTCATGCGTAACGTTGTCATAGGCCCCTTTAACGTCGAGGAATAAGGATTCGCGAAGACGTTTACGGCATTTCTCATGTTGAATGTAGGTCACCAGGTCGACGACGTTATCGATCGATGATCGACCGAGTCGGAAGCCCGCCATGGCATCTAGCAAATCAAAAATGAAGTCTTGTGCCATAGAGGTGGTCACATAGCGCTCGCCGCGCGTTTTGTGACTTATAGCTACGAGCTGTCTTCGCGGTAGCGAAACCTCCGAGTCGGACGTCGGTGATATCAACAAAAAGCGTTTTATACAGTATTTACAGGGCATTGTAAAGGACAAGACCGGCGCGGTGGCCGAGAGCTATACTAGCAAACATGACTTTCGCACAGAGCGACGACTGATAAATGCCTGCTACTCTCAAAGTCGGCAGATTTAGAGGGCCCTACGTAAAGGCGAACTGCGCAACGTCGTCGTCAAGAGTTTTAGGCAGCACCTCGCCTCTGAACGAAAGCTTCGCGCGGGACCGCACATTCGCCTGGGTGTGCAGCTTCTTAAAATATTCGCCTTATATTATTTTTGAATACGCGGCACACAGTGAACGCCAGCACAACCTCAGAGCACCTATGGATAGTCTGTGTCTCCGGAGCGCGCCGAGTAAAAAAAAAAACTGCTGGGAGTTCTTGGCCCCAGCCAATGACCGCAAGAGGCATGTGTTTGTAAAGACTGAACAGGCATATAGCTACATACACCTAAGAATGTCGCAGGAAATCTTCATTAAAGGTGGCTGGTGCAAATCTACCAGAAGAATGCATCTGCCCTATGATAGAGATGTAGCTCGCTGACTGATGACTGTTCGTAGAAAAAAAGGCGCGCTATACTGCGTCTGCGCTTTCTGCTTAGCGGTGATTAGTTAGGCCTTGACGCGTAAATGCTCAGTCATTAATATTACGTATTACCAAGAAGGCGCGAAACCAAGCAAACTACCCTTTAAGAGCTTTCAAATATAAAAAAAAAATCCACAACTATTCGCTGAGTGCGCATTCCTCCGCCCGCGACGTACTTCATTTTCATTTTATTTTATTACCTTAAAGGCCCCAAAAGAGGGGTGTTACATAAGTGGTGGCAGCAGTTAAAAGCGCATATTCACAATAACAGGAAAGTTTTTACATTTTCAGCGAACAAACTTTGTGAAGGCCGTTCCAGTCTGCAGCTGCACGAGGAAAGAAGGAATTAGAAAAAGTGACAGTGCGTGAGCGTGGACGGGCAACTTGTAAGTGATGGCTGGTGCGATGAGATATGCGTGCTGGGGGAAGAATATAAGGTGCGGTGTGCATAGGGCTGTGGAAGAATTTGTGAAATAAAGACAGGCTGGCGATGCTACGGCGGAGCGGTAAGGGTGATACTCCGGATGCTGCTTTTAATGGGGAAACGCTGATGTCATAAGAGTACGATGAATCAATGAAATGAGCAGCGCGATTTTGAACAAATTCGAGGGCATTGATGAGGTAATCTTGATGAGGATTCCAAATGGGCGGTGAAGATTCTAGTTTGGACCTGACGAATGATTTGTAAGCTAATAACTTTACATTTTGGGGAGCATGGTAAAGATGACGCTTGAGGAAACCTAGCGTCTTGTTTGCTGACGATATTATGTTAGTAACATGCAAGCTCCAAGAAAGATCGCTAGAAATTGTTATGCCTAGGTGCTTGTATGACTGAACTAGTTGTACGGGAACTTCTAATATTTCGTAAGAGAAAATTAGAGGGTTACGGCGGCGGCTGATGGACAAAAGATTACAATTACGTGGTTTAAGTTCCATTAGCCACTTATTACACAACTCCTGAACAGCATTGAGATCATTTTGAAGTGAAGATTGGGCAGCAGTGGAGAGAATAGCACGATAAAGTACACAGTCGTCAGCGAACATGCGTATGTTAGATGTTACGTTTGAAGGCAGATCATTAATGTACACGAGAAACAGTAGTGGGCCAAGCACAGATCCCTGTGGAACGCCTGACGTTACTGGGAGTGAGTTAGAGTTCTTATTGCTAACGGAGACAAACTGCGAACGATTAGTTAAAGACTCTTTAATCCAGTTCAAAATATGGCGGTGCAAATTTAATTGGGAAAGTTTTATCAGCAGGCGTTTATGCGTACTGTATTAAAGGCTTTTGAAAAATCTAAAAATACGATGTCAGTTCGAATCAAGGAATGCCATGATATGGGTATAGATAACGTGTTCCATGATTTTGCAGGGAATACTAGTTAGAGAGTTGGGACAGTAATTAAGTGGCGAGTTCTTGTTACCTGATTTGCAGACTGGAACGACCTTCCCAATTTTCCAGTCTATGGGCAGTTGACCTGTGAAGAGTGACTGAGCGAATAACAAGCACAACAGAGATGAACATATATCTTTGGTATTAATCAGTATTTTAGCGTTATATTGTCAGTTCCTGCAGAGCATGAAAGTTTAATGTTTTCAATTAGTGACGAAATTCCTGCTGAAGAAAATATAAGAGAAGGCATAGTATCTTGAATGACTGGGGCGTTTGGAGGAAATGTCGGGTCTGTTTCATTAGTAACACGGAAGAAAAGGCTGCGTTGAACATTTTGGCGCATTCTGTTCCGCATACAGTTTCACCCGAACCATCGGTGAGAGAAATAGTGCGTGTGTGCTGGAGGTTAATGACTTGACAGAACCTACGGGGGTTAGTTGACAACATTTTAGGCAGATCGGAGTTGAAGAAGGTGCGCTTGCCTTCTATAATGCTTCATGAGTACGTTTTTTCGGCTGCGTAATATTTGTTCCAAGAATTTTGACTAGGAAGGAACTTGGCCGATAGGAAAAGTCACTTCTTTTTGTTTTCAAGGCGTCTGGGTGTATTTGTGAACCATGGGTTTTGAGGGTTAGTTCCTATATTTATGTTCGGAATAAACCTGTTGACCGAATCGTCGATTTTCCTCTTAAACAAGGACCAGTTATCATGAATGGATCTTTGATTAAAGTTAAATTAAAATGCTGGCAAAAATGCGCGAAGTTCATTATACAATGCAGTATAGTTTCCTTTATCGTATAATCGGATAGTTCTTATAGTTGTTGCGCGTAAGGATGGTTTAATCGTGAAGCCAGCATGTATGACGTGATGATCGCTGACGCCTGGTAGATACGTGATAGAATGAACGCATTCAGGGTTATCCGTTAATAATAGATCTAGAATATTTGCGCAGTCTTCGGTTACACGAGCTTGCTCGGATACAGTTTGACTGAGGTGAAAATTAAGACAAACGTCTAGAAATTTATTAGCAACCTTATCACCTGTAGCGGTTAGATTATTCCAGCCGATACTCGGAAAATTGAAGTCTCCGAATAGGTGAGTGCATGTGTGAGTGTGTTTAGCTTTAATTTCATTCAATGCGTTCTTAAGTTTTCGAGGGAAACCTGGGCTGTTAGGAGGCCTGTAGCAAACGCCGATCACAGACTGATTTAGTGAAGCGTGGCATAAAACTCATATTATTTCTATATCTGATGAAAGGTAATAGCTGAGCATGATAGGTCTGGAGTGGTGGCAATCAGTACCCCTCCTCCCCTTCGATCTGGGCGATCTTTGCGAAAAGCACAAATTTGGGAAAGTCAGCAAGCACTTCCCTATCGGAAATATCGCTGTTAAGCCACGTTTCTGTCAAGACTAGTATGTTACTGGCAGATGAAGTGACGATATGGGAAACAATGTCGCGCTTTGAAATGAAACTTCGCACGTTAGTAAAGATTGCTGACAATCAAAGGGCTTCTTGGTGTACATGCCTAGAACGATTTGTCGACAGGGGCTAAGATGGTTGCTATTTTACCTCTTTGACTGTTTGGGATGATTCATTGAATATGTAGCGTTTAGGACCAATGTGTAATGTTTTCAAGCGCAAAGAGAACTTATCGGGTGCCGATTTGACAAAGGCTACAAGATGTTTGCGGGCGTTACGAACGGGAAGGGCGAAATCTTCGCCAATACTGTAGTTGGTGCCTTTCAGCTTATTGCCTAAGGAAAGGATGCTTTCTTTATTTTTCGATGTCGTGAATTTATCGATAATTGGCCTGGTGCGATCAGTAGAGCAGCGCCAGAGGCGGTGAGCACGCTCGATTAGATTGGGTTCGATGGGAAAACCTAGTTGAGTGGAGCAATGGCGAGTGACTGTTTCTTCCGAGTCTGCATACGTTTCAGTCGGGTTAGTGTCAGGAATATTATAAAAAAATGAGATTGTTACGGCGAGACCGATTTTCTGCATCGTCCATACATGCTTCCAGTTTGTCGACCTTGCAGGTAAGTTCAGTGTTTAAAGTTTTAAGGGCGTCGATTTCAGAATGGGTGGAAAGTGTGGCGTAGTGTGACTCTAGAGTGTCCATGCGCTTGTTTAAGTCGGTCAAGGTTGTTTCGGTAGTTTTAAGTTGGTGTTTAATGTTCTGCAGATCTGAAATTAATGTAGCTTGTCTGGTGGTTAGTTTCTGGAGCTCGGAATGTATGCTGTCGTAGCGTTCGGGGCCTGGGTTAGTTTCAACATCGCCTGACAATAGTAAAAGAAAACAAAGAACACGTGAACACTTGGCAGCAATACTACAGCTGCGCTGAGGGCTCGGCAGCTGCACTAAAAAGTAGTTACTAGTTTTTTTACCAAATAGGAAAAACTTATTACTAACCTGCGTTGTGAAAAGTATCGGATTAGAAGCCTGCGCTGATGCACAGCTACCGAGCCCACAGAGTGGCGAGGATGACAGCAGGGGCTTTATATGGCTGATAGAATTATCAGATGATGTTCTTGGTGATGGGACTGGCCACTGATGGTCCAAGATGACGTCCTCTGGCGGCGATGAGGGTAGGCGATGGGGCAGCAACGGTGATGGGGCAGACGGATGAAAAAGGCCTTTTTCAAGGAGCTTCGGGGCGGCGGTCAAAACTGTTGAACAGGAGGCAGACGGTAGAGCGGGGAAAAGCAGCTGCACAGCGAAGGCAAACACCTGCATTGTGTAAAGTATCGGATTAGTAACCTGCGCTGAAGCACAGCTACCGAGCCCGTTCCTGATACGTTCCGGATTCCACAGTAGCCCACTTGCTCTATCTGTGGCATCAACCCTTGAGATGTTTCCAGTGGCAGCCACCCTCAGGCTACATACAACTGCTACTGCAGCCCTCCAACCGTGCATTCCTCCGTTCTCGGACATTTTCATCATCCACAGTAAGCCTCCTTCTCTCCTTTCTACTGTAAAAGCACTCTTGAGGGTACCCACGGCAACCATGCACCGTCCAGGTGCGCCCTGGTACCACTACATCTACTGGGACTAGCACTACAACATCCCTGGCCTGGGCCTCGGCCGTTCGTGCGGAGTTGCAATTCTCGGAACCCCCTCAAGCCTATAGCACAAATGGCCGCCGACTGTGGCGGCAACCGACCGGCATAAATCGGTACTAGCATCCTCCAGCCACCAGGTTTCCTGCCACTTAGGTGTGTCCATCCCGGAAGGGGTCTATTATTCTCCTTCTTACTGGTGAGGGGGCGGGGGTGAACATCCTGTGACGGCCCACGCGTTGACTTCCACGACGTCACAGGGGAGTTGCCGAACAGAACATCGCTTGGGTCCGCTGTATGCGTGCGGGGTATCAACACTCGCCATACTCTGACTTGGTCGTCGCGTGCTTGCCGCTCAAATATTTATTCTGAGGTGGTCACTCAGCAGCGTACTCCTGCGGAGTCACCACCTTTGTGCTTGAATCTGCCGTGAAGGAGTCTTATACACCCAAGCGTTACCAATGGGAAGAACCGCAACAAGTGAGATTAGTGGCCGTCGCATACTACTAGAAAACATCACACCGGCTCAGACAATTGGCACACCGATACGGTTTACCAGTTTTCTTTACAGCGCCTTCGAAACTTCCTGGAATGTGTTCACAGGGCAGCGGTGGCGGCTGCGTGTGTTAGGCATGGAATCATTTTTTTTTAACGCGAATGCCTTTCTTGGCTCATGAGTGGCTTGCACGGAAGTTGTAGACAGAAGCTGTCCGCACGAACTGTCAGTCATATGTTGTGTGGGAAATAAAATAAAACTGTAAAAGGTCATTAAGCACCAGTTCTTAAGCAACGTAAGTACAACGAAATAAATCAGAAAATAAAAAAATAAAACTAAAATACAAAATAAAAACAAAAATAAAAAAATAAACAATATATTTGAAGGCGCTTAATCTCTGCCTTTAAAAGTGGGAAGCGACAGCCTGTTGAAGAATTGCCGAGGAGTCCACTGAAATTGGTTTTTGGTGAAAGGAAATGGCGCAGTATCTGTTTCATCTGGTCATCATGCAATCGCCACGGCTCACCCAAGAAACAACGCCCTACATGCGTCAAGCCTGTCAGCGTATTAGCTCGGTGACATCATCGGATAGCGACCACTTCAGGCTTAAATACTGGACGCTTTTGCAAGATTCCTTCAGTGGGCTTGGTGACACCGGTTACAGAAGGATGCTGATCCCGATTCTTTTTGCCCAGGTTGGTGACAAGTATCTAACTTCTTCTATTAGATATTATGCAGTCATATTTACGGTGTTGCCAAGCCCACAGTGTTTGTTTGGTCTATTATGTGACTGTTTACATGTGATCAGGTTATTGCTACTAACATCCGATGACATAGAGGTAAATCCTGGTCCTACTTCTGATTCAGAGTCTGAGACACAGTTAAACAACCAATTACTTAAGAAAATTTTGAAAGAGCAAACAAAGACTATTAAGACTCTGGCTTCGCTGACTAATAATCTGAAACAGGTAGAATCGACAGTCGAGAATATTCAAACCAGGATTACCAAAATTGCGAAAGAACTGTGCCGAATTGAGAATTGTTAGCAAAGGTTGGAGAAAGTGGACGAAGATTGCAATAACACGAACAAAGTAGTTCTTGAGTTAGCCAAAAAGGTAGATGATCTCGAAAACAGAAGTCGTCGCAACAATATCGTAATATATCGAGTAAAGGAAGCTCCAGAGGAGGACTCAGAAGAACTAGAGCGGAAAGTTAACGAAGAAATTTTTAAAAATATTCTAGGTGTTGAAGTAAACTCAATAGAGCGTATTCACCGAATTGGCCTAAACCATGCACAGCGACATCGTCCGATCATTTTGAGATTTTTTAACTACGTAGACAAAACAAAGGTTATGTCATCCTGCTTCGCATTAAAGGACACAAAAATAGCTATATCCGAAGATTTTGCAAAAAAACATTCGGGATATTCGTGCAAAATTAAGGCGTTCAGCGGATGAAAAAAAAAGCAATGGTTCTAAGGTTTCCCTTCGTTTCGATAAGCTCAAAGTTGATGACAGGCTGTACGTATGGGACGCAACGCGCAATCGCAGAATATAGTTGTCCAAATCATCTGCGCCTGCCCAACCCGAAACTTCCTCTCATCGACCCACACGTGCGAACACGCGTAAGCTAGATAACAAATGACGGGAATCCGTCAAGACGCTACGGCTTGTTTCGTTGAACGCACGCAGTGTACTGAATAAGATCCAGAGCCTTGAAGATATAATTATGACCTATCAACCACACGTCCTAGTGGTAACTGAAACCTGGCTGCATTCCGATGTGCGAAATTCAGAAATAATGCCTCCTTCGTACACGCTTATCCGTAAGGACAGAGGATCAAGGGGTGGCGGAGTTGCAATTGCAATAAAGAATAACATTAAATTCACACGCTTAAACGGCATCAATGATCATGAAAGCATATGGTGCAAAATAAAGTATTTGGAAAAACTATATTACTAGGAGGGGTCTATCGGCCTCCGAATGCTCCTCAGGAATACTTAGATTCCTTATATGATTATTTGCTGCAAAATACAAATTCGCGTTCCAACATCCTTATAACAGGAGATTTTAACCTTCCAGGAATTAACTGGTGCAGCCTTTCTCATGACGGCAAAGATTCCAAAAATGCTGAGTCAATACTACTAACTGCATTTACGTTTTCGTTAACCCAGTTGGTTTTGGATGCTACAAGAATTTCCAGCTCTGCTGTACTTGACCTTGCGTTTGCAAGTAGCTCGCTTCCAGACTGCTCAGTCAGTGTCAAGGACGGTATATCTGATCATCAGTTACTTGTTCTTGAGTGTCCTATTTCGGGCTTGCGATCGTATGTTAAACCTTCTGACACATTTGTAAGAGACTATACGCATGCTGATGATGACGGAATTATTAGTTGTATGTAATCTTTATTCCCTTCCTTTAATGAGACTAATGAAGTTAATGTGCTGTGGTCAAAGTTTAAAGACAGTCATGCACTGTGAAAGCACCTACGCGCCTTTGAAGAAAAAGCGCATCAACAGGGAGTACCCGTGGATGGATCGTAATCTGATACATCGGAAACGCAAAATAAAACGCTCTCGAAAACGTGGTGACAGGAAACAACTAGCAAGTCTAGTACGTACTTTCAAAGATAAAGTGCGCGCTGCAAGAGATCAGTTCTTTTCTTCCACATTGACTTCTTTCATGTCGGAGCAACCAAGGAAATTCTGGCAATATTTATCTAAAGAAAAAAGCGGCATCACAGAGATCAGAACATCTGGCACAGGCAATGACGATCCTTTGACCATTGCTAATAAATTTAACGCCTTTTTTCAATCGGTGTTTACCATAAACGCATCGCACGCGCGCTTGCAACCTTACACGCTTCGTAATCCGATGCCCGAAGTAGATTTAAGAAAAAACGGCATCCTTAGTCTTTTACGTAATCTAGACATAAAAAAGTCATCAGGTCCGGACAAAATATCTAATGTTTTCCTCAACAGATACGCAATCTGGGTAGCAGAGTACTTATATGTAATATATAAAACATCGTTAGAATCCTGTGTGATACCAGATGACTGGCGCCTTGCAAGGATAGTTCCGATTCACAAATCTGGATCCCCTCTAGAACTAAATATTACAGACCAGTTTCCTTAACATCCACAACTTGTAAACTGCTAGAACATATAATATTGAAAGCGATAACACATTTAGAGAATAACCATTTACTTCATGCAAATCAACATGGATTTAGGGCTGGTTTATCCACAATAACACAGTTAGCTGAGATAACGGATGATTTTATGAATGAGCTGAATATGAGAGGTCAAATCGATGCAGTGTTTTTGGACTTTTCCAAAGCGTTCGATGTAGTTCCGCATGCCGATTTAGTAACAAAACTGCTCTCAATGGGCATTGAACGCAATATCATCCCTTGGATAGAATCTAATTTGTCCTCAAGAAAACAATACGTTGCTGTTAAAGACTGCGTTTCTGGCACACGAAGTGCACTCAGGGGTGCCACATGGGTCAGTTCTGGGTCCCTTGTTCTTAGTTTATATCAATGACATCTATTCATCTGTTCAATCGCCTGTGAAGATCCGGTTGTTTGCGGACGATTGTGTTATTTATACTAGTGTAAATCATCACTCCGACCAAGTAAGACTTAATGACGCGTTGCACTCAATTAGCGTATGGTGTGAAACATGGGGACTGAAGCTAAACACTTTGAAGATGGCAGCTATTACATTTACCTACAATAAAGAACCCTTAGATTTTGCTTATATTATCAATAATTCTTATATTCATAAAACCCAGCGAGTGAAGTATTTAGGTGTTACACTCACAAGCAACTTAAGTTGGGAACACCACATAGAAAACGTTTGCAGCAACGCACTAAAAAAGCTGGCATTTTTGAAACGGAAATTGCGCCGTACTTAATCGACCGTTAAGTTAACAGCATACAAAGCTCTTGTCAGACCAAAATTAGAATATGCGGATTTAATCTGGAGCCCTCATCAAAAATATTTAATCAAGAAAATAAAAAGAGTGCAAAATCTAGCTTTGCGGTTTATATACTCCACATACTCGCGTTTTTCAAGCGTGTCCGTTCTTGGCGACAGAGCGAAATTGAAAAACTAGTTCATCGCAGAATTGTATCTCGCATCAAATTTTTATATCAGCTCTACCATGGTCACTACAAAATAGCGCGTGAATGTTATTTACCCGAGCCCCCCATGCGCTCTGCTCGTACAAACCACAACAAAACAATTAGGCAACCATTTAGTAACCTTAACATCAATCAATATTCTCTTTTTTCCCATGCAATTTCACTATGAAATAAATTACCCGAAGAAGTAGTTAACGCTAACACAACATAATCGTTCGTTCAGCTTTCAAATAACCTTTTCTTTGACCGCTAAAATTGCCGCAATGAAAGCAGTTTCTTTTGCTTTACGCTTTTTCATTGTTATTTTGTTTACGTATTGGACTGTTGTACGTTCATGTTTATTTCTGTTACGTATAGTGTTACAATGATGTAAGTACATGTTTTGTTGTGTTCTTAATTGCTAATTGGCAGTGGTAATTTACGTTGTTGTATGTACCCACTCCTGCTTGGGCCCGAATAGGGCATGCAGTATTTGTAAATAAATAAAAAAAAATTATATATCGTTGGACACCCGAACCACGCCGTAAGGGAAGGGATAAAGGAGGGGGTGAAAGAAGAAAGAAAATGGTGCCCTAGTGGCGGTCCACAGAATAATTTCGACCACCAGAGAATCTTAAACGTGCACTCACATCGGACAGCACACGGGTCCCTTAACGTTTCGCCCCCATCGAAACGCAGCTGCCGCGGTCGGGTTCGAGCCTCGGAATTCCGTCCACGAAAGGCTATAGCCCGTTAGATGCATCGCGTTGCCCTTTGCACCATTTGAGGAAAGGAAATGACGCCTGTCTCACATATATCGGTGGACGATAATGATAACAACTTTAATATTCTACCAGATAAGGAGACCCCCTACTCCCCAACCCCGGCACGCAGGCGTAGAGTACGGGGGCGGAGACCTCCGCGATCACAACCAGGCAAAGAGATCTTGACTCTTCGCGGCTTCTGTCGCCAGGCGGATGGCTTGTTGCTGTTGAGCAGAGACCTCGCTCCTCAGCAGGGCTTCCCAGGCGTCTCTGCAATTTATGTTTGCTTTAGCCACTGGGGAGCTAGCGCATTCCCAGATTATGTGGTCGAGGGTCCCTCTCTCCCCACAATGCTTGCACTTGTCGTTTTTTCTATTACCAGTCTGAATATGATAAGCCCAGACCGGGTTTACGAAGTTTCCAGCTTGAAGGCGCCGCCATGCGACTGCTTTCCTATTGTTTAGATTTTTGTCCGGTGGTGGCACCAGTCTCATGCATAACCTATAATTTTCAACAATCTCCGTGTAAGTTTGCAGACGCTCGTCCATATTCCGGCAATCGGACGGCTCCACAGCCACCCAGAAGTAGAGAGCTCAAGCTAACTCGTGGGCCGCCTCGTTGCCAGGAACGAAGGCGTGTGCGGGGGTCCAAATTAGACTGATTTTTCTGTTGAGGCGTCTATCGGCCAGAATCCTTGCCACTTCCGGCGTGATCATACCCTTCCCAAAATTCTAGATGGCTGTTTTGCTATCGCTGATTATTAAATTGTCTTCCATTCCAACGCAAGCGAGCGCTACCGCAACTTCTTCCGCCGTTTCCGTGTTTCGGCTTCTAATGGTGGCAGCCGATACGGTGGCACCTCGGCCGTCGACCACCGAGGCGACCGCCGCACCCGACTTGCCACTTGCCGCGTCCACGTACGCAACCGACTTGCTGTCCATCGATTCGAAGCGTGTGATTAGTGCTTCTTCTCTCTTCTCCCTGCTCTCCGTGTTGAATGTGGGATGCATGTTACGAGGGAGGGGGAAATGATTAGATTTGCTCGGCAGCCCTGGGGGAAGCTCGATTTGCATCGTAGTGCCCTATCTGCTTGCAGGCCATTTTGAGGACAGCTCTGCCCGTGGTCGTTCGGCTTAATCTTTCGAGCTGCGAAATTCTGACAGCCACCGCTATTTCGTCCCAGGTATTGTGCACTCCCATTGAGAGGATCTTCTCTGCGGGGGTGCTAATTGGTAAGCCCAGGGTCCTCTTTATGCACCGCCGAATGAGTGAGTCTAATTTCCTCCTCTCGTCCGACCTGATGTTTAAGGAAGGCGTGGCATAGCTCACGCGGCTTATTATGTATGCTTGGGTTAGTTTAAGCAAGCTTCTTTCCTTCAGACCTCGTCCTTTCAGCGCGACCCTTCTAAAAATGCCAAGGGCTTGGGTGGCAAATCCCTATAGCTTTTCGATTTCCCCATCATTATATCCAATCTTCTGAATGAATAGTCCTAAGATTCTGATTTTATTTACCTCGGGAACTGGTTTCCCCTGTACTTTAATGTTAAATTTCAAGCTGCGCTTGCATCGGAGCGATGTTGGGTTATAGATGAGTAATTCCGAATTTTGCGGAGAGCATGAGAAACCCCTACTGGCCGCATAGTCCACGACAGTGTACGCCGCCGCCTGCAGGCGTTCCTCGATGCTCGCATCGCTCCCCTGGTTAATCCAGAGGTTGATGTCATCCACATACATACTGAAATTTAACCCCTCTATGCTCCTCAGGGCTTCGGGGAGGTTCCGCATCGCCACGTTCAAGAGGAACGGGGAGAGAACCGAGCCCTGCGGCGTGCCCCTGCTCCCTAAGATCAGTGTGGGAGACTCAATGTCCTGGAACCTCACTCAGGCAGTTCTGTCTAACAGAAAGTCTTTGATGTAGTCGTATGTTCGCGCGCCTACTCCGATATCCTGGAGACTGCGGAGGATCGTTTCGTGTGTAACATTATCAAAACCCTTTGTCAAGTCCAAGCCGAGAATTACTGTGGCGTGTCTAGAACGCGAGTCGATTATGTCATGTTGGAGTCGGAGCATCACGTCCTGCGCGCACAAGCCCGGTCGGAAGCCGACCATCTCGTGCGGCCACAGGCCGTTTTGCTCCGTAAACCGCGTCAGTCTTGTCTGGACTACGCGCTCCAACAATTTCCCCACGCATGAGGTTAGGGAAATTGGTCTTAGATTTTCTAGCTTAGGGCATTTGCCATGCTTTGGGATTAGAATTACGTTTGCCGCCTTCCACTGCGGAGGCAGATGGCGTTTGGCCTAAATTTCTTGCATATACTCCGTCAGAGCGCTGATGAAGTCTTCGTCGAGGTTTCTTAAAATTTTGTTAGTTATCCTGTCAGAGCACGGGGCCGATTTCGTTTTTAGTCCCAATATTTAAGCCCTGACCTCCGCCTCCGTGATGGGTGCGTCGAGCTCCTCGTTGGGAGTTCCGTCGTATGCTGGGAGGGGGGTACTATGGGTATCGCCAATGTACATGTTGGCGAGTTTGTCCATAAATTCCGCGTCTGTACCATCAAACGCGCACCTATCTTTTTATAATCTAATTCCCGATTGCATTTTCGAGTTGGTCGGGTCTAATAGGTGTCTCAGCATACCCCACGTTTTGGAAAGGCTCATGCCCCCCTCCATCTCGTCGCATCTGCTGCACCAATTCTATTCGCACAATTTGGTCGCATAATTTTCAATTTCTTTGTTGTGTCTAGCGATCCTCCGTCTAAGATTTGGGTTTCATTTTTCGATCTTTCGATTTCGATCTTTTCCCCTTCGAACTCGAGGAGCTTCAAGTCGGCGTATGTTTTCTTCCTTTCCGCACTGACGGTGGCGACGAGAATGAAATGTTGCTTCACATTCATCGAGATGACATCCTCTCCGGCCACGTCTGTGCTGACGCCAGCGTCCCGAAGTATAGCGTCAGCCAAGTACGAACTTCCATAATTATCAATCGTACGAGACCGCCGTGCGGTCTCAAGACTATTTTCTCGGCGCCGTTCGGGATTCGGGCAAATTGCCTTTCAACCGACTGTACCGCCATCTACCTCCCTGCGAGCTTCTCGGCGGCTCGCTGCCGTTCCACATGGCGTCCCTCGTTGTTCACCGGGGGTCCGCTTTACCTCTCTTCTTACTGACGTACCATTGTCCCGGCACGTTCAATTCTTCTGGATCTAAGTCCGCACCATCTACGGTCTCCATCATGGCTGATAAAGCCTTCGAGCAGAGCGGCCGCTAGGTCTAGCCTTAGGCTTAGCTCATCATGTGGCTCGTCGAAGACCACAAGATCCCAAAAATGCGGAAAGCGTGGGCCCACCTTGGGAAAATCAATATCCGCGGGGTCCAGGCATCGAGTGCTGTCGATTCAGCTGATAATAATAATAATAATTGGTTTTTTGGGGAAAGGAAATGGCGCAGTATCTGTCTCATATATCGTTGGACACCTGAACCGCGCCTTAAGGGAAGGGATAAGGGAGGGAGTGAAAGAGGAAAGGAAGAAGGAGGTACCGTAGTGGAGGGCTCCGGAATAATTTCGACCACCTGGGGATCTTTAACGTGCACTGACATCGCACAGTCTTGATGAGAAAAAAATTTTGATGAGTCTTGATGAGTCTTGATGAGAAAAAAATATATATATATATATTAAGAAAATCTTCCCAATTGCTTTTTGCTCTTTTTGCTTCGCCAAATGTTGGCAATGTGAAGTTAATGTGGGATCTTCGATTCTATTGTAATCAGAAAAATGCGCTGATCTTGAAGCGCCTCATGTGCCGTGACACTGCTGTTGATTTTGCTCACGGTCCCTTTAGATAGGGAGATCAGCCGTACGAAAGTGGATGGTGTGTGCACAATGCTATAGTAGCAGAGCAGCTCGTGAACTCGGCTTTACTGGTGCTAAGCGGTTGTTCAGCAGCATTCCCTGGGACAGCCGCACCAGTACGTTTAACAACCCATTTTCGAAGCCTTGAGAAGATGTCATGGATGCACATGCACCCTACTACCTTCATTTACCTGTGACTGCTTGTTACGGACATGATTACTTGTCTGCTGAGTGACGGTGATGGTAAGCACAATCAGCTCTGTGTCGGCAGTGTAGAACGCTTTCCAGATTTCCTTAATCCTCCTTACATTTTACGACAACAAAAATTTATTTGCTGACGTATAGATGCATATTTGCACCTTCCTCCGTGATCGGCTAGGTTTCCTGGCCCACTTCTCCATTCATTTTTGTGTAATCACGACAGTTCCATTCCTGCAAAGATTGAAAACAGCCTTAACAAAGGTTTATTTCCGTTCTTTGAAATGTGCTAAGCATTTTTGCAAAGCGGTTGGTTCTGCAATACTAACTTTACCCTGTTTCTGAGAATTCTTAAGTATCAATGGAAACGTTGACCTGTCAAGGCAAAGACCGCATTTAATTCGAATCAATTTGTTTATTCCTCGGATTGAAAGAAATGGCTGTTGCTTCTTGCATTAGCAGATTCCCCGCTTTGCACCAGCGCGTAGTTCTGTTCCTGCCCGCTGCACATGCCTGAATCAGGAGTGTTGCATTTTTCTTTTCTTCTGCGATGTACTCTGGATAAAAAGTGCCAACCTAGTATTGTAGGCTGCGGGTAGGCATCTGTGAGGTTATAATATAAGCAAGCGGTTCTGTTGTTTCGTTTTTAAGCAGCGCAAGTAATTTTGTGCAATGAGCAATCAAAGCCAGGTTGTGAGTCGCCAAGCCACGACAGTTGTGCTTACACTAGGAAGAGAAGTGCTTTGGCAACCAGAAAGTTTGTGAGCTGGTTAGCAGTCAGGGTACCTGGCAGTTCACAGGTTAGCATAAAATTCTCTGCGGACAATGGGGCAAGCATTGCGATAGCAATTCCAGTGTGCAAGAAAGGTATCTGATTCAGGTAGCGTTTGATTTATGTGCCGAAATCCAAAGTTATCTTTCCCGTCTGCACATTAATCGGACAAGAGCACATGCAACAATGGACTGTACGCATTTTCACTCTGTCCACTCTGATCAGCAAGTTTCCATGTTAGCAAAGCGTAAAATGAATTGAAAAAAGTTTGTTCCTCACAAACACTGTTAATAATTTAGGTCCATATCAACGAAGCCTGTAGTAATAAGGAAAGGCTGAATATGTGAAATTATGGTTAGTTTTTGTAGTTCTAAGATGAAAAGCAATTAGTCTGTGTTAGTGTGACAATGGAACTAAATAAGTACACTTATATTGCAAATTATGAAGATGATTAGAGGGATGTGTTGTACGGCCCAGCAGTTTGTTGGTTGAATAGCAATTGGCTGCACCTAACAGCAATTTAAACATCAGACTGCGAAATGAGCCCTGTGGAGCTGGTTAAGGTATGTGTGTTAGAACAAAGAAAACGGAAACAACACCACCGCATATAGTAACTATTCTTGCTCTCTAGCCCTCCTCTTTTAATGCAGTTTCGACATGCCAATTTCCCGCCGGTTCACCCGACAGTACACCGGAAACAACTTTTATGAAATTTGCAGCAAGCATCAACACAACAGGAAGCACCGTGCACGCATATCAAGTGCATACTGTGCAGATAGCTTCCTGCCTCATCATAGCTTGGCCCATTTATGTTTCTTACCCATCATTACCTAACACGTTCCAATTTATGCCATTGTCATGTGCAGCAAATCACCCAACACATTTTGTACTCTTGTCCTGCTAGATTGTTTCGCCAATTAAATTGTTTCATCCAAATTGGCAAGTTTTTGAAAACATTCCTGCAAAAGCCGACTTGCTCTTGTTCTTCACGACATGCACCTTGACTGCAATATCCCCCTCGATGCTTTTTTTTCTTGGCTTTGAAAAAGCATGTTAATCTCTTATTCATATATGCCTTTTTGTCGTGCTTTAACTTGTATCCAGTACCACTAAACCGGATCTAAGCTTAAACAGCCAACCGTCGGCAGATTTCCCTTGACGATCTTATGCATCTTGCCTTCTGCTGCAATCTTGGACGTTCCCCAATGCATTGCCCTTAGGGCCAGAGCTTTTATTGTCTACATTATAACTTTCCCTTCAGTGTTTGTTACGTCCCTTCACTGATGGGTATATAGGGTCTGCCATCTTGCAGTAAATACCTGTGTTTTAGTTCTCCAAAACAACATTTTGCATGCTCTAGAATGGCCTGTTTGCTAATGTTACTAAGAGTGCCCTAATATTTTTTTTATTGACAGCAAAACTACATTTTGCCTATCTATAAGGCCTTACCGACAAAGGTATATTCACTGTATACTGGTTCAAACACTCAGCCATTCACATGGCTCGCAATGTAGCATGGTCTCAACTCATAATCCTTATACGCCCACACACAACCTAGGATATTTACACAATAACATGTACTTAGCATCGTCGTCTTCCAAGTTACTTGCGTTCAGGTCCCCTGTGTGGCATCACCTTGGGCATTCTAATGGCACATGGCACAAACCTTACGTGACTAAAATCATAGAATGAGTTTCGACCTGAGCCCTTGTTTTATTTTCTCAGAGTATTGTTGAAACTCCAATGTCACAGCACCAAAGGTAAATCTTCAAATTTCTTCATGTCGCGCAGAAACTGCAGGTTATTTTTTAACTTTTTACGGTCACATAACCAACAAATCTGTTCTGACTCATGGTTCCCTTTGGACTAGCCGTACAAGTATTGTTGTGCCTCAGTTAGCTCATGCCTATGCTTTCAAGATTGATTTTTGTTTTTGCCACTAAAGGCTGGAATGGCCTTCCACCTCAAAAAGCTTTGTGACCACTTCTCCTTTGAGCTGGTCAATGTAGAAATCCACACAGTAAATGATGATGTTCATCCATTTAATAAAGGAATTCCCCCAAGGCAGAAAATATTTGTAATAAGGGAGGAATTACTCATTAACATCCACCCAAGTGTAGCCACAAGGCCACAAAAGGAGCTACAAAGCTTTCCTTTGTAGTTGTATGGCTGTGCTTGGATGCTAATGGTTGATTACTTCTTATTAGTAAAATATAAACTCATCAAGTTCCTAATTGACACATCATGTCAAAGCTCACAACTCAAGTATTGTCATTTAGTACTGTTTAGGAATAATGAATGTTAAGATAAATTATTCTAATCGTGTGCTTACTTGCATTCTCAGCTCGGCAAACCAACACAATGCTCTCTTATGCGTAAGAACTTTCCTCGCAATCTATTTCAAATAATATCGGGCAGATTTACGCAATAGTTTTGTCGGACGATATACAGTTGTATTTACGCTAACTTGCACACCGTGCACAAGCAAGTTCTAGCCAGCTGAACTCACGCACTGAAAAGCTATGCATGCATTATTGTGCCTATGTGTGTCAGATTTTTCATGATGCTTCTCTCTTATCGTCTCTCCAGCTAATCCACACACCGCCTTCATAATGTGGCTCATCACAACGTGGTTGAGTGAGGATGCAACGAATGCATGATTATTTTGTGACTTTTATATATTAAGGTTAATGTTAAGAAGGCTGTTGGTTCATCTTAAATACAAAAGCCGTCAACTTCAAGCTGCAGCAAAGAAACACCAGTAAAGACAAAAGCCATCACTGCATTTCTGTTTTTTTTTCGGCTTTCTTCGGACTAACTTCGAATTGGTCTTTTCAAAATTTCTGTGGCCTATCGATGCCTCGGTTAATTTCTTTCCTTGAAAAGCAGACTGGCAGTGAAAGTGGTATATTTTGCTGAAGATGTTGATAGTCAGCAACTAATAACAGACTAAATTTCAAGCCGTGTTGAGTGGTATACACATCAGTTAACAGTTAGCAGTGCTCACTTTTACTGCCTAGATTGGGAGCTCGCCAACTTTACATTCTGTGTGTCTACATTTTACTGAGGAGTGAAAATAACTCTTAAAAGTTGCTTTAAATTTGTATCACAGAACATATGCGCATATGTCTGTCACGTACTTAAATGGCTTAATTTTTATTTTATTTTATTTTGTGATATCATACCTCCTGTACTGGAAACCCAATTTTACAGATTCTTCTTGTGATGTTGGTGTTTGCTCGAGATAATCAGATAATATGGCCATCATATTTTGTTTCTCTGATTATGCAAAGTATTCTTTCCTAGCCTAAGCCAGGAGCCGTTGCCATGTAAATCCTCCAAATTGGTTCTTGCATTTCTTCTACCTGTAACCCAGTTTGCTGGCTCCTAGATCTCATTATGTTTATATTAGAATGACCTGTGTAGACTTATATGCAAGACAAATGCGTCCACTTTGTTTTGCATTAACAGCGACATTTGAGAATGGTTTGGAGTTGCACAGAGTATATACCAGCTTGTTTCGCACATGGCAACAATAACATGGCCTTTAGCAGGAATTCCCGATCGAGAATTCGCAATAAGAATCGCTTCGTTGTTCTGAAGTCGTGAGGGAAGCGTAACTTTCATAGGGGCCAGCCTTCTCTTATTTTGGCAAATCGTTGACCGTTGTGAAAACATAGCCATCGAACGAAGAGGAGTAGGAGGAGGGGGGGGGGCGATCGCGATGTGACGCGTTTTCCGGTCTCTTGGATATAAATGGTCCACATGTCGTTTCCCACGATATAGCTTCAGATGATCAGGGTCTGCTGCGATGTTGCATAAGTTTTGTCACGAATTGGTTCACGGCCATTGGAGTACGCCGGACTGAGATCCATTCCATATCACAGCCGACAACGATTGTACCTTCGACGGAAATCCCGCTGCGAAAAAAAAGAATAGCGTTGAAGCAACGGATGTCTGGTGTTCGCCGCAATTAATACGGGCATTTTCTACCGCAAGATATCTGCGTGTTTTGCTACAAGAGCGTGCCTGTACCGCCGCACGCGATTAGACGACAGGCACTGCAGGGCGAGTCAATCGAAATGCTGAGACCATTCGCCTCACTCGCCAGCGCCAAAATGATTGTACAACACCTTTAAGCCCCACGTCCGCCTGGAGGCCGAAAATGGGCGACTCGCTCTCCAAGCGGGCCTGGCAAAATCCGCTCAAAAACGATCGTATGGCGGCCCTAACATAACTTTTCCAAATAGCGGAGCTATCGACGCCTAGCTCCATCTATCAGAGAAATTACGATGCACATCTACCCATTGTCGAGTGACAACCTCTCAATATGTATCCCAAAGGAATTGGCTTCGTGTTGGGGGTCAAGGTAAGCCTTGAATTCGGCTTGCGGTGCGATATGGTAACGCTTCAATAATTAATTGCATGCATACAAAGTTTACCAAATATTTAATTGTGGCTTTGTTCTATACCACTACCCGTATGGTTTTATTTGTCTAGCAAATTCTTTACGCAGCTGTCCCCGGATGAGTGCCCCTTGTTGGGTTGTTGTCGTGATATATATACACAGTGGAACGAATGTATACGAATATAGGGGTCCCACAATGGGACAAAAATTATTGTGGGAAGGTGAGAACGAAAAAAAGTGTCCCTGCCAGTTGTCCTGCCCGTTATAGGATGTTTCCTTGGGGAGAGGGGTTGAGGGGGGAACAGGTTGGGAGGGCACAAAGAGTTTTAATGGCCGCCATCTTGAATTCGAGGAACCGAAACAACGTTGCCAGTTTGTCCTCTGACGTCATACTCCCATAGTTCCACCTCTATCCACCATACTGGACTGTGACGTAATCATTTGCATGCTGTGGGTGGGTCCTTCTGCAATGCTATTCTAGATCGCACTATAAGTCTCTATGCGAGATCTGCTGTTTTCTACTTGCTGCCATAGATGGCGCTGTGATCTCAGGTTGGTTATTGGATAAGAAAAAGGTTAAACAGAGAGAGCTCTGTGGTAAACAGGGATGCTGAAGAAATCGGCACTGGGAACATGCAGGATGCTTGAGCAGGAAATTGCCGAATAAAATTTCTATGATAACTGTAGAAGTTCTTTGTTACTTGAGGCTGGACGGGAGTTTTGCGCAGTAAGACATATAGAGTCAGGTGCCACGAGTTGAACATGTTGGGCGGTGCCTGCGGAGAGGAAGAGGGACGGGTGATCACTTCGTACTTTTCTCTAAAGGGCTTCACCTTGTAGTGGAAAGCAGCGGGGCCGATTTATTCGAAGCATTGGAGTTGAAGAACAGTGAAGGAAAAGTGGATTTTAAGCGGGTAGAAGTAACCAAGGGAAGGTTATCTTTTTGGTGGCTAAAATCAAGACAACAGTAAAATTTCTCAAGTCATGGCTAGGTGGTTTGAACCACCGCCTGATTTAAAGGTTTATCCTTTATCCATCCATCCATCCATCCATTTATCCATCGATCCATTCATCCATCCGTCCATCCGTCCGTCCGTCCGTCCGTCCGTCCGTCCATCCATCCATCCATCCATCCATCCATCCATCCATCCATCCATCCATCCATCCATCCATCCATCCATCCATCCATCCATCCATCCATCCATCCATCCATTCATTCATTCATCCATCCATCCATCCATCCATCCATCCATCCATCCATCCATCCATCCATCCATCCATCCATCCATCCATCCATCCATCCATCCATCCATCCATCCATCCATCCATCCATCCATCCATCCATCCGTCCGCCCGTCCGTCCGTCTGTGCGTCCATCCATCCATCCATCCATCCATCTATCCGTTCATCCTTCCGTCCATCCGTTCGTCCGTCCGTCCGTCCGTCCGTCCGTCCATCCATCCATCCATCCATCCAACCATTCATCCATCCAACCATTCATCCATCCGTCCGTCCGTCCGTCCATCCATCCATCCATCCATCCATCCATCCATCCATCCATCCATCCATCCATCCATCCATCCATCCATCCATCCATCCATCCATCCATCCATCCATCCATCCATCCATCCATCCATCCATCCATCCATCCATCCATCCATCCATCCATCCATCCATCCATCCATCCATCCATCCATCCATCCATCCATCCATCCATCTATCCATCCATTTATTTTTCGGTAGCAGACCCCACAAAATCTCGAAACGTGATGAGCGGGAGCTAACGTTCTAAAAAGTGAGGAAATGAAGGCAGAATGAGGGCAGGGAAAGGAATTCGCATTTGCGTTCTTAAGCAGACCTAAGTGAAATGCTGTAATCTTTTTAACTTGCAGTTCTTCACTAATGTTCTCACCAAGGTAACCGCTTCAAGTTCTATTTGCCTATGCTGCCTGTGCTGGGTGAGGAACTGGAAGCGAAACCCTTTTCTGGAAGATAGTGGAATTCATTCAGCTGACAGCAGTGGTGGCGGTATATGTCAGCTGCCGAAACACGCGTTTTATATTTGCAGATTGGTATTTCTCTCTATCAAGCGCTAAGCTGTTGTTTATATGTGCTCATATCTGCCACTGGTGTTCATTATTTGGGTTCTGGCCACGAATCGGCACCGGGGAATGAAGCAGCACACGCACTCCCTCGAGACGTCTACTACCAGGCGAACGTAGAGCGGCTCGACGACCCGGTACCCGAGGAGCGGCTGAATACCTTCAGAGATATTTCCAACTACTACAAACTCAGTAGACAATCCTACACCACGACGCACCAGCCAGGAGCCTGAGAAGCCTCCAGGCGGCCAACTATCCAAACCCACTTTGGCTAAGCTTGTACAACCGCTGTATCTTGCCGGTATTCACCTACGGGGCAGAAGCGTGGAGCCTAACGAAAAGGGTTCAGCTTAAGTTGAGGACAACGCATCGAGCCATGGAAGGAAAAATGATAGGTGTAACGCTAAGAGGCCGGAAGTGGGCAGAGTGGGTGAGGAAACAAACACGGGTTAGTGACATCCTAGCCGAAATCAAGAGGAACAAATGGGCTTGCGCACGGCAAGTGATGCGAAGGCAAGACAAACGCTGGTCCTTAAGGGTAACAGAGTGGATTCAAAGAAGGCAAGCGTAGCTGGGGGTGGCAGAAACTTAGGTCGGCGGATCAGATTAAGAAGTTCGCAGGCATAGGATGGGCACAGCTGGCAAAGGACCGGGTTAATTGAAGGGAGACGGGAGAGGCCTTCGCCCTGAAGTGGGTGTAGTCAGACTGATGATGATGATGATGATGATGATGATGATGATGATCGTGACATTGGCAATGTCTCCTTTGCACAGAAGGCAGAGAACACGGCAGATGTAAACAATGCGCCCAGAGAGGGCCACTAAACCACGAAATCTGGCAATGCCCCTACTCATATGGAGCTGTCGTAAACATTCGCAATAAGGAAGCCATAGTAGTAACTCCGTCGAAGCTTGAAACTCGAGGACCACCTCGAAGCCATACGCCTAGCGGACGAGGCCTCGAGAACCAAGCAGTTCGCAACACAGGCCTCTAGGCACGAAGCCCCCTACACCCTCCTGGGTCTGCGTACGTGAGTTGGGAAGGTAGGGGTGCCTCCTGTATCGGTGGACATTAAATATTTTTCTCATCTGATCTTGTGTCCTTGTAATGGTTTCCCAATATGTGACTGATATTCCGCTTGAGAATGTTGATCTTTATTCCGCCTGCAATACTTAAGTCAAAGACGAAGGTAAATGTTTGAACTGTGGGGATTCAAATAAATAGAAGGCCGAAAATTCAAAGCCCAAGTGCATAAACTGCACTTTAATTCTGAATTAATTGCACCTCACAGCAATGTGGTTAAGTTAAAATCCACATGTCACAGTTTGCTGGCTGCAAGACGACTAAACTGTTTAGGAATAGAAAGTGCGGTGGGCATGTTTCGTTCCGCATGCATAACTATCTGGCCTCCGTTGTTTTATCGATTTGTTTCTTTTCTTCATGATGACCTTAAAACAGTCTCTATAGTTTCTCGTAAAATCGCCATTGCATTGGTTCCGTATCACCCCCTGAACGTGGTTTAGAGATCTTAATTGGGTGGATTGAGCCTTCAAGTTTCCCGAACTGGGGTAAGTGGCACACATTTGCGTTGGCTGTTTTCAAGTATTTTATGGAAATAATTCCCCTAAAAATATATATCCAGCAATACTGGATAAAAAACATTATTGTTTCGGAAACCGTTTATGAACGAAATTGTTTTACATAATGTAAGATTTCACTATAACAATCAATATAATCGCAGATGACCCAACGGAAGTCTTGTATTTTTTCTATTCAGGCTTTGGCTATCGTCAGTAGCATTGCCCCTTGTCTTTTTTGCCAGTCCTAACTGTTCGACGCGATTGAAGGAAACACTTGAATAGAAATATTTAGCTACATATTAGAAAAATGGATCATAAGTTTCACTATTTTCATACAGTGTCTTACATTTTTCTAATTTTCAACATTCTAGGCCAAGAAAGGCTGACAAGTGCTGCGACATGAGTTTCTAATGTAGGCAGCGAACCTTGACAATTAACCAGGATATACTTAACATTTAGTAAATTTACCTGCGTGCTAAGACATCTTGCGCATCAACGATGACTGACGGAGGGAAGAAAAAGAAGCCTTTATTGAACGCATATGGGACGCCGGGTGAATATTTTAACTTTACCTCTGGTTCCTGCTTTCATTGCCTGAAACTTTTCCGTCTTTCATAAGTAAAGTATTTCTCAACTTGTAGGCACTATGCCCGTTTCTTTTAATATTATTTATATTTTTTCATTACCAGCGATATATTAGTTGTGCGGGCGAAGTATTCTATCCACCTCAGTTTATGGTACGCACGTTGCAATATTATTTTCATTAGCCCACTCGTATAGCAAATACTCCGCATCTATATTTGATCTCTAAAAGGGGAGTATTTATGAATCAGCTTCCACCAATGCGAAGTCATACGGCTACAAAAGAAACTATGCA
Organism: Amblyomma americanum; assembly: GCF_052857255.1. NCBI lineage: Eukaryota > Metazoa > Arthropoda > Arachnida > Ixodida > Ixodidae > Amblyomma > Amblyomma americanum. The sequence continues at coordinate 37,389,444 of NC_135505.1, forward strand.
GCTTCTACAGAAATGTCGAAGTCACAAAAGATTCGTCATGTTCCGGGCATCAAACCCGGGACCAATGCTTTCCCGGAGTAGTCACTCTGCCCACTAACGTAGCCGAGACGGCTAGCAATGGTAGGGCGAGAGTGAAGTGACGAATTAGTGTAAGTGTGAACAGTGTTGGTCAAATGTTTAGGGTAATTCCTCAAGGCCAAGTAATTTGCAATAACAGAGTGATGAATCTCCAGCGTTTACCGAAGTCCAGCCATGCGACTCTGAAAGGAAAAGTCAGCCGCATTCACTGAAACTTCAATGTGAAAAAAAATTTAATTCACTTTTACAAATGTCACATGTGGTAAGAAACGTATATCAGGTGTTTCATAACCTCGGAAAAGTAATCAGTTGGACGTCTTTTCATATTTTTTCACAAAAAAATCCGAATGCGTCTGTACGTGCTGGGAGAGTTCGCGATAACATTTGCTTGGTCAAATTTTGAAACTTCATCCCTGCGAATAAACGCAGGGATGTGAATGCTGGAACGGATATGCCTTAGAAGATAGCTGAGAAAAAAAATCTTATATAATGTAGCGATGCAGCGTTTTCACAACAAAGAATTTTGATTCGTAGGAGCGCCGGAAAAGAATGGACGCCAGAACCACCCTCAAAATCAAATGAAAAAAGAATAATATGTGTTGTCAGTTGCTGAAAATGGAAGCTTAGACGACTGAACAGAGTTTACAAAGATTCTAGAACTAAATACCGATTCACAGACGCCTAAGTCTTTATTTTACAATAATGAGTTTTCCTCTTTCTTACACAATTTTAAATAATTTTCGTACCTATCAATTCAATCGCAGGGACAATAAAAAGGATCTTCTTTATCAACTTGAAATCATTGCGCTTAGTTGTGCCAGGGTTTCACTTCAGAATAACTCTAATGACTCTAAAGCTTTACAGAAGCGTACTATGGCTCTCTGAATGACCAAATGTCTACACCAGTGGACTCATACTTGAACTGTAACGGCACCAACTCAATATTTATCTGTGCCGTTCTCTCGATCGTACACCACTTGTCTCCTTTCACGATCTATGATGAGTGCAACTGCTAGATATGCGCCCCTGCCATTCATTCGACACATTCGCCTTAAACGGCTAAATCCGGCGATGGCCTTTTCTGTTTCTCACGAAATACTACGCACTGTTGCATGCTTAATGCATAGGTTGCGTTCAAACGTCGCCTACATGCGAAAGTACTTCCATTTAAAATGACAAGCGGACTCCCTGCACTGTTCCACGTGTGGTGTGCTCGAGACTGTACAGCATGTTTTAATGGCACGCCCAGCATATGCGCGAGAAAGACTCATGCTTGTTAGCATCTACTTTGAAGTCTTTTGACAGCAGGCCCCTCTCACTGAGATTCCATCCTAGGCGCTTGGCCAGAGACTTCGACAACTCTACAGGCAATGGATACTCTCTCACGCTTTTTATGCGACGTAGGCTTGACTCGCGTTTGTAATGTTTGCAAATATGCCTTGTCTTTTTTCACGTGCCTTTTGTTATCATCATCATCATCATCATCATCATCATCATCATCATCATCATCATCATCATCATCATCATCATCATCATACCCTCTCGTGACCCTCTTTTTTCTCCTCCTCTTATTCTTCTCCAGTGCAAAGTACTAAGCCAGATATTGATTTTTCCGGACAACCTATATGCCTTTCATGTCAATAAACCCTCTCTCTCTCTCTCTCTCTCTCTCTATTCATCTAAAATGATGCTTTGTGGTGTTTTTTAGCTAAAAGAACTAAAAACGAATACAACTAACTTTCGTTGCACGTTTCGAAGTTTCTTTACATTGGCCGGTGTGTAGGGATCCAATACGACTGCTGCGTATTCCATGATTGTGCTGACAAAAGTTGACAAAAGCTTGATTTCATATTTTACGGTCGCAGAGACCTTCTTAAATATCCTAGTGTGCCGCTATCCAAGCAAGAAGCGCATTGTTCTTCAAAATAGCTTGCAGTTTACTAAATAGCTTTTGGTGCGAGACGCGATCGAAAGCCTTTTCGAAGTCTAGATATATGACGTCAGTACGTCCTTGCTTAGGCAACAGTGTGGCATTTCCATGCTTAGTTTCTGGTAGCTGTGTTATTGTTGGCAGGCCTTTGTGAAAGCCGTGCTGTCAGTAGTAAGTACTCTGTTATTGTAAAGAAAGGTCGATATGTGCTTAGAGGTAACATGCTCCAGTGTCTTGGCAGAGAGGATAATGATGAAATTGGCCCGTAAGAAGCAATAAGCGAGGTGTTTGGTGATTAAAGTATAATATTTACTATATTTCCGTATATATAATTTTTTGGAATGTCTGCTCACAAAAAGTTGGAAGAGACACTTAAGAATTCTTAGCTGTGAGAATGCGTAAGCCCGCCCACTGAATTAGTGAACGCAGTAGTCCCGCGCCACGGCATAATTTAACCCGATGTCAAACAGCTGGCAATTCTATCTCTGCATGGCTCTACGTAGCCGGCGTCGCTACGTCGTCGCACTCCTCCTGATCTGCACGTCTACCTATTTAAGGCAGTAGGCGCTCCATCGCGGAGCGCACACAACTCCCGATCTGCTGCAGCATCCGGTTGCTTTCGGATGTGCCAACCGTCTGCATGAGGTCATTCTCATCTTCACATTCACACATCACTGGGAACCCTCATACCACTGCTGGCGATGTGGTGCAGCGGTTAAGCGCTGCGCCTCAGCCCCGCGACGGCGGGTGCTGCCACCAGTGCGGTTTGTGCGATCCAGATTGCTTTTCCTGAGGAGCCTAGCACGACCGATTTAAATTCACCGGCATGTGTCATGCGGGCAGGGTGGTACGGGCAGGGACATTTTCTTTTTTCGTTCTTTTTATCGTCCCACAATAATTCTTTGTCATGTGGGCAGGGACACTTTCTTGTTCATTCTTTTTAACGTACCACAATAATTTTTGTCAGGTTGCATGAGGACGCCTTATATTACATGTACCGTTGCGCGGTAACACCCACACATGCAAATACAGATACTGGTTTACGCTCGATAGGGAAGCAAGGCTGACGCCTTAATAACGTTTTGTTACACAGCATGCATAATTATTTTGAACACCATTCAGCATATCTGAAAAAGAAGGCATTAAGAATCATGCCTGTACCAGATATTTTTTATCATCAATATTTAGGAGGAGTGAGAACATACATACTTCAGAAATTGTCAAATCACCGACTGGAGGGTAGTCGTTATATTTTTGGAAATTTGACCTGTTTTATCATCGGTGAACAATGAACCGAAAAAAATGTTAAATGAACGTGCGATTATTCACTAGTTGGATGCAGTCTTTCGCAAACACAGAGGCTAGATATTGGCTTCTTTGTGGGCCTACATGCTGCCCAGAATAGAAAATAAATTTTTCCACTGGAACATTGTGGTAGTACTTTGTCCTTTTGTTTTTGTTTGGCCTGCTTTACCTGCTGGTGCATATCAGCAATTTAACAGCATTAGGCACAACTGGGAGCTTCAAGTGTTGTTTTATATCGTGTTCGTCTTTCGCCTTCACCGCACAATTTCCTTCGTCATCCACGGGCTTGGGGTTCCCACTGTTATGCGCTTCAACGGCATGAAATCTTAAGTACGCCTAAATAGAGTTTTAACCTAAAAAGTTCATAAGTCATCAACATAGCTTTCGCTGGAGCGGCAAAAACAGCATACTGAGAAAACGACATATTCATTGCGTTCAAAATTGCAACGTCAGCTTCGAGTTTATTCAGTGGCACCATGCATTCCCCTCAGTTATTTTTCATCACTGATATAATGGGAAGAGTCAGATACACAACACTGTGATCTGACACGCTTACAGAATCATTTATTTTTGTTTTTCGTTGAAGAACTCTGTTACTAATCAGGTGAAGGTTCAGAATAGATGCTGTGTCACTTTTATTCCAGGTGAGTTCCTTAACGAATCGCCTCAAGCTACCGAAAATTAGGATACTGGGAAAAACTTCCTCGGCATAACAAAGCGTGTTGAGGAGTTCCTTGGCCCACTAAATCAACTCAAAATTAAAATCGGCAAGGAGAAAAATGTTAGAAGAACTGTTAGTCGCACATAAAAATCCATCAACTATATGAACAAAATGCTTTGTGAGTGTTCGGCACTCGATAAAATCCTCCTAACCCCATGCTAAGCTCGCGTAAAATTACCCTTAAAAATAGAGAGTCAGGACAAGGTAAAACAGGCTGCCTTACGAGTTGCAGCGATTCTCGGGCCTATGTCGCAAATTTTCCGGCTCAAGAATTTCTGTCTTTACGATAAATTTTGTAGCATGTTGGCGTTATTTCATCATCGCTAATCTCGGATTGGAGCCAAATTTCAAGGTCTATTAAGATACGCGGCTTGACTGTTATGGTCATGCTTGCTATGTCGTCAGATTTAGTAATAATGCTGCGAGCATTTAATTTAAGACACCTGATCTGTTTTTCAGTGTCTGCTTCTGTTCATTTCGTGTTTGTCGATCTTTCTCTTTTATAGCGATTCTTTCATTTAGGACGTCATGCGACTGAAACAGCGTGCCTTCAACTTTTTTCTCGTAAGCGAGGAGAACTTTTACTCCTGACTGTCTATTTCTTAAGTTTTTTGCAAGATCTGCTTTTTTTTGTTATTTTTGTCGAAATATCTTCGGGCACGTGAATATCTTCCCGCTTTAACTTGGGAGAGTTCTTTAGTAAAGAATTATGCCTCGCCAAACTTCCCAAAAGTTGCTTTCGAACAGCTCCAAATTGTTCAAAAAAGTTAATGGAAAGTTATCCTATTGTAATCAAAGCCTAAAATATTTTTGCAGGAAAAAGTTTATTCGAGATGTGAGCGCAGTTTGAAAATTTAGAAAAGGCGAGAATTCAGGCACTCCTCAGTGATTAATAAAATAATCAAATTTTTAGAAAACACTTCACAATTTTTTTCATTGCCATTTAAACAGATTCTGGCTTTCGATATATTTCAGAGAATGCAGATTTATGCGGCATAAAGGTTTTTGAAAAACCCAAAGAAAGCATGAAATTGTACCGGTTTTTCGTTATTTCTTTCAAATATCTACTTGCTATCGGAAATTTGAAAATAGCAGTTTTGTTTATTAAGATGTCTATCACCTATAACAAATGTTAGAGGTGATTAAACTGCGTACATCGAAGTAAAAAAATACGAAATTTGCAGAAAGGGAGAGTTGAGCCAGAAGCTCTCATTAATTTCACCCTGATGTTTTCAAGTAAAAATGCAAACAGTAATGGGTTACGGGGAACAGTTTATGTTCTTTGAGTTCTGAAATTTTTATTCGGGTAAGTTTTGTTGAATGCGAGGACAGAATTTTTGAAGTGTAGCTCTCGCCCCGCAAGTTGCGTTTTCTTTTAACGCCTCCTCAGCGCAGATCACGGCATCTGGAATGGCACGGCACTTATGGCCAGATAACGATTGAAGATTGCCATTGCTCGGTGTCGTAAATTTTTGGGGCTGGAGCTAAAGAAGATATCGCGTGACATTCGGCGGATGGTATGCACGAAACGAGGATGTTTTGCTTTCCAAATTCAAACAAATCCGCTTTGGTGCGGGGCAGCCAAGAGAAGAAAAAAAACAAGGGTATGCAGCGTGCTGTCTCGCATGGACCACGAGGAAGGATGACCAGCTAGCATGGCAGGCGTATCAGAACCGCTTTATTTACGTCCGAATAACATTGAGGAGAGCGCGTGTCTCGGAGCGAACTTTAAGGTGTGAAGTGCCCTCCGCTGCCGCGAGTAACGCGCGACGAGCTCGCGGTGAACGCGGCCCGCTCGCTTGTAGGTGCGTCGCACGCATGAAGATTATTCGCCAGCACAGTGGCTCGTCTACAGTTGTCGCGAGATTAGTAATGCAGAAGTTGTGCATATTAAATCAAATACAACCAAAAGTCACATCAGAAACAATCGGACGTGAGCCTCTGACAGCCACAAGGGACAGGTACCACGTGATGCTGCTGCGTCGCGGATGGTTTCAATAGCGGATCGTTCTGTTCATTTTCAGATCGGCGTCTCACAAGCACTTATGCGGTGACTTGCGTCTGGCATGGCGCTGACAGAAATGACTGACAGCGACCGATCCACACCGAACAAATCGCTCACTGATGTACGTGCCGCACCAGCAGTGTTAAGAAAATCTTTTCCCACGAATACCTACCTGTTCGACTACTCAACGTCCCATGTTTGCCTGCAGTGAAAACCCAATTTAAGAACAAGAACGCTAAATTTCGCCTCGCCATAGTGTCAGCAGTGGGTTTGTTCAGCGGTGAAGAGGGGATAAGAGACTACAGAGCTTGCGGCGCGAGAGCTCAACTTCAAAAATTATTTTCTCGCTTTAAACAAAAAATACCTCACTAAATACTTATGAAATGAATGACATCAAATTCTTCTACGTAACCCACTCTTTATTGTATTATCACTTGGAACACATTATGCTGAAATTACCGACGGTTTTTGGCTCAAAACGCTTCTTTTTGCAATTTTAGTATTTTTTTACTTCGATCTGCGCAGTTTCATTACCTGTAAAATTTGTTATAATTGCTAGAAATCTAGAGAAACAAAACTGCCATTTCTAAATTTTTGACACCAGGTTGATATCTAAAACAAAAAAACGACAAATGTGACACATTTTCATAATTTTTTTATTAAAAAAATATTTATGGCGCACAAAGCTGCATGTTCCGAATTCGAAGCAGTTCAAAGAAAATCTGCCAGATTTATATTTAACAAATACCAAACAACTGACTCACCAACAGAAATAATGAAACGTGAGGGGATACAACACTCCAAAAACGTAGTAAACTCGCGCGACACAAGATGATGTATCAACTAATTCACCGGCAATTAAAACTTGACGTTACTAAATATATTTCCTTTTCTAAAGCAAGATCGACGCGTCACAAACAACCTAATACACTTAACGAGTACCCTTTCCATACTGACTGCTTCAAATACTCATTTTTTCCGTTTGCCACTCATGAATGGAACAGTCCAAACCCTTCAATAACTAGCAGCTCATCGTTAGGAAAGTTCTGCGCTGCTATCGAGACCTCGGTACTTAATTAGCAAATATTTTTTGTGTGTGTTTTCTATGTTACTAATATTGCTTGCTATTCTGTGTGCCTTTATAATGTTAACTTTGTTCAGGTATACACAGACTACCAGTATTTTTTCGGAACTGTTGCGATGTATCTTCTGTCATGACGCCTATTGTGAGATTAATTTGCCTTGTTTCGATATTGTTATGATACAGTTTGTTGTATTGTTATTCTGCGTTGTTGTCTTTTTGGTTGTATTTCCATAGTTAATTCCAGTGCCTTTGCTTTACCCTTACTATTAGTTGTTTATTTTACGATCTTCACCAAAATGATGTATTTTTTGAACTGTTATTACTAACCCTATTTTGCCCTCCTGCAACAATCCCAAATGGGATTTGCAGTATGTGTAAATAAAGAAATAAATAAATATCGGAAACCATAATTTGTGTAAATGCCAATGAAAAAAATTGCGAATTCTTTTCTTAAAATTTAAAGTTTTTATAAATTATTGAGAAGTGCATGGTTTCTTTCCTTTTCTAAATATTCAAACTACACTCACCTCACTAATTTTTTTTTCATCAAAAGCTTTTCAGGCTTTGATTACGCACATTAGGATAAGTTATTTTGACTGTTCTTTAGCAAATTGGAGATCGTCGAGCGCAACGTCTCGGACGTTTGTCGTCGATTTACCCTACATTTATTTTTTTCGCGGATATCGTTCAGTTTCTCAATTGCTGGTCGTGTTCTAGTAGGCCCCTTGCGAATTTCTCTCTATTATTTCAGTCAAAGCAACTGGAACGTCAAGTGTGTTTCTAAATAAGCCTTCAACCACACCATCCATCACGTCATGACAAATTCAGAATGACAAATTCAAAGCAGATGACTCGTGACAACGAAGAACATGGCCCTGCGTGTCAGCCGTATTGCTATCACCACGAGTGTCTGTTGCCCTCGGACTGTTCTCGCCGCTGCACCCTTCCTCCCAGCGCTTTTCAATAAACCCCCGCCACACATTTGGTGGAGGTGCGGGCCAACAGCCCTGAAATTGCGCAACCGCACTCTCCTGCCCGCGATGCCTAACGACGTTGACGATCAAGCCGTGCAAGTAGACCCAGCTGTTCACAGCGCCGGCTCCCTTCGCCAACGGGACCCGGCCTTCTTCAGTGGGACCGATGAGAAAGATGTCGAAGACTGGCTCACGTCTTACGAGAGGGTAAGCCTTTACAATAAATGGAACGAAAAGAAAAAACAAAATAACGTATTTTTTTATCTCACCGGCTTGGCTAACCTGCGGTATCGAAACCACGAGGTTGAGATCCGAAATTAGTCTGCTTTCATGACAACCTTCTCCGAAGTGTTTGGTCGTCCTGCTGTTCGGAAACTCCGCACCGAATGACGCTTACCCGAACGGTCTCAGCAGGTCGGCGAAAGCTTCAACAGTTACATAGAAGTCCTTGACCTATGCAAGCATGTCAAGCTCAATGTGTCAGAAGCCGACAAGATTAAACACATTTTGAAGGGTGTTGACAACGACGTCTCTCAGATGATGTAGCTCGCGACTTGCACGCTGTTGCTGAGGTCGTCACCCTCTGCCTTCGAGGAGCAGCGAAAGCAGAGGCTCCTGACTGGACAGCACCCCCGACAGGTGAGTCGCTTGCTGGACGGATGCGAGCACCTGACACCTCATCGCTGCTGCAACAAATCAAAGATTTTGTTGGGGAAGAAGTGGTGCGTCAGTTCTCTCTTCTGCCGAGCCGCCCTACAGAGCGAGCTCCATATTTGGCTCCGGCACTTCGACATGCCATCCAAGAGTAGGTTTCCGAGACTCTTCTTCCAGCCCATTCGCCACTACCTGTCACTGCTCCACTGACATAAGCCGACGTCGTCGCCCAGACGCCGCCCTCTATGGCCGCTCCGCTGACATAAGCGAACGTCGTCGCCTGACCTCGACCGCCTTCTTACTCTTTGCCTCCAGTCTGTGTGCAAGCGGCGGCTCCTTCTGTTCGTCCGGCTCCGCGAGTCAGAAAACCCTGGCGCACCCTGCTACAGTTGCTGTTTGCCTGGTCATGCGGCCCGGCTTTGCCGCCGCCGTCTCCCAGTCTACGCGCCAACTCCTCCAGCTCCCGCGTACTGGCCTTCCACGAGTCAGTACTCCCGGCCTGCTGAGCCGCCGTCTAGTCGTCCCTTTTCTCCTGACCGTTCGGCCCTTTCTAGACACCGTTCACCTTCACCGAAGCGCCGCTGCGTTTCTTCTAAGCCACCGCGCCCAACGCCATTCAGAAGGAAAACATGGTGGCGCAGTTCCTGAGGCGAGAAATGCGTCCCCGTCGAACTTTCCAAGGCCTCGCATACGCTCTGCTAATCTGATGAAAATTTCTGTCGAGTTCATTTCTGCCTTGTCTCTTGTGCACACCGGTGCTGCACTGTAAAAAAATTCCGTACCTATAACGTAGACTATGTACGTTTTAAATACAGAACCACTTCTGCTTTCAATGAAACGTAGGGAATGACCGTATACTCAGTCCAGTATTGAAGGAAATGTCCGTGTTCCTCTGTAGTCGTTGCAGGGAAAAATACTAAACATTCAATTTAAGGGATCAAAACTTAACACGACAGGACAGTTGACCCCATCGACTATGTGTTTCACCAGCCGCACTAATAACTTGCTTAAAGGCAGCAAAAACAGAAGATGCTTATGATGTGACGCAACTTTTACACGATGAACTGCTGGCCCGCGGACTATAGGCATCACATGACGTCCGATTTTTTATTTGTCTGGTTTCATCATCATCATCATCATCATCAGCCCTACTACACCCACTGCAGGGCAAAGGCCTCTCCCATGTCTCTCCAATTAACCCTATCCTTTGCCAGCTGCATCCACCCTTTGCCTGCAAACTTCTTAATCTCATCCGCCCATCTAACCTTCTGCCGCCCCCTGCTACGCTTACTTTCTCTTGGAACCCACTCCGTTACCCTTAAAGACCAGCGGTTATCTTGCCTTCGCATTACATGCCCTGCCCAAGCCCATTTCTTTCTCTTGATTTCGACTAGGATGTCATTAACCCGTGTTTGTTCCCTCACCCACTCTGCCCGCTTCCGATCTCTTAACGTTACACCTATCATTTTTCTTTCCATGGCTCGCTGCGTTGTCCTTAACTTAAGCTGAACTCTTTTCGTTAGCCTCCACGTTTCTGCCCCGTAGGTGAGTACCGGTAAGATTATGCTGTTGTACGCTTTCCTCTTGAGGGAAATTGGTAAACTGCCACTCATGATCTGCGAGAATTTGCCATATGCGCTCCACCCCATTCTTATCCTTCTAGTTATCTCCCTCTCATGATCCGGATCAGCTGTCACTATCTGCCCTAAGTAGACGTATTCCGGCACCATTTCTAGGCTCTCGCTGCCAATTGTGAACTGTTGTTCCCTTGCTAGGCTGTTGAACATTACCTTGGTTTTCTGCATGTTAATTTTTAGACCCATCGATCTGCTCTGCCTGTCTAACTCGTTGATCATGATTTGCAGTTCACCTCCTGAGTGACTCAGCAAGGCAATGTCATCAGCAAATCTCAGATTATTTAGGTATTCTCCATTTATTCTTATTCCCAACTCTTCCCAATTCAGGCCTCGAAATACCTCCTGCAAACATGCGGTGAACAGCATTGGCGAGATCGTGTCTCCTTGCCTGACGCCCTTCCTTATTGGAATTTTATTGCTGACTTTATGGAGGACTATAGTAGCTGTGCAGTTGCTATATATATCTTCCAGTATTTTGACATAAGGCTCTTCTACCCCCTGATTACGCAATGCCTGTATGACTGCTGAGGTTTCCACTGAGTCGAATGCTTTCTCGTAATCAATGAAAGCTATATATAGAGGTTGGTTATATTCTGCGCATTTCTCTATCACCTGATTGATAGTGTGAATATGATCTATTGTAGAATATCCTTTACGAAAGCCTGCCTGATCATTTGGTTGATTAAAGTCTAACGTTGCCCTGACTCTATTAGCGATCACCTTAGTAAATACTTTGTAGGCAACGGATAGTAAGCTGATCGGCCTGTAATTTTTCAAGTCCTTGGCGTCTCCCTTCTTATGAATTAAGATAATGTTTGCATTCTTCCAAGCTTCTGGTACAGTCGAGGTCATAAGGCATTGCGTATACAGGGTGGCTAGTTTCTCTAGCACGATGTCCCCTCCATCCTTCAACAGATCTGCTGTTACCTGATCCTCCCCAGCTGCTTTTCCCCTTTTCATTGCTTCTAAGGCTTTCTTTACTTCATCTTTCGTAACTGGCGGGATGACGTATTGCTGTGCACTGCTGTCTTTTTCATTAGCGCTCTGATTACATTGGCTACTGTACAGGTCTGTGTAGAACTCTTCGGCTACGTTAACTATCTTATCCATATTGCTAATGACATTGCCCTGCTTGTCTCTTAATGCATACATCTGGTTTTTACCTATGCCTAGTTTCCTCTTCACTGTTTTTAGGCTACCTCCGTTCTTTATAGCATGCTCGATTCTCTCCATATTAAACTTCCTTATGTCGGCTACCTTGCGCTTATTTATTAACTTTGATAGCTCCGTTAGTTCTATTCTATCGGTAGTGTTAGATGCCTTCATGTTTTGGCGCTTCTTAATCAGATCTTTCGTCACCTGAGATAGCTTCCCGGTATCTTTTCGAACTGTCCTACCGCCTACTTCTACTGCGCACTCCGTAATTATTGATGTCAGGTTATCGTGCATTGAATGAACATCAAGATCATCTTCCTCAGTTAAAGCCGAGTATCTGTTTTGCAGCGCTATCCTAAACTCCTGTGCTTTCCCTCTTACGGCTAACTCGTTAATGGTCTTCTTCGCTAGCTTCTTCCGTTCCCTCTTCAAGTCTAAGCTAATTCTAGACCTTACCATTCTATGGTCGCTGCAACGCACCCTTCCGAGGACGGCCACATCCTTAATGATGCCAGGTTTAGTGCATAGTATGAAGTCGATTTCATTTTTAATCTCACCATTGGGGCTCTTCCAGGTCCACTTCCTGTTTTCTCGTTTGCGGAAGAAGGTATTCATGATCCGTAAATTATTTCTATCCGCGAATTCGACTAATAACTCTCCCCTGCTATTTCTAGAGCCTATCCCATAGTCACCTACCGCGTGGTCGTCAGCCTGCTTCTTGCCCACCTTCGCATTGAAGTCACCCATCAGTACAGTGTACTGCGATTTTACTTTATTCATTGCTGATTCTACGTCCTCATAGAAGCTTTCAACGGCCTGGTCATCATGGCTGGATGTGGGTGCGTAGGCCTGCACCACTTTCAGCTTGTACCTCCTATTCAGCCTAATTACTATAGCTGCTACCCTCTCGTTAATACTGTAGAACTCCTCTACGTTGCCAGCTATATCCTTATTAATGAGGAAACCCACACCTAGTTCTCGTCTATCCTCTAACCCGCGATAGCACAGTATGTGTCCGTCCTTTAGTACTGTATACGCCTCACCTGTCCTCCTAACTTCGCTAAGCCCTATCACATCCCATTTAATTCCCGCTAGTTCCTCGAACAGCACTGCTAGGCTAGCCTCACTAGCTAAAGTTCTAGCGTTAAACGTTGCCAGGTTCAGATTCCAATGGCGGCCTGTCCGGAGCCAGAGATTCTTAGCACCCTCCGCTGCGTCACAGGTCTGACCGCCGCCGTGGTCAGTTGCTCTGCAGCCGCTGGGGACTGAGGGCCGAGGGTTAATTGGTTTGATCATAGAAGGTCTGGTTTACTCTTAGCCAACAATGTCCGCAAACTAGCATGGCGAACGACCGTGAGCATGTCTAATGTGATTAACACAATGAAGAGCCGAGGAAGGGTGATAACGCATTACGTTGCTTCAAGGTTGAGTGATTGGTACAAATTGTGAGCAACGTTAAATAACAAAGGCCTTAATTTGCTATAATGTTAAAAGCTGACTTGATGAAAATGTTTTTCGCTACTTTGCTAGCCACATGATAGAGTAACATTTAATAAAAATGTTACTGCTACATTTGCTTTCTGTGAGAAATGCTGCGTAATGAGGTCAACTGTTAGAAAACATTTAGACACAGACAATGGTTGGACAACTTCTCCAAAGTGAAACTGAACACCAGCTGAAAGTACATTGCAAACATGATGAAAATGCACAAGTTGAAAGCCGAATTTCCATCTGCCATTTGGTAAGGAAATAAACAACTGAGTAAACCAAAAGCATGGGCAAACAAATCTATGAATGCAGTGCAATGTAGCAGTTACATCTTTGCTACACAATCATTAATCAAAAACACCAACTCCTTCATGGATAACAAAAGCACCGACACAACAACATATTGCTCAATGCAATGTTTAATTTAGTAGGTACCTATTGCCGCCCATTCATGCCTGCTCTTCCTGCAGATAAATGAAACGCCACCAAAAAGCAGCGAGCAGCCATAATTGCTGCAGTGACAAGGAGGATGTGCACCATCGATGCTGTTCCCACATCCTGAGTAGGAAATATTAGCAGTTTTTTCTGGAAATACTCTGAAAGCACGAATTTTCTATCCATGGTTTACCTAGCTTGCACTGACACGACCCATTGTGTACTAAGTACCTTTGACAAGCAAGGGGCCAGCCGATAGGCACACAAGACTGTAGAACCTTGCTAACTTGCAAAAAAAAAATGCACAGAAAGAAAAAGCTGACAAAAAAATGAGGAATTCCTTATTTGCACTTTTTATACAATACTAAGAATGTGGCTAAGATATGGCATGAACATTGTTTTTTCTGTTCACTTACAAACTTTCCAGCCTGTGCTAGCATATTACTGTGATGTAAATAATGAAGCATGCCAACACTGTACAATATGCTGTAACACTTATGAAATACTCCCCTTCAAGGCTGCCGCATGCCTCTTACATGCGGTAAAGTTTAAATCTGCCAAACTAGCTAGTCTGCAAGATGAGACACCAACTGACATCTGGCGATGTGTACCTCCCATGTAATTAGAGCGATTGGAGATGCTCCTTTTTGATGGCATTTCAGTTGCTGGGTGTGGAAGGACCAGATATGAAGGACAACAACTAGACACCAACTTTTTAAGCAACATCACAATAAGCAATGTGCCTTAGCTTTCCTTCTGTCCAAAAAGGAGTTTCATTTTCTATGTTCTGTGTTCACATAACTGCTTGCATGTGCACATTTTGGCTTGCTGGGAGGTGCTTTCCTCTGTTAAACTACAGTTTTAACTCTGGCCTCAGTCTTCTGCGCCTTCTTAATTTTTTGCTAGCGTTCACCTTAAGTCGCGTACAAACTCACGCAGATCTCCACTTTTCTACGTTTCCAGCTGTCACATCTTCTCTGCCTTCGTCATGTCCACCACTGCATCCAATGCCTTCAAGTCTGCTGTGTATAATCATTTTAATTAATCTGCCTACACATGTATTCATGTTAGTCGCTCTCCTCTCTTCGATGCCAATTGGCCCTGAGAGTAAATAAGTGAAATGGTAGTCTAATCTAGGTCTGAGCAATCACGCATTATGTTGAGTTTATTTTACCACGTTGGCCAGTAGAGAGTGGAAGGAAAAAAAGCTGCTAAGTGGAGCTCGACATGCCTCTCGACCCCTACACTGGAAAGCAGCAGACACCAAGGCATACGTAATCACTAACGACAACAGAACATGACAAGTGTGAAGTAATTCAGTAACGTTCGTCGCATTTACCACAGTGCATACTCGCTGCTCAGTAATTTATTACCTCATTAGACATTCTTCAAAGAGAGTGCACAATTATGTGTTTTGTTTGAACATGGCACCACAGTACAATGACAGTCATTAACCTTGTGCCAACACAACATAAAATAAACTTCTGCCCAGTAAATGCATTGCTTACAGTGCCACCGCGGCACCTGTTTAGAAAATAAGCTCAAAATATTAGTGACATTAAATTTGAGCAGACGGTAATTCCCCCACCCCCTCCCTAAAAAAATGAAAAAGGGTGCTCTTCCGACGGTACGTTTGTACGCTGTAATATTTGCGAGTCCAACTACGTGTGAAATTTCGATATAAATAATTAACGCCAAAGCATTCGGTTGAATGCGAGGCGCCAGGGCGCGGGCAAACAGTAATCGTCTTCAGGTATCCACTGGTGCCACGTCCTGAGGGCCACTGCTCGGCGAATACCATTCATGGCCACGTTCACATCCAACAAGCTTGTCACAAACATCACACAGGTGATGATGCAGCAGCAGTTCATCGTTGCTGTTGGCCAGTGCTGAATTTTTTGGCGTGGTAAACGGAATCATCCACCGAAACGCGCGTCGACTGTTACTCGCCAGATTCTGGCAGTCCCACGAGGGAGAGCAGCTTTTCCGTCGGCTTCAAGACTCCTCTTTCGTGCAGGGCCAATGGCATTGTAACGCTCATTCTGCATGATCGTTTTACTACGCACCGATGCCGCACGGGACAGAGAGCTGTTGTATGTAAACTCCAATGCAGCGTTCCGGCCACACACATACACACACATACTAAAGACACACAACGCGCAGGACGCACGCAGCGAACACGGAAGAACAAAAACCCATTCCATAGCGCCTGTTCATTCAACTCCACACTGCTCTAACTGCACACATGTTTCCGACTGCGGGCTCGGCTAGCGCTTCGACTTCGCCATGGCTAGCCATGGCCAAGCTGCGCTGCCGCTGGTGGTAATAACGTTCATGCAACGAAAAGAAAACACAATATATCAAACGATTCAGGTTGTCAGCTAAAAAAGCTACCGTAAAATTAAATACATCTTATATGTTTGTGCCGTTGTGCGCCTTTGCGACATCAGCGACGTGAGCTTGAGCGCGAATACGCGAATGGCGCTATGAATTTCCCGTGTAGCTGCGTAAATTGCAAATGGCGTGGCTGCGCCGCTAACTTTTAGACATGCTTGCAGAGGTAGTCGGTGCGAACAGTTGGAAGTCCAATCGACTGGAATTGCTCAAGGAAAGTCAGCGGCACCGCATTTTTATTGTTTCTGTGCATTGCGAGTGACTTTGGCGGCAGCCACTCGGCAACGTCACTGGTTTGGCGAACTTGTGAGAAGGTGAGCCTTTTGTTCTCAAATTTTGAAAGCGGTTTTTTGTTTGTATTGTAACCGTGCGTCTCGTCGCATGTTATGTTCACGATAACATCAGTACAACGTGCATGCGCTTTCTGTCTCTATTTAGAGTAATATTGGTCGATCAGCGTAAACTTTTGGATTCAATTAAGCACGAACTGTCCATGTTGGTACTGCGTGTCGAATGTGTTTTGAGATGATTCTGAGCGGGAGATGGTGTTCCGATAATTTGTGTACTACCAGATATAGTCTAGAGATTTGAAACCATTTATCACACTGAAACAAATTTGGAAAACTGTTTTGTGTTCATGCATCTGCTGTCCTTAAACTTGACTTCTCGGCAATCATTCGCATGGCTCCTTTGGATCTGGAAAATTGACTACTGTTGCTAGGGGTGCCTGGTAGCAGAGCTCCTGGGGACGCCCAGTGGGTCATCTGTTTGTCCAAGTGCCCAGTACCAAAGGTACCATTCCTGACATTTTTTCACAGTCCATTAACCTCATATTCCTTGCAAAGATTACAGTATGTAATGAGGTAGTAAAAAAATTGGTAACTTCTGCATATTTCAGAACAGTTCAGAGAAATGCACATGCAGCATCAGTATTCTCTCGGTAGAATTTCTGAGACCTGGATTCATTTCTTCTAGGACTGTGGCAAGCAGTAGGTCAACTGTACATAAATTTATTTCCCTCTGGTGCAAAGTAAAGAGTGCAAACGTCATAAGACAAGTCTCTACTCTGTTTCATTCTCACTGCATTTGGCCAAAGCATAATATGAAATGCTGTATTTTTTATACGCTAGTTTCCTTTACTTTGAGCAGTAGATATTGACAGTGAATAGCAAGGCAACTCCACTCGCTGACGGTTTTGCCTTCGGCAGCAAAACAGGGAATACCTTACCCCATGTGTTATCTCGACAGACTCAAAACTGCGATGGACAGCTGCGTCCACAGCTGCTATCACCTCCCAAGTGCATGCGCTCGTAAGACACATAATAACTCTGGATTGCCATTAACATAGCCTTGCTCATTGCAGTTGCCGATAAACACCTCATAAGTGGTACTATTATGCACTCTTTTCTTTGGCACTATGTATGAGCTTCTGTTCTCGCACTTTCTAGAAATAATGCATGCAGTTTTGAAGTGCGAAAAGGGAATTTACCTGTAACTATATTGTCATGTCAGTATGTTACAGCCAAATTGTACATTGATGTCAGTGCTGGTGGTTTTTTTTCATTATTTTAGGAGAATGTTATAATTTTACCTATAGCAAATAATAGCCCTCACTAATTAGCTGATTTTGTCATGTCCAGTATTTTGATATGCTAAGCCACCAAAGCATGATTCAGAATGTTGTCAGAACTAAAGGCACTGAGTCTTTCGTGTCAGTAAAAATTGTGCTTTATACCCCTGTCACATGGCATTCCTCGAAGGCCTTTCCAGCAAAGGCACCATTTTTCACCAAAGGCGCGAAAGCTTAAAGGAGCAGCGATGCAGCTACACGGTGCAGCCCAAAGGTGAAAGTCGTTCAGGCTTAGCACCCGCTGCTATACTCGAGGTGGCTGAAGTGAGTGTTCTAAAATTAAAGTGGTGTATTCTGTTCATTTGTTGAGCTTTGACAATTTTTTTATTCTGATTGCTTCCTTAAAAGTACTGCAACAGCTACTCTCATCAGCAGGAGCAGGTTTTGTACGTGTATTGCCTTGGCCACCATGGGCGCTCGGTGTTGCCGCAACACTTTCACTGTCTTGAAATTTGAACATAAAAGATAGACACCCGTACAAAAACCAAAGCCAGACACAGCTTTCGTATTTGAAAAAAATGTTTTCAAACAATATTAGCTTATCTATTTTTTTTATTGCTTTTACTTTTTGACTTTGGATGGTACTGCGATCACAGCTTCTCGAATGCCGCGTCTTCGGGCTCCGAAGGTCTCGGTTGAGCGCCTTCGCCTCCAAGGCCCTTAGCGACAAAGGCGCAACATTTGTACCGGGTAGCTGCACTCCTTACGCCTTTGGATATGATTCTCAAAGGCCTTTGCGGTGCCCGTGTGACAGGGGTATTAGTGTGGTATGGCTGCTTGAACACCTGTCCCTGGTATCTCACAAACTGAATAAGGAAGGGAAAAGCCTCAGGGTGCTTGCCGACGTTTCGACAAGAGGACTTGTCTTTGTCTGGCAAAGTGTTCATCATTGGTGGGGTTTAAATAAGGTTTTCACTTCGAGGCCAAAGGCCTGTTGTGTGGGACGAGGGTGCGATATGGGAAGGGCGTTACGATGGGGAGCGTGAACCTTGACCAGGCATGATAGCTGCTAAATAAGATTAACCGGTTGACCTGCAAAACTGTGAAAACAAAAAAGCCCAATTCAGTAAAAACGAATCTCGGGGTATGGAGTGTGGATAGTGGGCTTGAATGGCTTTATGTCCAGCCGCAACAGGTGGCTTGGTATGGCTGGCTGCCTTTTCCTGAAAAACTAGGATAAAGGAATTAAGCAGCATGGCGGAATAAAATACCAGGGGGGGGGCAAAATAATTTGAAGGAAAAAGAGAAAATGAGGGCAGGTTCGGAGAAAAGGCAAAAAGAAGGGGGAGGGGGAGGAGTATGGCAGCCAAGGTTCCGAGAAGTGATGTCAGGAGGTGCAGGGCGTAAGGTTAAAGTATAACGATAAATTAAAGAAAGCAGGAAAGGAGGGGGAAATTATGGGTTGGGAAACCTCTGACCATGTGCAAGGCCTTTTCAAATAATTATGCCAATTCCGGAATGTACAGAGCTGGCCACATTTAGTGCAAACATGTGAGCGCATGGCCGCACTCTTTAGAGGTCCACTGTGTGCGGCGCAGCCACTCATCGCTGCAAAATGGCGCAAGAGGAGATGCACCTGGATGTGGTGCTTCGTGTCATGTTACACTTCGATGTGTGGCAATGTCAGACACAGTGGCCCAAAGAGCACAGCCATGTGCTCGCGTGTTCGCACTAAGAGTGGACAACCCTGTACTTGATTCTAAGTTTCCTCTGTGTATGTTGACCCCAGACGAAAACAAGTCGTCTTGTCGAAACGGCAAGCACCATGAGATTTTTCCTTCCCTTGTTCACTTTTTGAGTGTCAAGAAACCATCTGCCTACTCTCTCTGTACCATGCACTCCACATCTTGTACGGTTATCTTTGTATGTATACACCAGTGATAAATCATGAAGGAAATCAAGGGATTTGTATTTGTATTGCTTAACAGTTACTTTAAAGCTATATCATGAGGGTATAGTTGAAAATGTGCTACGGGGGCTTGGTTGTGTGTCGTGGCTGGTTTCTCTTTATCAGGGCTACTTGACAGCCACCATGAAACGCAGGCTTTTGAAAAGTCGTTCCTCAAATAAAAGAGCGTTTCCACTGTTACAATGGAAATGTTATTTGCTAAAAACTTCAATCATTGCAGTTCAGGGATTGATATTTTTCAAATAACTAACCTGAAGTTCAAAACCTGCAGAAGGAACTATGTAACTTCTTTCCTGCCTTAAAAACCCAGTACTTATTTGCCAGTTTCATCAAGCAGAGGTCTGTTTCATGGCACATACATTCCACTACCTTGCATGAAAATTGTGCAGTACAGGCCCACCATAAAACTAGGGGCATAGTATACTGCTTGTATGCAACTACTTTGGCGTTAGAGCATGCATAGCATGGTCTTAAAGTTATTCTTTTCATTTGCAACTGGTTCATAAAAGGCCTATTCTGGCAAAAGGCATTTAGCAAAATTATCTTCCTCTGAATGCTTCTAAGGATAACTTTAGTTCATTCAGGAAAATATATATTGACAATATCTCTTAAAGGCATGATTGTCCATATTAGCTCTTGTTACCTCACAGTATTTAGTTTTGTGCCTCCAGCATCACTGACTTGCATCATATGTTAAATAGAGTAGTAAAAAGCTCGCTGTTAGTTTAAACCACAACTCATGATGGGGCTGTGCCTTTTTTGTTGTGTTACATGAAATATACTTATGTATGAAACAATTTCTTTCAGCTGCACCTCACATGATTCAAATTCCACCAGAAGAAAGGCTGCAACACAACATTGCTCACTATCTGTTGCTTTCCCAGCACATAACATGCCATAACAGCACATAGCAGGTAAGATGTGAACAAAAACAGTGCATGTATATGTTCCACACGTGCATTTTGTGTACTACCAACACTATGATATGATTAACTATGTCATGTAAGAGAGAGCACACAAATCATTTTTTGTATATATTGCAGCATGGTTATTTCAAGTTTTAAACTGGCCATTGAAACGACCCATTGTATCACCGCTGGTTACCCGGTGACACTGGGGATCGAACTCCGCACCTCCTGCTTGTGAGGCAGATGCTCGGACCACTAGGCCACTCCTGCGGTCCCCCCACTGATGTTGCTTACACCAGGTGCTGTTAAAGCCCCGGTATGTATGTTAAATGCATTTTAGAAAACCATTCACTTCCAAAGTACCATTTCATCTATAGCAAAACCACAGTTGCCTAGCTAGACAAACCTGCTGCATACAAGCCAGCAGAAGGGTTGCACGTACATGCTTCGTTAGGAAAACATAAAAATGAAGAAGAGCCTGCCCTTCATGGTGCATTATACCCTGATTTTGAGCAGTGATCAAGATAGGCAGATGGTCATTTCATTGAACACTTGCATGGTACATTCGTAGAATTGAAAAGACAAGTACTATTGCAAAATCTTCAGTGTTTATTCTCAGAGAAAACATATCATGAAAAAAGTGTTGGATTAGTTATAGTGCACCTTGTATGGGGAAAGGGGCTCCCACTTTGTGAAAGGCTTAATTTTGGAATAACGACAGCGTTTAGACTAGTTGGGTTACCATGTTTAGATAGTGGATGTGCTCAAAAAGACACTGGAAGTAAGCGCACTGTGTGGAAATCTTTCTGTATCCTTGTCTTTTTGAGCGCTTTCACGATCTAAACTTAATTTTGCAAGAGAGCATGGAAAACAAATATTTAAATTCTGATAATTAAGGATAAAAGATCATGTTTCATTGTGTTGCTTAAAGTGTACATTGTATCGCTATTGTTGTATTGCAGCGCTTCTGTCGTGGCCTTGCATTGCAGCCTCTTGACTTTGGTTTATATAATAGGCAGTCTTTTTTTTCATTCGATTGCAACACTTTAGGAGTTACTACAGAGTTGCGTGGTAGCGAACTCTCAGATTAACGGTTTGCATTATTACGCCAGCATAACTTGCTAAGTGTTTCACTGCAGTCTTGTTACTAGAACAGCCTCTTGAAAGTATTCAGCCTGGTGGTCATTGAGGGTTACTGTTCACATATCAAAATTCCGGATCAGCTGTATACTCTTTACAGCTACCAGAACTATGGTGCATTTCATGACATGCTGGCTGAAGAGTGCTGGAGCACCAGACTGGGGATTTGGATGAAACAATTTTCAAATGTGTGCTCGGTATCACGCTGTTTTGTTCCAGTTGTGGAGAGGTTTTCTTTTCATATTTGTTCTGTCAAACATTTAAATTTTGGGCAATATGTTGTTGCCTTTATCTTGTGTTCTCTTTGTTGTTGAGGTTTAGTATTTTTGGCACAAGCACTGCACTCTATTAGTTTTCAGTATAATTTAAAATTTGTAGGGCACGTCATGAAGAATAAAACTTCTACTTGAATAATCTGCATGTGTTTATGTTCTCATTGTTGATATAAAAACTTAGTTGAGACAGCTTGTATTTTAGCTCTCGCTAGAATTTTAGGGGAGCCTCAGTAACATAATCACATGACCAACACAAACTCGGTATAATTGTTTGTGCAATGAAAAACAGTTTTAAAATAGTTATTAACAGCTGTCAGTATAGGACTGGCCTAAAATGTTTTGTGCTCTATGTAGCTCTTCTCTGAGGCAGGATTAATTCATCTGCACCTGCAGCCTGATACCGCCATGATACCAATTCTTGGGTGAACTTATGATTTTTTTTTCACTGAGCAAACTTGCATCATCTTGAAGCATGGAACTTGAGCTGATTCTTAACAGCTCTAGTGTAGCGAATTTCATTATCCTCATTGCTTAGTTTACGTTCACCTCAGGACAATGGCCTTTTCCAGTGTAATTATCTGTGTCTTGCACCAGCTACATGCCACACTATCAGAAATCACCTAATCTTATCTAGTGAGCTTATAATCAGCTATCTCCTGCTATATTTTCCTTAGGGTGAAATTCATTTTGTTGCGATACAATGCACAAGCTGTTTCCTGGCGTGGTGCTCAGCTTATCTGGAATGAAATGCTTGGGAAATGGGTCTCTTATTTCACCTTGAGTAGACGAAATTAACTTGTGCTAAGGCACTCTTTGGCCACAGATGCCCTTGTGCCATTAAAATCCATCAAATTCAATCTGTTGCCCTAAGATACCATTGGTGATTCATTCTCTGCATTGTATGCCCTGGCCAGATCCATTTTCTTCTTTTAATTTCTGCCAGAATATTAACAACTTCCTTGTTCATCCCTGTTATGGTTTCACTCGGTCAGTTGTTCTATTAATAATTATAATCACTTTATTGAAAACATATTTTGGGCTAAATGGCATCAAGTTTGCCACTCTGCACAATGATATATATGTTTGGTCTTGTATGTCTTTACTTGTGTGGTAATGTTTATTTTGTGCTCACTGTCTAAACAACCTTATTTGCCTATGATATCCTAAGCCCTTCTATACCTATTTTCCTTCCCCCTAGCTCTTTTTCTTTTCAGTCATTTCTCCTCTTTCCTTTACACCGGCCATTGGTCACAAGGCTGCTGTGGGAACGACAGTCAGCACTGGGCCCTTTTTTGTTCATGGAACCTGCACTGCTACTATTAACACTAATAGTACGTTATCAGTATTTTTGTGATACTGCATTTGTTATTTATGAAGTAGTTGGCTAAGGCAATGGTAGCAGTGTTGGATATTGCAATATATTATGCATATATCTCACTTGCAATATATCAGTGTGTTCACTATTACACTACCCTCTATTTCTTTCTGTTCAGTTATTTGGCTATAGATATATTGTGCTGCTTTCCTAGTTTAGTCCAATCAAACTAAAACTTTGCTCTTTGTGTCACAGGTAGAATCTACAATAATTGCTGCTCTGTGTCTTGTAAGCAGGAGGCAGTGTTCAATGGAGCCATGAACTTTCCTTGGAATTGAAAAGCCTTTGCCGTATTATGCGCTGAACCACGAGTGTGAAGAGGAAAATGTCATGCCTTGGATTTCTGCATAGGTGAGCCATTGCGGTGAATCCACCAGCGCGAAAGACAGGGATGAGAAAGGAGACAAGACAGGTGCTGACTTGCGACTAAAGTTTGTTGGCGTGAACAGGGAATATATAAAAAGCCAAGCAATACCATAAACCATGTAGTTACAGATAAGCATACAGGACAACATGAGTCAAAAATCGCCCTCAACATTTCCCTGATCGAGGTAGTCCAACTCATTGTGTGTTAACACGATAGACAAAACACACATTCTTCACGGAGTCATAAGATGTGTCTAGCCTCGATAATCTCCCATTTAATCTCTCAGAATTTACTGCCAAAATGCGTGTTGCCAAAAGGAAAGGGTAGCAGACTTCACATCCCGTGCAGTGTACAGCAGAGTTACCCCAACCACCTAGCCAAGCCCCTACCCTCTTGTGTTCCTGTAGTCTTACATTCATACACCTTCCAGTTGCACCTACGTAAACCAGACTACAAGATAATAATATTTGATACCACATTCATTTTACAAGGTACATATACATTTCACTCTACACGTGTACTTTTCTCGAGCCACATTCACAGAATTATTCTTAAAATTTTACATGCTTTAGACAACGTATTAGGGGCCGAGAAAGCCACTTTTAAATCATACCTTCTGGCCACATTTTTCAAATTATGCGACAATTTATGTACATACGGTAACACAACTGGTCTTTTGGCATCTCGCTGGCTGGCCCCAGCCTGATTGTGCCGGTCACCGCAAAACTGTCTCAGCTTCTTTAACAATTTATCATATGCTCTTGCAGTAACAAGGTTTGGAAATCCTGCGTTCGTTAACCTTAAAATCTGCTCTTGGAAACTAGTCGTCATGCTGTGAAAGCATAATTTCATCAATTCTGAGCCCGCGCTAGAAAGTGCAATGCTATCTTTCACTAGCTTGGAATGGTCGACATGTAGCCAGGTAGCAGCTTAACACTCGCCAGCACACATGAAGTGTGCTGAACATCAAGGTAAGGTCCAGAAACCACAGCTCTTTTTCTTGGGACATTTGCTCCAAGGTAAACCTGAGATAAAGGCCTTGCTCCTTAAACAACTTGAGAAGATGTACAGGTCCCGAACTATCACAACCTTTATAAAAGACCAGAAAATCATCGACATAGCAAAAGATTTTTCCCCCGGCCCATGCACATTCTGGTCAATTATTCTATCCACCCTACTCAAGAAAATATTGCTTAGCACAAAGTCAACCTTTGAACCACTACATATTCGAGACTTTAGAACACATACCGCACTGCGTTACTCTACAAACATGCTCTTCAAATAAATGCTATTCAATAACATGCTCTTCAGATGAATTTCAGAAAAGGATTCATGCAAAATTATCTCTGGTTATTTGCAAAAGCATCTGTCTACTTCGCATCTTGAAGATCCATTTCTTGTACTCAATTCGCAGTGTGGTTGAGTATCTTAAGAATGACAATCCAGCGGATTGTCTTGTGATTAGTGTCTATGTAGAACTATTTTATTCTATCCCGTATGAAGATCTTGTGAAAAGCTTATGAATGTGTATATCGGAGCACAACGATGAGCTCGTGTTTAGGAACGGGTGTGTAGCATAAGTCTTTTTTGGCACTTGCCTCCTTTTATTTGAAGTGAAGAGCATGTTTGTGGAGTATGGCAGTGCGGCATATGTTCAAAAGTCTGCTAAATGTATCGATTCGAAGGTTGCCCCTGTGCTAAGCAATATTCTCTTAAGCAGGGTGGAAGGAATGATTGCCAAGAAATTGCATGGGCTGGGGGAAATCTTTCGCTACGTCTATGATTTTCTGGTCTTTTACAAAGGTTGTGATAGTGTGGGACCTGTACATATTGTGAACTTGTTTAAGGAGCAAGGCCTTTGTCTTAAGTTTACCTTGGAGAAAATGTCCCAACAAAAAGAGCTGCGGTTTCTGAACCTTACCTTGATGTTCTGCACACGCCATGTGTGCTAGCGATATTCACCCAGGAGTATTAAGCAGCAACTTGACTGTTGGTCGAACGATTCTAAGCTAGTGAAAAATAGCATTGCGTCGTCAAGTCTAGGCTCGGTATTGGTGAAGCCATGCTTTTACAGCGTGACAACTGGTTTCCAAGAGAAGATTTTAAGGCTAATGAAAGCATGATTTCCCAACCATGCTATTGCAGAAGCGTGCGATAAATTGTTAAAGCTGAGCATATAAGATTGGGCAAGTTGGTCTGACATGCTAAAGTTAGAATGGCGCAGCATCAAGTAACGAGGACAACAGGAGAGCACACCCACGCACAAGTGCCATCCTTGGAGCGGATGCAGAATCTTAAGAGCGTGTACTTGACATTCAGCGTTGGCAGCCAAGGATCGGGCTCGTTCAATCTTTAGCGTTCAAATCCGTGTTTCCTCGTTTCCTTGACTGTCAACGCTGAATGTCAAGCACGCGCTCTTGGATTTTGTATCTGCTCCAGGGTTGGCACTTGTGCGTGGGTGTGCTGTCCTGCTTTCCTCGTTACTTGATGCTGTGCCATTCTTCCCTTTAGCATGTTAAAAGCTGAAACCCCTTCGCAGGGACTGGCATGATCAGGCTGGGGCCAGCCAGTGAGATGCCAAAAGACTGACTGTGTTACTGTACATACATAGATTGTTGCAAAATTTGAAAACTGTGGCCAGAAGGTATGACGTAAAAATGGCGTGTTCGGCCCCTAATAAGTTGTCTACAATCTGTAAAATTGTTAATAATTTTGTGAATTTCGTTAGGGAAAAGCACATGTGTCGAGTGAAACGTGGCAACATATATGTGCCTTGCAACCATTGCATGCATTGCATACCATTATCATGTGGTTGGGTTTATGTTGGTGAAACTGGAATGTGTATCAATGTAAGACTACAGGAGCATGAGAGGTATTTGGATATTGGTAGGGGTTGTAACTTATCTGCATATTACAAGGGATGTGAAGGCTCCTAGCCATTCCTTTCGGCAACACGCATTTTGGCACTACGTTCACAGCAGATTAACCAGAAAATTATCGAGGCTAGACACATCTTATGACTCGGTGACGAATGTGTGAGTGTGCTGCCCATAGCGTTAACATGCAGCGGGTTGGACTGTCTAGATGAGAGGAATGTTAAGGGCAATCTTTTACTTATGTTGTGATGTAGCTTATGTGTAATTGTGTAGTTTGTGGTGTGTGGCTTTTCTGTATACTCTCTGTTCACTTCAATAAACTTCAGTTGCGAGTCAGTGCCTGTTTTGTTTCTTTTCTCGTCTCTGTCTCGTGCTGATAGATTCAAGTACTTATAGAGTAGATTCACTGAATTGTGTACTTGCAGAGGCTTGTGAAAAAACGAGAGGAATTTTCTTTCCTTTATGCGGAATGGAAGGTTGAAATTTTTTTACTTAAATGTTTGCAGCATTAAATTCTATTCGGAAAGGTAAAACCCACTTTATTGTACATTTTGTGTGCAATGGTGCCGGTGGCTGCATGCAACTGAAAACATTCGTCCAGGTTATCTAGCTAGCGTCCTTCTTCCTTGTGCCACATTTTCTGAAATAATATTTTGTCAGAATTATTTCAATCAGAATTTCTAAGAACATATTGGTAATCACATAATGGTGATCACATATGACATAATTCAAAGCGTGATCATTGGTATTTTTCAGTCTGGGGCAGTACAATGAGAAGTACATAGTATATAGTAAAATTAAATATGACCAGTCTAACATAAACAAAACTACTTTTTTTAAAGGAAAATTTTGCTACCGAAGTGCTGGAGTGACATGGCATTATGAAGACGTGGACAGTGTGCTGTATTCATGATGGCACGAGAACTTGCGTACAGTGCTTTAGGTAACTGGTGAGTACCTTGGTGCTGTGCTTCTGCTAATGTAGCCAAATTATGTTTTTAATCTAAGAGTGTATCTGAAAACTTAAGCAAAAATTGAGTAGTATTTAGATATTCTTGCACCAGATACCACTGTGAGAATTAGTTATTAATGATGTGTCTCACATGTACCCTTGTCTGCTGAATATAGTAAGCATGGCTTTCGAGCTGAGTGCCTCCGACGTATGAAAAAAAAAATGGCCACTGGGCTGCTCCACGACGCGTGGAGCAGCCCAGTGTAGCACATTCAGGCTTCATGGAGTGGAGAATGAAGGCAGTAAATAAAAACCACAGGACCAGGAAACTGACAGTACACACCGACCCTGATGACACTCTTTGCATGAAGGGTGTTATAAAGTTGCCTGTCATGTAGTGCAAGATGGAGGTCGCACAGGACGGGTGTTAAATATGAGTTGATGCAGACACCTGTCATTACGTAGTACTCACTGTAGAACTCGAACAAGAAGCAAAGGTAACAGCTGAGCATGGCCACTCTTGTGCTTTCCTCCGCAAGCAATCTGGAATTGCACTTAGAAATCTTTTATGCTTTCTCTTGACATATACATCATTGCTGCATGTGGCGAGGAAAAGTACATACCCTTGATGTCAAGTGACAGTGAACTCACAGGGCTGGTAACAGCTCACTGAGCTGTTGTGATATATCTACAGGGCACCTCATGAGAACAAAGAGCCCTTGAAGGAATTCTCTCAAAGTTTGTTGCCACATGGACCTCTTCGTAATCAATGACTCTAAAAGGCAAGCCTTCCTTTAGTGTCACAAAAAAGGCCTAGGACATGGGTCTTTTTGCTTCTCCATTAGTGCCAAAATGTTTGCTAGCGAGATCTTTCGCAGATGTATAATTATTTCACAAAATGTCAAGAAGGAGACTGAAGCTGCACCAAGCAGTACCAGTAAAAAACTTATCACAGCTGTTCAAAAAGCAGAAAGACTCATGCCTTCATCCTTCTTTTGCATCAGACACATGAGGACACTTCGTCTTTCTGGGTCATCATTTTGAAAAGGTTCACATGGCAACGGCCTTTGGTTAAATTTCTGCCAAGAGCCCTTTTTTGAAACTTGAGCATCCGTTCCTTGTGAGGCACACTGCAGAGATATTGGAATGCCTTAGTGAGCTGCTTCCGGTACGTGTGACTGCATTTTCACTGACATCAGATATTAGTACATTTTCTTGCACATGCTGTGATAATGGAAGCTATGAGTGAAAACATGCAGTTTTGGGGAAGTGTGCTTCCTGGGGCCGTATTCCAAGTTTGTGTCATAATAAAAAGCGTCATAATCTGCCGCAACGGGCATGCCCGGGAACTGGATATAAACTGAGTGCGGGACTTTCGCTTCGTCTTGTCTTGCCTATAACAAATTGGATGGACGATAAATTCGGCAAGCGTCTCCCACCTTTTTCAGATGTTACCAATGTTCCTTGCTCACTAAGTTGTGCATTTAGTACTATGTACAGAAAGGCACCTGCATTGAATTGCATCTGGCCCCCATCCTGAGCTACTTTCTATTTGCACAAAATGATAAGCAACTGTAAAGACTTTCATGCACACAGTGCCGCCCGGGAAAGCGCATTTTGTCTGCTTCATTCTGGACCTGTGGTTTTTACTGTTTACTGTTATGGGAAATGAATTTTGGGCAATAAATTATAACGGGTTGGTTCTCGGTGAATGGCTTTTGAAAGCTTCTACGAAAGCCGATTGTTCAATAGCAGATGGTTGAAATGTATTTGTGAAATTTATATTTGGTGTTGTGTGACCACTAAATGAGGATTTTTTTTATGCTTTTCAGATGGATCCGACAGCAATGTGCAGATGTACAATGTGTGTAGTTTGCCATGAAAATAAAACGTATGTACTTGTACTCACCCAAACACTTACCACTCTTTCATTCTAAGCTGCATTCTTTGTACGTATACACTACATAATATGCGTAAAGGAAAGCCTTGTACATAATACTTTTTTCTTCGGCACCTGGACGGCTATATCTGCAGTGAACATTGCGGGCAGAAGCTATACGAAGACGCATGTTCATGTACTACAGAAAGTACATATTTACAATACAGATAATTTCCGCTCTAGATGAAATGACTTCCGAGTGAACGGAGGACGTATGCATACACATTGCGGAAACTTCAATAAGAACAAAACATAAGCATTCGTTGTGAAAAAACGATTTCGGTCTCGTGCATAGCATGGCGTAACTTTCCGTTACCAAGAATGTGACAGTCGTCATACGGAGTCTCTGTTTCTGACATTTAGTCCGTACCTCATGTTGCGGAAAACCCTCCGGCAACGCATTACCAGCGGGTTTCTCTGTACTGCGGAGCATTTTTTTTTTACAGTGTGCGATTTCTGTTACGGACGAAAAGTTTTGTCGTTCGTTGAAGAAGGCAAAGACGCCGATTGCTGGACTGTCACTGCGTACGGCCAGCGCTGAGCACATCAAGCCGTCCGCAGCGTGTACCGCTCGAGTTGTGATTCAGGACTCCCTATACGCGATAGAATTCGTCGTGCTGCCTTCCTGTTCCCCTCCTGTTATTCTGGGCTCGGATTTCCTTTCCCGCCATGAAGCTATCGTTGACTGTGCTCGAACGGAAGTCGGGTTCTCTTCTCTGCCCAATCTTTTGCTCTACGCTACACCTTATGTTGCCTGTGTTAAAGCCCTCGCCGTCGAAGACATCAACATTCCCCCATGTTCTTCCGTTCTTGTTCACCTGTCTTGGTACTGTATCGGTCACTACACCGTCGTCTTTACTCCAGGCCACAATTTTCTGCACCCGAAATGTCCCCCTCTGCCATATGCCGTACTGGCTGTGTCCGCTGGTCTCACGATACTTTTGTTCTCTAACCTGTTTTGCTGCCCTACCACTCTGCGCCTTGGTCAATGCCTCGGCAGTGTGCAGCCCATCGCATCTCTGCTCATCCGCGAGGAGACCGACGATACACCGCTCCTCGCCATAAACGCGCTCAGCCCACCTGCCTCTGCGCCAGATCCCTCTTCTACCGAATTGTTCTTGCGCTCCATCGACGCCGATCTTCCTCCGCCTCAAAGACAGCTTCTCATTCTCTTTCGCCATTTCCAACGCTCTTCCTTTGACGTTCACCAAACTTCCTTGGGCCGAACTTCCACCGTCACCCAACGCATCTACACAGGTGCCAACGCGGCACGGCGGTAGCGCCCTAACATGAGTCGCCAACCGAGCGCCAGACTATTACAGAGCAAGACGACCAAATGCTTCAAAACGGCGTCATTCAGCCCTCAAGTAGCCCTTGGGCATCGCCTGTTGTCCTTGTGAAAAAGGAAGAAGGCTCCATACGGTTCTGTGTCGATTGCCGCCACTTTATTAAGATAATGAGCACGGTGGTCTATCCCCTCCCACGCGTAGATGAAGCTCTGGACTGTTGGCATGGAGCGGAGTGGAGCTCTTTTCATTGCTGCATTTACGTTCTGGGCATTGGCAGGTCCTCATGGAAGCGGCCGATCATCATAAAACTGCTTTTGTGACTCCCGGCGGATTGTATAAAATTACTGTGATTCCATTCCGCCTTTGTAATGCCTCTACAACCTTCGAAAAGATAATGGACACCATTTTGCGTGGACTCAATTGGAAAATGTGTCTAAGGTACCTCGACTACATTGTCGGCTTTTCCCCTGACTTTGAAACCCATCTATCCTGCCTGATGCACGTTTTGACCTGCCTCTTTGACGCTGGCCTGCAACTCAACATGAAGAAGTGCTGTTTTGCTGCGTGTCAAATGACAATTCTAAGACGCGTTGTCTCTAAGCAAAGCGTTTGTTCTGACTAAGGCAAACTTCGCACTGTTGCTGGCTTTCCCAAACCTACTTCCATCAAACACCTGCGCAGCTTCTTAGGTCTGTGCGCTCAGTTTCGCCGGTTTATTCACAACTTTGCTGCGGCTTTGCGGAGGCTTTAACACAACTGTCCGGCAGTTCCGACTTATCGATGTGGTCTCCGGCGTGCGGCGATGCCTATAACACCTTGCGCCGCCTCCTCACAGCGCCGCTCATACTGCGCCATTTTGACTCGACCGCTCATACCGATGTCCACATGGACGCCTTTGGTGTTGGAGTTGGCGTCGTACTCGCCAAGCGTATATGTGGCTTTGACGAATACGTTGTTGCCTGTGCAAGCCGCACACTTACGAGGGCTAAATCTAATTACTGCGTCAATGAAAAAGAGTGTTTGGCTATTTGTATGGGCCCTTGCAAAATTCCGCCCTTACCTCTATGGCTCCTGTTTTGACGTTTTGATGGACCGCCATGCGCTTTGTTGGCTTTCCTCCATGAAAGACCCATCCAGCCTGCTTGCCAGGTGGGCTCTACTTCTGCAAGAATATGACATCCGCGTGGTCTATCGGTGCTGATGCCCTCTCTCGCTGCCCACTTCCAGCCGTGATCACCAGCGTTTCCACCCCTGACGTCTCCCCGTCGTCGCTTCACATAAAGGACATGCCCTCAGCGCAACGTACTAACCCCTGGGTCGCTTCTCTTCTCGAATTTCTCTCCAACCCCACGGCTGCATCTCCATCCCGCGCTCTCCGCCGCCATGCTTCCCACTTTGTGATTCGCGATAATCTCCTCTATCGCCGGAACTACAGCACTGACGACCGCAAGTGGTTACTTGTTATTACTCCTCGCCACCTGCGCGCGCACATCTGTGCCTGTTTCCACGCTGACCCACAATCCGGTCACGCGGGACTTTTCAGGATATACACCCGCATCCCGCTGCGCTATTACTGGCGCGGCATGTACACCTTCGTACTTAAATACGTACGCACCTGTCTCGCCTGTCAACGTCGCAAGCCATCTTCTCATCGTTCTGCTGGAGAGTTGCAGCCACTCCCTTGCCCAACACGCCCTTTCGACCGTATCGGCATTGATTTCTACGGGCTGCCTCCACACACTGCGGCCGGCAACCGCTGGGCTATCGTTGCGGTTGACCATCTCACGAGGTATGCCAAAACCACCGGCCTTCCGTCTGCCAAAGCGACAGACGTTGCCTCCTTGCTTTTGCAACGTACCGTCCTTCGCACGGTGCACCTCGTGAACTGCTTAGCGACCGCGGACGCGCCTTTTTGTCCGATGTCTAAGCACTGCTCCGCCAGTACAACATAATACATCCAACCACGGTCCGCCTATCATCCGCAGA
The DNA here is from genome assembly GCF_052857255.1 of Amblyomma americanum. Lineage (NCBI taxonomy): Eukaryota > Metazoa > Arthropoda > Arachnida > Ixodida > Ixodidae > Amblyomma > Amblyomma americanum. The sequence goes on from NC_135505.1 coordinate 37,421,950, forward strand.
CCAACGTCCTAACCGAGTGATTTAACCGCACCCTCGGGTACATGCTCTCAACGTATGTCGCATACAACCACTCGAATTGGGATCTCATCCTTCCTTACATGGCTTTTTCCTACAACACCGTTCAGCAGTCCACCCTACAGGCTTGTCTCTCTTTGTTCTTTACGGTCGTCATCTATTTGCTACAATATAGACCATTCTGCCTTACCAACCTGGCGCCTCCAAATATATCCCTGTTTCCAATGCCGCGCAACACGCAGAAGATTGTCGCCAAATGGCCGTTCACTCACGGCTGACGCCCAAGGTCGCCAGAAATTCCGCCACTACAACGCTCACACCAGAGCGCACTTCTCTCCTGGTACGCTTGTGTGGTTCTGAATACGGACAAGAACTCCTGGACTGTCCTCTAAATTCCTCGTCAAGTGTCACGGCCCTTATCGCGTCCTGGAGCGCACAGCTTCTGCTACTTACGTCGTCGAACGACTCGTGACGTTTCTCCATCCGCCCCACCGCGGCCACGAGACAGTTCACATCCAGCGTCTCAAGACTAACTGCAACCCCTCCATCTTAGATTCGCTGTACGTCGCCAGGATGGCTCCCCTTCTCCCCGGGGATGATAGTAAAGAAGAAGATGACAAAGGCAAAGCAGATGACTCGTGGCAACAAAGAAGGGGGCCCTGCGCGTCTGCCGTGTTGCTATCGCCATGAGTGTCTGTTGCCCTTAGAGCGCTCTCGCCACTGCTCCCGTCCTCCGAGCTCTTTTTAATAAACCCCCACCCTACAAAAGTATTTGTTTATTATAGAAATAATGCATTCTCCAAAGGGTCAAGAGCTAAAGGCTCTCTCGGGAGCTTGACGAGGCCCATGACTCCTAGTAAAGGAAGCGGTTATTTACACAAATAGAAATTGCTGATCTTATTAGACATCGAGACTGCGACTAACCGTGAATTATGGTTTATGGTATAAGGGGTCTACGGCCAGAGCGGCTCAGGCTATGAGAGACGACGAAGTGGAGGACAACGGAAAAATCGACCACGTGGGGTTATTAAGTTGTACAGTAGCTCAAGTACACAGGATTAAGAAGAACAAGGATATCAACATAGCCTCAGTGCCATCGCTCAGAGTGAGAGTCTGCTGACCCGACAGAGCAGGCACTGTGTTCCACAGCCGTGGTTTCGCCGCCGCCTGAGCGCTCACAAGCCGAAGTTACATTTTGTGGAGGTTCGGTTTATCATTCTCCAATGCCCTGAAAATCCGCAGCCGCATGCCACCGATCCTCGGTATGTCCGAAGACGCTAATCACTGAGCCGTGCAGGCGAGCCTTTCAGAAGTCCGCTGTTCCGAATCCTTCACACAGCGGGAGTCCGCCCTCAACACCGGGGCTGATGATTATGATGCTATAAACTCGTTCGCATCATACGAGTGGGTGAGCACATATAACAAGCGAAACGATGCTACAATGTTGAACAACGTCATAAATTATTTTACTGGCGTTGCCAAACTGTGGCTTCGAAACCACGAAGCAGACTTTTCCACGTGGACCGCTTTCAAAACGAACCTGACGCAAGTGTTCGGAAGTCAGGCTGTACGAAAGGTACGCGCTGAACACCGCTTGCGCGCACGTTCACAGCAGTTGGGTGCCTTTCAAAACGTACATTGAAGACGTCTTCAACCTGTGTTTGCGCGTCCACTCCCAGGTGTCTGAGGGTGAAAATATCAAGGATATTATTAAAAGAATCGATGACGAAGCGATTTAGATGTTGCTGTTCCTTTCTCTTAACGTTTAATCTATCATTTTTCTTTCCAAGGTTAACTGCGTTGTCCTTAACTTGAGCTGAACCCTTCTCGTTAGCCTCCACGTTTCTACACCTTAGGTAAGTACGATTAAGATACAGCTGTTTTAAACTTATCGTTTTACTAATATTGGTAAACTGCCAGTTGCCGCTGGGGTGGGGTTGTGCCCTTCTACATGCTCAACCATCTGTCCTCCGTTGCTGTGTTGATTTAGTTATTTTCCTCATGATGAATTTAATACAGCCGTTGTAGTTTCTCGTAAAATCGCCATTGCGTTGGTTCTGTATCACCCCCCAGAACGTGATATAAAAATTTGATTTGAGTGGATTGAGCCTTCAAATTTCTCAGACCCGGATAAGTGGCCCACATTTGCGTTTGCTGATGTGAGGTATTTTTTGGAAACAAATCCTCTAAATATCCATATCCTGCAATACAGGAAGAAACATTTTTCAGTCGGAAACAGTTTATGAATGAAATTGCTTTTTATAATGTTAGATTTGACTATAAAAATCAATATAATCGTAGATGACTCTACGGCAGTCCTGCATTTTTTCTATTCAGGTTTTAGCTATCGTCAAAAGTGTTCCCCCTTCGTTTCTTTCCCAGTTCTAACTGTTAGACGCGATCGATGGAAATACTTGAATAGAGATATTTAGCTACATATCAGAATAATGGATCATTAAGTTTTCTATTTTCATACAGTGTCTTACAATTTTGTAATTTTCAACATTTTCGGCCAAAAAAGGTTGGCAATTGCTGCGACATGCATTTCCAGTGTAGGCAGCAAACCCTACTTGCAGACTACGACATCTTGCGCATCAAGGATGACTGGTAAAAAAGAGAAACAAGGAAGAATACGGCAGAAAAATAAATCTTTATTGAACGCATATGGGTCGGCCGGTGAATAGTTTAACATTAACTCTGCTTCCTGTTTTCATCGCCTGAAAGTTTGCCGCTTTTCATAAGTAAAATAAAATATTTCTCAGCTTATATGTTCGTTTCTTTCATTATTAACTAGATTTTTCTTAATCACTCGCGATATATTAGTGGTGTGGGTGAAATATTCTGTCTGCCTCAGTTTATAGTGCGCATATTACAATATTATTTTCATTGGCCCGCTCGCATAGCAGAAACCTCCGTAAATATATTTGATCTCTAAAAGGGAAGTAACTAAAAATCTGCTTCCACCAAAGAGAAGTCATAAGGATACAAAGCAAACTATGCAGCTTCTATAGAAACATCGAAATTACAAAAAAAATCTCTGCATGGCTCGGGCATCGAACCCGGGAACAATGCTTTCCTGGAGCAGTAACTCTGCCCACTAACCTAGCCGAGATGGCTAGCAATGGTAAGGCGAAACTGAAGTGATGAAATAATCTAAGATAGTCTTGATGAGTTGTTTAGGGGAATCGGCCAAGTTCGAGTAGATTTGGAATAACAGAGTAATGAGTCATCGGCATTTAGCGAAGCCCAGCCATACTTCTTGAAAGGAAAAGTAAGCAGATTTCACTGAAACTTCACAGACAAAAAAAAAACTGATTCACTTTTACAAATTTTACGCCTGGGAAGAAAAAGGTATATAAAGTGTTTTATAGTCTTAGAGAAGTAATCATTTGCCCGTCTTTTCACTTTATTCGGAGATTAAGCCGAATGCGTCTGCACGTGCTGGGAGAGTTCGCGATAACATTAGCTTGATCAAAATTTGAAACTTCATCGCTGCGAATATATGCAGGGATGTGAATACTGAAACGAATACAGCTTAGAATATAGCTGAATAGTAGCGATGCAGCGTTTCCCCAACAAAGAATTTTGAATCATAGGAGCGCCGGAAAACATTGCGCGACAAAAACACCATGAAAATCAAAAGAAAAAAAATAATACGATTTCTTAGTTGCTGAAAACGGGAAGCGTAGACGGCTGTACAGAGTTTACGAAGATTCTAGGATGAAATAAAGATTCACAGAAGTATAAGTCTTGATTCAAATTAATAACATTTAAGCCTTCTTACACAATTCTAAATAATTTCCGTACGTATAATGCAATCGCAGGGACAATAAAAATGATCTTTATCAACTACAAATAACTGAACTTAGTTACGCCGGCGTTTCACTTCTCAATAACATTAATGACAACTTATTGGCTTTTTAGAAGCGTACTGTGGATGTCTGAACAATCAAATGGTTACAGCAGTGGACTTATGCTTGACCGGACACCACTTTTCTCCTTTCTCGATTAATAAACAGGAGTGGCTACATATCGACCCCTGCCAGAGACTCGACATTTTCGCCTGAAATGGCTAGATCCGGCGATGGCCTTTTCTGGTCCTCGTCGAATACTACGCCCTATTGCATGCTTAATACATAGGTTACGTTTAAACGTCACCTTCACGCGCAAGGCCTTGCATTTAAATGGACAAGTGGACTCCCCGGACTGTTCCACATGTGGCGTGCTCGTGACTGTAGAGCATGTTTTAATGGCACGCCGAGCATATGCGGGAGAAATACTCACGCTTGCAAGCATCTACTTTGAAGTCCTTTGACAGCAGGCCCCTCTCTGAAGATTTGATCCCAAGCGCTTGTCGACAGAGTTGGAAAACTCTACAGGCAACGTGGGCGCTCTCAAACTTTTTTAAGCAACACGGGTCTTCCCTCCCTTTTGTGATGTTAGAAAATTTTCCCGGTCTTCTTTAATCTGTCATCTCCTATCATCATCATCATTATCATCATCATCATCATCATCATCATAATCATCGTCATCCCCATCGTGACAATCTTTTTTCTCCTCTTTTTCTTGTCCAGTGCCAGATATTCATATTTCCGGCCAACCTACCTGCCTTTCTTGTCAATAAACCCTCTCCTTCTCTCTTCATCTAAAATGAGTGCTTTTTTTAGCTAAAATAACTAAAAATGAATACAACTCAGTTTCATTGCACGTTTCTAAGGTTCTTTACATTGGTGGGAGTGTACGGATGCCATACGACTGCTGCGTATTCCTTGAATGGGCTGAGAAATGTTTTTCTGTTTGACAGCCTGATTTCATATGCGGACGGTTGTAGCGACCTTCTTAAGTATCCTAGTGCGCGCCTTAAGTTGTTTTGAAGCTGAGTAACATGGTCATTGCATTCAAGATCTCGTGTGATAATGACGTATAGATATGTGTAGGTGCCTTAAAAGCATAACTCGACCTCTGCTTTGCCGTTTCGAGGATAGTTGCCAAAACTTGGAAATCCTGAACAGCTTTACTGATGTCGCCTGAAGACACGACCCACTGCCCCCCTGGTACGCCTGAAGACACGACCCACTGCCCCCCTGGTACAGCCTTCTCAATGTGTCTGCACTCAGGTTAACACACTACCAAAAAAAAAACAGCACACGAGCACATATTACAGGACTACCGGGGCACTACAAGAAAAATATGCGAACTGGACAGAATTAGACACTGATGGTTTAAAAACAGCAGAATATGTCGGAAGCGCGGTTGTACAAGGAAACTGGCAAAAAATAGTAAGACTCCCTAACTGCGCATGCATTTTTACTGCCGAATGTTATGCAGACTATAACTGTAGGCAGGATAATAAATATTAGCATTCAAAACAGCCTAATATACACAGACTCAGCGTGCTCACGGCATTAAATTGCAGAAATGCAGGCGAACCCTTACTGGGAAAGATATTACACAGCATAGAAAAAGTGAGAGCACAGGGACATATAATAAAGTTCTGCTGGGCGCCGAGCCATGTTGGAATGTACGGTAATGAAAGAGCCGACAAATGTGCTGCACAAGCTCGCATTCAAGAAATCAAGAAAGTCAGCATACCCCATAGAGATTTCATGCAACTTATACACAGGAATCTCAAGGCTAAATCGCAGGGTACCTGGAACCATGAAGTAAATAATAAATTGCACTTGATAAAGCCTGTACTAGAACAATGGAAAACCTGTAGTCACCAGGAACGTTTTATAGAGCTAATAGTATGCCGTCTCCGTATTGGACACACGCACCTTACACATGATTTCTTACTAACAAATGAAGACAAACCTATTTGTGAAAAATGCGGAGATAAAATTACAGTACACCACGTTTATTTTCATGCACAGAAAGTGAATCTCTGAGGAAAAAGTATTTTAATTCATGCTACAAGGAACACATTCTTCTTCGCCCAACAAGATGCACTTATTGATATCTCAAGTGTTTTTAGCTCTTTAGGAGAAGCAGGCCTCCTTGAAAAACTCTGAATTCCAACCTAGCGCCTAGCTACGTATGGTGGTACACCTCAGCCACCTTCTCATTCTGAGAACAGGGCTGAGGTTTTTATTTTTGATGGGTTGACAGCCTCGAGATCCTTGCAGCGAAACGATGTTTGCTGAGGTTACTCGTCTCCTAATAAAACTTTCAATAATAGCCGTTTTTAAAGTTTTTGTCAGTAACAGTAAGTACGAATGAAAGTATTTAGGATTGTACATAACTCAGTTTTTCCCGTTTGTAGAATTCCGGAGAAAACAATTTTCATACACCTTGATCTTGGTGCATGATAGCCTTAGATGCTAATGCGCCATTAAACCCAACACAACAAAAACAAAAAAAGCATAACTGTTGACCGTTAGCACAATAAGAGAAAGGTGAACGCCGCTTTTTTTTAGTTATTCTAACGACCACTGTATTTTTCTCTCTATTTTCATCTTTTCTTTCGACGACCAAGATTCTATTTTTGACAGCTATCTGCACGAAGGCGTGATCGTTTGGGCTTTTGATTTCCTGACAAATGATACACTAGTCCGAAAATAGCTTGGCAGTCACTCGTATATACAGAAGAAGATCATTGATGAAAACCTAAAAGAAGAGTGACCCAGGTACTTATCTTTGTGGTATGCTGGACTGAACCGATGCTGTCCTTGAGCCTACTCCATCAACCAAGGCACTCTGCTGCCGGTAATACAGGTGTGCCTCAATCCAAGCAAGAAGTGCATTGTTCTTCAAAATAGCTTGAAGTTTTATAAGTAGCTTTTGGTGCGAGACGCGATCGAAAGCCTTTTCGAAGTCTAGATATATGACGTCAGTACGTCCTTGCTTAGGCAACAGTGTGGCATTTCCATGCATAGTTTCTGGTAACTGTGTTATTGTTGGCAGGCCTTTGTGAAAGCCGTGCTGTCAGTAGTAAGTACTCTGTTATTGTAAAGAAAGGTCGATATGTGCTTAGAGGTAACATGCTCCAGTGTCTTGGCAGAGAGGATAATGATGAAATTGGCCCGTAAGAAGCAATAAGCGAGGTGTTTGGTGATTAAAGTATAATATTTACTATATTTCCGTATATATAATTTTTTGGAATGTCTGCTCGCAAAAGGTCGGAAGAGACACTTACGAATTCTTAGCTGTGAGAAGGCGTAAGCCCGCCCACTGAATTAGTGAACGCAGTAGTCCCGCGCCACGGCATAATTTAACCCGATGTCAAACAGCTGGCAATTCTTTCTCTGCATGGCTCTACGTAGCCGGCGTCGCTACGCCGCCGCACTCCTCCTGATCTGCACGTTCACCTAATTAAGGCAGTAGGCGCCCCATCGCGGCGCGCGCCCTCCTCCCCGATCAGCTGCCGCATCCGGTTGCTTTCGGATGTGCCGACCGTCTGCATGAGGTCATTCTCATCTTCTCATTCACACATCACTGGGAACCCTCATACCACTGCTGGCGATGTCGTGCAGCGGTTAAGCGTTGAGCCTCAGCCCCGCGATGGCGGGTGCTGCCACCAGTGAGGTTTGTGCGATCCAGATTTCTCTTCGCATGGAACCTTGTACGAACGATTTATATTAACCGCACACACTTTTGTTAATTAAGCACACTTAAAAAAGCTTTCAACAAAAATAAACATCATAGTTCATTACAGAGCTTTCGCTGGAGAGGAAAAAGTGGCAAACTCAGAAAAAGATATATTCATTGCGTCTAAAATTGCAACTGAATCTTTGCGTTCAACCAGTGGTACCATGCATTCCGCTCGGTTATTTTTCATCAATAATTTCAGAGGAAGAGTCAGCTAAAACCACTGTGATCAGATACGCTTATAGAAACATTAACTTGTGTTCCTAGTTGACAATCGCTGTTACTAATAATGCGGAGGTCGAGAATAGATGCTGTGCCACTTTTATTTCAGGTGGGTTTCCTAAAGAATCCTGCCGATTCGTCGAACATCAGGATATTCAGACAGGCTTCCTCAGTTTAACAACGCGTGTTGAGGAGTTCCTTGTCCCATTAAATATAAAGGAAATTACAATCGGTTTCGAGCAAAATGTTACAAGAACTTTTAATCGCGCATGAAAATACATTATTCATACGAACAAATTTTTTTCCCAGTGTTCGGCGCTCGGTAAAAGCCTGCTAACCCCAGGCTAAGCTCGCGTAAATTACCTGAACAAATAAATAGTCAGCATAAGTTATAACATACTGTCTTACGAACAGCAGCGATTCTCGGGTAATTATTCCATCTTTTCCGCCTCAAGAATTTGTCTCCGCGGTAAATTTTGTAGCATGGTGGCGTTATTTCGTCATCGCTAATGTCGGAGTGGAGCCAAGTTTGAGTGTCTATTAAAATACGCGGCCTGAGTGTTAATTCTAATGCTTTCTATGTCGTCAGATTTAGTCAGAATGCTGCGAGGTTTTAATTTAAGACGTCTGATCTCTTTTTCGGTGTCTGCTCTCATTCATTCCGTGTGGTTGCCGATCTCTTTTATAGCGATTCTTTCATTTTGTCCGTCATCCAAATAAAACAGCGTGCCCACACCTTTTTATGTCGTAAGCGAGGCGAGCATTGCCTCCTGATTGTCTATTTCCCAAGTTCCGTGCAAGAGCTTCTTTTGTCTTATGCTTGTTGCCGGAAAAGCTTCGGGCACTTGAATATCGTCACGTTTTAACTTGGGATAGTTTTTTAGTAAATTGAATTTTTTCGCGGAAATCGATCAGTTTCCCACTTGCAGGTCGTGTTCTACTGGGCTCCCTGCGACCTTTATCTCTTTTATTTCAGCCAAGGCAACTACAGCACCAGATGTCTTTCTAAATACGCCTTCAACCACACCATCCTTCCTGTCCCCGTGCGTGTCATCAGCTTTGACAGATACGCGAAAAACAATGTAGTTTCTTCTAGAGCGGTCATATAGCTGAGTGAGATTACCTTCCATGCTTTGGGCAGCTTTCCCATTTTAGGCACTCTGGTGTCATATTTTTGAGTGTGTATTTTCAAAACTTCAAGGTTCTATTATATATGGTTGATGCGTTCATAAATATTCTTTTTGACCTTAAGTATTTCTGCGAGTGGATCTCCAAGGATCGGTCCAAGATTAGGTTTCTTATCTCCGCAAAGCGCGAGTAAATTGTTTTTTATTCCAGAAATACATGCATCCTGCAAAGGTTCAAGAGCTCAAAGCTCTCTCGGGACATCGACTGGGTCCATGACACCTTGTACAAGGAAGTCGTTATTTACATAAATGGAAACTGCTGATTTTATTGGACGTCGAGAGTGCGAGTAACAGTGAATTGTGGTTTACAGTTTAAGGGGTCTACGTCGCAACGCAAGTCAAGCTATGGGGGACGACGAAGTGGAGGATTACGGAAATTTCGACGACCTGAATTTAGTAAATTATACAGTAGCTCAAGTACACAGGGTGAAGAAGAAGAAAGGAATCAACCTTGCCGCACTGTCATCGCTCATAGCGAGAGTCTGCTGAGCCAGACACACCAGGCAATGTGTTTTGCAGCCGTTGTTTCGCCCCCGCCTGAGCGCTGACCTAAGCACCAGTTACATTTGGTAGAGGTTCGGTTTAACATCGTCCTATGCCCTGAAAATCCGCAGCCGCACGCTACCGACCTTGCGTATGTCCGAACACACCAATCACTAAGCCGTGCAGGTGAGCCTGTCAGGAGTCTTCTGTTCCGGCTCCATCTTTCAGCGGGACCCCGAAATCTTCAGCGGGTCTGATGATTATGATGCTGAAGACTCGTTTTACATCATACGAATGGGTGAGCACATGTAACAAGTGGGACGATGCCACAATGGGGAAAAACGTCATCTTTTAGCTTACCGGCGTTGAAAAACTGTCACTTTGAAACTACGAACTAGACTTCTCCGCGCAGACCTCTTTCAAAGCGAACCTGACGCAAGTGTTGGGAAGTCATGGTGTGTGGAAGCTACGAGCTAAAGACCGCTTGCTCGCGTGTTCACATCAGTTGGGTGCCCCTCAAAACGTACATTGCAGACGTGTTCAACCTGTGTTTGCGCGTCCACTCCAATGTGTCCGAGGGTGACAAGATCAAGGATATTATTAAAGGCATCGAGGGTGACGAATTTCAGATGCTGCTGTGAGATCTCCGCACAGCTGCCGAAGTTGCAGTCTCTACCAGAGCAACGACGAGCTCCGCAAGCAGAGGCTAACCACTCGCCGCATGCAGCGCCTGTCGAGTCGCTTGCCGGCTTGTCGGCAGCACCCGACCAATCCGCGATATTTAACATCATCATCAGCCTTACCCTCTGCAGGGCAATGACCTCTCCCGTGTCTCTCCAATTAGCCCTGTCCTTTGCCAGTGGCACGCAGCCTGTGCGTGCAAGGTTAGTGGACTATGTTATACTGTGAGTGAATGTCTGCATGGATTGTGGCACTGTAATGGACTATGTTCTACTGTGACTGAATATGTGCGTAGATGGTGGCTTCTCGAGTGTACTGTGGTGTGGACTGTGCGGAGTGAATGTGTGCATGTGGTGACTGCGGGAGTAGAATATGTGCTAATATAAGTGACATTGCGCATAGCGGGGTTGATCCGACACGTGATCAACACCGTTATGCGCACAGTCACTTATCGTAGGGGTGGTGCTACGATGGAGAACATGAACTGGTGGAAGAGTTGGTCAGACATGGTTTTTTGTAAACCGGCTCTACTCTCAACTCTCTCAACTCTCAAGCGATATTTACCGCGGGTACGTGCACTACCGCGACATTGGAACTTCAAGCCAAATACAATGCCATTGCTACCCTTCCACACGTTCCCACATTCAACACCGTTCATATTAACACCGGGCCCTCGCACAGTTCATATTAACACCGGCTCCCTCGTCGCCCTTAAAGATTTTAAAGCTATTCGACGGACATTCTAGATTACACACCAAATTTATGTGCTCTGCGCAAAGTACCCATGTTCTGCGCGCATACACTGAATTCGCGGCCATGCTCAGGATCCACATAACATTCAAGCAGATTTTAGGACCAAACTTCACACATCAGCCGACCCGCCACCTTCCCGTCTTCCCCACATTTGTCCCTGTCTCATATTTTCGATTCTCAACTTCTGCGCCAGCGAACACGCGCTCTAATTAGTTCGTATTTGCACTCTTTGTCATACAGTGTAAGTCTGAAGGAGGAGGTACCTATCAGTGCGCTGAATTAAAGCAGGGGCGGCTCTGACACCATCTGTCCGTCATCGGTGGCGTGAAAAATATTTGCTAGGAACTGACAGGTGCCGTCACTGAGGCACTGCACCGGACATTTGTGATGTGCGGCACTTGTTGTGGACGTGCCCAGCGACGGCTGCTATTAGAAAATGGCTCCTCTGGGAGGCGGGCCTCTAGTGTAACCGCGAACGTGACTAGGTGAACAGGAGTATGCCCAATCATTTCATCCACAACCTCTGTGACTACGACAGCGAAACGGGTCTTCACTCCTTTTTTTTTTAACATTCCACCTCCTGCATTCCTTTCCCCTTTCTCAACTCAATCCTCATGACACACTTCTCGAATTAAAAGAAAAAAAGAGGTAGCCAGCAGACAAAACAGCATATTCTAATCTCCCTAATTCGGACGGGCTCCCTTGGTCGCCCGCAAACAGCAGTGCCGCAACAGGCAGGTAGATGGAGGCAGCAGGCATGGGAAATCATTTCGGTTACGTGGGCCGCGGAAATGTAGTGGCCTCCGTCGGCTGAGTCCCGCATCTCACTTTCAGCTCTCCGCAGCCCACTGCGTGAGCTGCCCGCGCCACCGCCGGCGACCCGATATTTATTTATTTATTCATACTGCCGGTACAGGCCAAGGCAGAAGTTGCAGTTTTACAAAGCACACACCTTGTTAGAACTTTTGCATGTAAAATACAATCAAAAACAATCAAAAAGAAACTTTTTGAACATTAGAAAATTTTGCACGTCACTGAGAGCAAGAAAAAAGAAAATATTTGATTAGCGCACAAAAACGTCCGCTGCCGTGGTGCAATGTGGAGAAGAAAGGTCCGTGGCCGTAACAGCAAAGTACAACAATTATAATTATGAGTAGGTACGACTGGCAGAAGGTAAATAAAAGAAAACAGAGAGCAACGTACATAGATCACTTAGAGGGTGACAGGTAACAAGGTTAGTATAAAAAACATGTTTTTATGCACTCATAGAACATTCCCGTAGTGCAGCTTCAAAGCCCTTAGTCTCAGAATTTATAACTTCATTGGGTAGTTTGTTCCAGTTATGTATTGTCCTCACGAGAAAAGAATAATTAAAAGAGTCTGTCCTGTAAGTCAATGGTTTGATATGTTTACTGTGTTTTGTCCTTGACTGGATGGAACTGTCTGCTACAATCTACCTTTCGAGGTTTACTTTGTAATAGCCACGTAAAATATGATAAAAGAAAACAATCCTATTGTGTTTCATTTTCTTCTTAACAGTGGTTAATCCAGCCTTTATTCATAGTTCTGAAACTGACTGCATTCTAGAATAAGCATTATAAATGAACCTAAGAGCTTTGCTCTGCACACGTTCACATTTCAAAATATTCTGCTCAGTGTATGGCTCCCAAATGCGGCTTGCGTAAGGAAATAGTGGCAGGACTGTCATTTTATATGCTAATAACTGGACATCTGGCGTGGCATCAATTAGCTTCTTCCGTAGCGTCCAAAGCTTTCAGATCGCCTTATCACAAACTTGATCTACATGCGATGACCAATTTAGATCATATCTGAGACACAAGCCCAAGTACCTGAACTCAGCGACATCGTTTAGAATGACATCAAGAATTTTATAAGAAAATACAAGGGGTTGTTTTTCACGCGTCATATGCGTACAAACGGTCTTCTCTGTGTTCATGTCCATTTGCCACCGTTTGCACCAGGTACTGATTATGTCCAGATGGTCATTCAGTCTCTTCTGATCACAAGATTTTACATTACAACAAATAATAGTATAATCTGCGTAATGTTTAATCGCTATCTCTGGGGAAAAGCCGGTGCTCATATCGCTAACATACAAAGAGAAAAGCAAAGGACCTATCACAGAGCATTGTGGAACACCTGATCGTACATTTTTATTTGAGCTGGCAACGTTATTAAGAAAAACAAGCAGCTGTCTATGTGTTAGGTACGCCTCAATCTATTTTATTACAATATTAGTTTTCAATAAGTTGTGAAGTTTCAGTAGTAGCTAACAAGAATAAAAGCGCAATAACACGACACAAAGAAGGAGGAAACCGAAAGGACAGGCGCTAACTTGCAACACTTTACTGTCTTCATAAACCACCGCGTATATATCAACCACAGGGGGGGGGGGGGGGGGTAAAGACAGATAGGGGGGATCACAGTTGAACGCACGTGCGTAGAAAACTCGAATGGCATAACAAGAACAGGAGATTCCGCAGATACTATGCCATATCTAAAAACTGACATTCTTTTTTATAAATCACGATCGACGGGGTGCTAACACATGCACTCCCACTCTTACATATTCTGTGCGCTTCTATCAATTCGCGTGCGATCGTGTCTTTACTTTTGCAGATTACACTTGTTTCCAGAAGTTTTGCTCCACATGCCTTCTTTCTTCCTTCTTCTCCTTTCCAGCAATCCTTACAGTGAATCGGTAGATTTGACCCGGTCCCATTCTTTAATGACAGACTGTGTTCTCTCAAACGGTCATTAATACATCGCCCCGTTTGGCCGATGTAAGTTTTACCACACGTCAGTGGGATGCTATACACAACTCCAACCGCACAATCTACAAAAGGATTAGCATGTTTCGTTTGGCAAACTTTGTTCTTGTCCTTATCCGGGTTAGTCCTTCTTTGTGTCGTGTTATTGCGCTTTTATTCTTCTTAGCTATGAACCAACATGCCCCGGAGAGTGTTTTACTGACATTCAGTAGTAGCTTTTGGTGGGATATTCTATCAAACGCTCTCCTAAAATTGATAAAGATGATATCTATTGATCTAAAGATGATATCTAAAGATGATATCTATTGTCAATGGAGTGAAAATCAGACTTTTTGCTGGCGACTGTGTGATTTACACAGTCGTGCGGGGAGTCGAGGATCAATGGAAACTCAATCTGTCATTAAATAACATTGCTCTCTGGTGCGAAACGTGGGGCATGAAAATAAACGCAGAAAAAACTAAGTATTTAAGTGTAAGTCATAAAAAATCGTTGTTAAGGTTTAGCTACACATTAGGGAGGTCCGTTCTCAGCCAAACAGACACTGTTAAGTATTTAGGGGTAACACTTACACGCACAATGAAATGGGATGTACATATTAACAACACCTGTGCAAAAGCGTTTAAAACACTAAAATTTTTACGGAGAAAATTAGGCAAGGCTCCTCCTGAAGTAAAACTTAAAGCCTACAAAACTCTAGTCCGACCAATTCTGGAGTATGGTAGCATAGCCTGGAACCCGCATCAACAGTACCTGATAGATTGCTTGGAAAGGGTGCAAAATAAAGCACTACGATTTATCTACACGAAATACTCCCGGTTTGAAAGTGTCAGTGCTCTTAGAACACAAGCTGGCATTCCCACACTTGCGACCAGGCGTCGCGGTGCCGCCATGAAGTTTCTTTTCATGCTTTACCATGGGTCGCTCCGTTTCAATAAAGATCAGTATCTGCAGCCACCACACCGTCACACTAAACAAAAAAATCATGATAAGCACATCCGGCCATACGTCACACGGTGCAATACCTTTAAGTTTTCTTTTTTTCCGTCGTCCGTAGAGATTCGGGATTCTTTGCCGGGGGATGTTGTTGACGACGATTCTGTGTCTAGCTTTGTGAATAAGGTAGAATCTTTGTTTCACTCAGTGCCATAACGCGGAGGCTTTTTTTTTTCTTTTTTTTTGCTCTTTTCTACCGTTTGATTTTGGTTGGAATGATGTTCTGTTTAAGATAACAAGTTCTAGTGTTAATATATTTTACAAAGTGTTGTACATTGTGAATACCTTTGTAACCCACTGCCTGTATAGGCCTGTCAAAGGCGTACAGTATTGCTAAATAAATAAATATATAAAAATAAATATTTGACCTCTTTCTTCGATACATTTGGCAATGTCGTGTACAAATTCACCTAATATGGTAATAGTGGAATATCCGCGCCGGAAACCATGCTGGTGACAGAGCAGCACCACATTTGCTTCAGCAAATTCCATTAAGTGTTTAGTTAAAATGTGTTCAAGTGTTTTGCAACACGTACTCGTCAAAGATATTGGTCGGTAGTTTGTTACATCATGTTTTGCTCCTTGCTTATGCATTGGTATTACTTTGGCATACTTCCAGTCGCCAGGGACGTCACCAGATAGAAGAGACTTGTTAAATATTTCTACAAGATGGTATGAACACCATTATGCGTGCCTTTTTAGGAAGGTATTAGGAATTTCGTCCGGTCCTACGGATTTTTTCGTGTCCAGATTAAGAAGAAAGTTAAGAACTCCGTCGTGACTAATTTTTATATCCGGTAAAGACTGTATGTTTGGTAAGTCTTCTTGACGCGGTGTTGTACCATCATCCCAGGTAAATACGGACTCGAAATATTCGTTAAAAAAGCATGCCATTTCGCTACTATCACTATCTTTACAAGTAGCATTTTTTAAGAATGGAATGGGGGATTTCTGTTTTGGCAGGTACCGCCAGAATTGTCCAGGAGATGTTTTCATCAACGTAGTCAATGATTCATTCATAAACGGCTGTTTTGCTCTCGCAATCTCTGCTTTAAATGCCCGGGAAAGGTTTTCAACCTGTTCGCCTGTTGCATTTGAGGTTTTATTTGTGCATTTTGTTCTCATACGTTTCAACTGGCGCTTCATGTGAATAATATTCTGCGATATCCATGGATTTCTCTTGCAAACTTTCTTGATGCGCATAGGAATGAAGGATTTTATGCATTCGTAAATTACTTTTTTAAACCGTTTCCAAGTATGATTTACAGATGTTGGTTCACGAGTTACAAAATTACTGAAACCGTCGAAGCCTTGTTCTAGACAATCTAGTACTCATACATCGGCTGCTCTAGAAAAATCAGGGACTAGCGCAGTTTTTGCGGGGTGGGGTTTTTGGCACTTGATGGCCAGCCGGACGATTACCAACATATGGTCGGAAAGACCACTCATGACGTCACAGCGTGAATGGCATTTTGTTTCTGACTGACTCAGAAAGACTAAATCTAGTAGGGATTTTCCGGATTCATGCATTCGTGTAGGCGTGCTGACAAGCTGAACCAGATATATGGAAAAATACGAGATTTAAAAAGGCACGGGATGTTGCCACATCAACCGCACCCTCCTTATAATCTGTTCAGTCTATATAGGGCAGATTTAAATCCCCAGTCGTTATAGTTTTCTTTGTTGTGTTAGCAAACAGGGGTATTAAATAACAATTTAGTGACTGTATATAATCTTCAGTGGTACCCGGAGGTCTATACACCGCAATGACTGTGAAAGATATAGTACCGATTTTCATACTGCACAAGACGCACTCTAGGTCTGGTGGTGACGGTATTTCAACGCAGATAACACTGTATTTGTAAACAATGGCAACACCTCCACCTCTGGTTCCACGGTCTTTACGGCAAGCTGTGAAATTAGGCGGGATAAATTCTGTACTGTCCATAAACTCGTTAAGCCATGTTTCATTGACAACGACTATGTTTGGTTCATGCTCAAGAAGGATTCTTTCAAAATGTGAAGTCTTGTTCACTAAACTTCGTGCATTCAAATTTATAATGGTTAGCATGTCAGGAATTCGACACCGCATGCTCCGGGGTTTTACCGTTTGAGCTGTGACCAGCTACCTGATAAGCCACACGCGTCGCAGCATCATCGCCCCAGTAGTACGCCTTATCATTGACATATAACTTGTCGTGCACTAGACGCACACGTGCTCCATTCAACTTCTCGTTTTTGGCACTTTCCCAGAGGCATTTTCTGCGATAAACCACACCCTTTGAAAAACCTTCGCAAAAGAAATGCCCGAGTTTTTAAGCTTTTTGGAGTTTTGTAAAATTGCAATCTTTTCTTTGAAGTCGTATAATCGGAAAATCACCGGCCGGCGCGATGCTCCTTTTTTTTTTCCTATGCGATGCATTCGCTCTATACTGGTAGGGCAGACACCAACCACAGTGAAAAATTTTTATTTGCAGCTTTTGACAGAACATCAGGGGTTTCATCTTCTTCGGGCAGTCCAAATACGATCAAGTTATTACGCCGCTGGCGATTTTCCAAATTATCTACCTTTTTCGAATGCTGAGTGATATCTTTTCTTATCTCGTTGACTACTTCTTGTGTCTTGGTTACACAGGAAAGTGGAGCTTCAAGATTATTTAGCCGGTCTTCGAGAATTTTTATAGTAGTACCATTTTCTTTAACGTCCTTGTGTACTGCTCGCTTGTCGTGCTTAATATCACCAAGCGTTTTTGTATGTTCCTTTAGTGTTTGAAAAATTGGTTCCAGCTTCTCATTAACGGTAGGGGGACCCGAGTTCAATTCAACATACCCACTTGTCACAAGCTTAACAAATGCAGACCAGCAATCACACAAAATCAAGAACAGTGTGCGGGGGCACGGCACGACAATAAGAGACAAATGGTTGCTTCGAAACGAAGGTGCACTCTGTCTTACCTGCAGACAGGCAAAGATGAGCACATTTAAGGCAATGTTGGGATGCGTGCCGGGCCCGCAAGTGAGTTTGTGAGGATCCAGGTGCTTGCTTAAGTAGACAATCAGCAGAACCGTGGTCGACGGTGATTGGTGAATACTTCTTGGGTAGATTCCGTTGTAGACAGCGCACCTCGCCGTCACTGCGGGCGGCTGAAGATCAGGCTCGGCGATCGGCTTGTACTCCAGCTCGCTGAGCATAGTTGATGGCGTTGTAAATGCACCGGTCAGTAGCGGAACCTGCAGACAGGCAAAGATGGGCACATTTGAGGCCATGTTAGGATGCGTGCCGTGGGCTGCCGCGTGACAATGTTGGGACGCGGACGCCTCTTCCCAGCTTCCTCCAGAGGGTGCTGGTAAGAGAAGAGCCGCGGACAGCAACGATAGACAGAGAAAGGTGTGTCCGACGGGCGAGAGGCAACGTGGATCCCCACAACCTCAAGGCCCTGAACTTATCGCGCTGCATCAATAATCTTGTTTCTCCTTCGATTCACAGCAGCCCGCTTGGACTTCCACGTCGACTGTCGCCCACTATATCGATCCCGGTGGCCATGACTCTCTGCGTCGGCCCCCATATCGTGGCTCCACCACTGAGCGCCAAGTTATTCAAGAACAGGTTGACACGTTACTTCAGAAAAGCAAGATTCAGGCCTCACACATTACATGGACCTCGCCCGCGGTACTGGCGAAGATGAAAAGTGGCTCTTCTTTTCTGGGTTGATTACCGCCGCTTGAGTAAGGTCATGCGAAAGGGCGTTTACCTTGTTCCTCGTATTGATGATGCTCCGGACTGCATACGAGGATGACACTCTTCTCTAGATTTACGCTCTGGGTACTGGTAGAGGACGGTCGGAATTCATCCGCTCCCATCCACACAGTTATCCCCTACCGCCCGGCCTCATCCGAGTGTACAACTCTTTCTGATTGCGCCCAGAACGTATAAGACTGCGACCAGATTGCATAGTCACTCACGATAGACAATCAGGGGCGCCGAAAACATCATCATGACGACGGTCATCTTGAGGTGGCTTTCCCACCTGGTTGATTTTTCTGGTTGTGCACCCGCTCTAGTGCTCCCGGCCTGTACAAGAAAATTTTTTCTCAATACCGAGGCCCCTACCGTGAATTTGAGCGTACGCCTTAAGTAAGCTACATATTGAGCCCTTCACGCGGTATTCCGATCTCAGCCGACGTGCCCGCGAGGCTGCGTGTCCAAAGGCTCAAGCCGTATTACAACCCTGTTGTAATTTTTGCACCATGATTCGCCAGGATGGCTTCTTTTCTTTCCGGTGCCATTGTGAAGAAGAAGGGCATTAGCCTAGTCTCACTTCCGTCGCTCAGGCCGAGAGCCTGTTGACCTTGAGAGACCACGGACGGCGCCGTAGTTTCGCCGCGTACTAAGTGTTGACCAAAGCCTCTGTTACAGAGGCCGTTATATAATAAAAAACTTACGATATCAAGATCAGTCTACAATGCTGGTACTTATATTTCAGGACGCATCACAATAGCAAAAAAGCAAGTAAGTAAACTGAAAAAGATCAAGAAAAGATAGAATACTGTTCCAGAAGAACAACACTCGAAAAAGAAACGGCAAACACATTGATTCCATGCACAGAAAATACATTCCCATTTCTTTAACGCTGCAACTGACCACACAATTGTGTGCTTTTATAATAAATGGCAGGTTATTCTTTAACGACGTAAATTCATAATTGTTTCGGAATCCCGGGAGGAGCTAAATATCCTAACAACGCGTGGATTGTTTATCATGGGTTCGTCTTTGAGGTGCTAGATTCAATAAAAATCTTGGAATCTTGGAAAAACCTTGGCAAGTGAAGAAGTAAAAAAAGCGAAGGGGGAGATGTTGATACATATGTTCAGCTCAAAATATGCTGTACCTTTTAAACGCTCTTCGAGTGGGAGACGGGTAATCAAGGTTAGCAGCATGTCTCACGATCCTACTTTGAAGTAGAATTTTTCCAATGTTTCCGTTTGTCGTTCTAGCCCATACTAAGCCACAGTAATTCATACAGTAAACATATTACTTATTTTATATTGTGTCTAAATATATCACTTAGATTATTATATTAACTGTGTAGTATTATAAAACAGACAGGGCAAAGTCCTGAAGAACCAGGGCGAGCGTATAAGCAATATGTGGGTACGTCAGCTGGACTGGATATTGGTTACTGGATTTAATAGTGGGCGCCTTGTTAATAACCTGCACGAGAAACAGTAGTGGGTTAAACATAGTGATGGCGGGAGGCCTGCCAACGTGCCCACCGGCGTAGCTTGAAGATGGCAGTCTTTTTAATTCCAAGATTGATGATGTCGATGAGGCTGGACGTGATATCGTACAGGGGTGGTTGTAGATACACGACTCGCGCGCACAATCTTCAGGGAAAGCTTGAAGTCTGATAACATCTGAATTTGTTCATTGCCATAAAAAAGCAACAGCACAAAATTCAACATTACAAAGCAACATGGACACCGATAGCCATACTACAAATAATTAAGCAGATTGCTTTGTGCTCGAATTGAATAAGTGCTATGCAGTTGCCAGCAGTAAAAGTGGGTCTACTTTATTCGATTACAGCAATTCTGTGGAAGTTAGTAAAGGATTTTTTTTGCTTTTTGCTGCTAACTCCAATGCGAACTTCTGAAGTGTCTGTTGAGTGAGCAAGCTTTAACCTTTACAAAAATGTTGGATAACCAAAGACATTTGATACGCTAGGAGAACTTATGCTTAAGTAAAAAACTTCACTCTGCCTATTGTTAAGCAGTCGCAATACAATAACACGGAAAGACTTTTCGTTCTACCGGTATTAGAGCTATTGATAACAAAAATTATTTACGTGACTATTGATCACATTCAGAACAGCACAAGCTAGCTTTTAATTTCTCGTAGTAATAAGCAAGATGTCATGTTCTTTGTGAACTTTGGGAACACTTTGGCAGACATGATCTTACATCAGAGTACGAAGAATGCAGACTCTTCACGTTGTCATTCTATTCACCGCACATATTTTGTGCATTCAAAGGTGTTGCCTTCACCAATAACGTGGCGCAAAATATATGCCTAAATATCAGGCAGTCGTCTTTGAAGGCCAACACAATTTCTCCGTGCAGTATGAAGAGAGGAAGAACCACGCTGTGATAACGACTAGAGTTAGCTTTGTAACTGTGTGACAGGAGGAGGGCAGAAAATATTCGTTACTTGGCTCTTGCCCATGTTACAATGTGGCAGAACTTTCAGCATACATTTTTGAACAGAAATGAATGAGGAGTTAGCGGCTGTGCTGTGAGTGCCTTGTTTGATCCACCACTAATCCTCTTTTGCAACACCAAGCAATAACACTGCTATAATTTCTGTGTTTGCTGGTAAGTGATACTTGCCATTTACTTCGATATCTGCGTTTGAAATCTGCTCTGCACGCTGCTTTCAGGCCAGATTCTATATTGCTTTTGACTAAATATCGTTTCTCTGACTTGAATATCGGCTTCGTGTGCATTCCAATAAAAACTTTGACCGGTCGTGCGTTGGTTTTGAAAGGTGGCTTATGTGACATATATATGCGTAAATGTCAGGTTTTTGCTGGCGTCAGCAAGATTTTTTAGCCCTTTGTGATGGGCGCGCTTCAAAAGGGCATTCGCAAGTGTTCAGCCATATGTAAAATAGAAAAAAAAATGTCAGTACAAAGTGCATGGACATCTTATGGCACACGATTAATATTTATTCCGCATGTCTGTATTCAAGAAACAAATAAAGCAACACGAATGTCCTGTCGTCGAGAGTTCGATGCTCTAATCATTCCCTTCACTATAGGCATGGTATAAGCGAGATAAGACAAGCACCTTCAATAATTTGACTGTTTTCAGTAACTGTCATATTTAGAGATGCTTTGCCGCGCTACTTGATTGGGGAGATGTCCAACAAAATAAGATATTTAGTAGCTTTCGTGGCTCTAAATTCTGCCGTTGTGAAATGTACGAAACATTACCGTCTGTGCTTGATTCGGCGCATATGTTACCGTACAGCAGGCTGCAAAGAGGATGGAAAGTCAGGGTTATGAAATAGCATAAACTTAAACTTTAAAATTATAAAGTGAGAAGGTCTTTCTTATATATTTTTTTCTGCCCAATGTCTCAAGAACACACACCATTTTCAGGCAATTATTTCATAGAACCATGAGCTGCGATCGCATATTCTTTCTCGCCTGCTGGAGCGTCTTTGCTATTTTTCATTTTGAAGCCCGTGAGTAGTTCTCACTGTACGCTGAAAGCGGTCCTTTTGACGTCCACATTGCTGTCTAAAACTCAATTTGCACGTTTTTTTCAATTGCCGAATTAAGCTATCATTTCTCTGTGTGTTATATACGATTAGTGTCGGGCGCACTACTGTACACGAAAAATTGTGTGCATTGTGATGAAACCTATTACATTATTGAGCACTCGTTTATTCGTTATGAGGTAAGGTGACTTGAATATTAATGGTTCTCGAAAATCCTCAATATGTGACTTTCACTCTGGTTTCTTTCTCAGCAGTTCGACACCGAGTCCGAAAAATTAAGAAACACTGTACAATAAAAACAACATAAACCCAGCCCGCCGTAAAGTAGGTCTTGTTCTGTAATAGCGGTTTTATTTTAGGAGCATAGACCATACGGCAGTCGTCTGTTGTGGACTTTTCTGTATTATTCTACGTTAATTATTCTTACCTGCAGCACCGTCGTCAGAAAACCTCGATCTAAAACTGTAATTACCTTTCACAGGGTCCTTCTATATTCTTAAGTAAAACAGTGGAAGCTCGAGCAACTACGCATGTCCCCAACACAATCCTACGCAATGTGACCATGCAGTCTTAGAGAAATTGAGTTTTCTCTTGCTTGATAGGAACAGAGTTGTGTCCACAAGAGCAGGCAAAAGTGTTGGCCTCTTTGTTTTTTCTTTTGGCGAGCGGGTGCAGCACGAGGCTTCAAAATGCCTTTTTCGCTAGGTAGCCCACCTACAACAGTGCCTTATCCTTCTGGCATAGTGAAAGTTTTACAATTGCAGCTTTTATTTTCGCCAAAAATAGGAAAGCTTGAGCAGTGTTCGCAACACATTGAAATCAGCTTTTG
The DNA here is from genome assembly GCF_052857255.1 of Amblyomma americanum. Classification (NCBI taxonomy): domain Eukaryota; kingdom Metazoa; phylum Arthropoda; class Arachnida; order Ixodida; family Ixodidae; genus Amblyomma; species Amblyomma americanum. Next base: position 37,444,775 of record NC_135505.1, read on the forward strand.
GAGAGATTTGGAATGTGTATTCATGTAACTCTCCAGGCAGTCCTATTGAAGTCCTCCTTATCTTGCACTAATTTTGCTCATATTTCTGTACTTTACCAGAATGTAGCATTCAGCTCGACACGAAACGGGGCTGGAAGAAAAATTAGAGTCTTCGTAACAAAGAACCAGTCATAAGAAGAGAAGAACCGAGTATCCGACGACCATTAAAGATTGTGCTATTTTCAGCGCGAGCTTTTCGCTTCAGCTTAGAGCTAGCAGTTACACTTCCACCATCTCTGAAATCCTGTAATAGAGGGCACACCAAATCTACGCGAGCTTAAGTTGAATCGACGCTCCAACCTGCTACTGCCATGAGCATGGTCTCCTTTGCTTTTGGGTTCATGTAGAGTTAAGGGAACTGCATATGAACGGCGTTTCTCGAGTTGTGGTAGAAGGTCATTGTAAAGCTACAACGTGTCAGGAACGAAGCACGGCCTAAAAAACGAGTTATCACTGAATCCGCGCAGTAACACCACAGGGGCGCCCTGATGGGTTGTTTGCCTTATACGCCTGGCAGCGTCTTACTAGACGGTACCTCAATGCGTTTACCCTGGTGTTGCTTCCTGCGGGTTATAAGGAATTGCATTTAAAAACCCTTCGATCTGTCAGTGACGCTTTGAATCTGCTCCACAAGAATGTGCCCTAGGACCAGCCTGCATACGGTCAGGAACGCGTTCACGACGGCGCTCTTGAAGTGACTGATTCGGGTAAAATACAGGCGGTACAGCAAAGGTCAACCTTCTGCTCTCATTGCCACAGCAGTTTTTGAGGCGGCTTGGATAGCGCCCTCTGTTCTTCAGTGTCATTCACTTCCCAAGACACATTCGTTGTGTGCAGCCGCCGCGGTGGCTGAGTGGTTACGGCGCTCGGCTGCCGGCCCGAAAGACGCGGGTTCGATCCCGGCCGCGGCGGTGGAAGTTCGATGGAGGCGAAATTCTAGAGGCCCGTGTACTGTGCGATGTCAGTGCACGTTAAAGAACCCCAGGTGTGTCGAAATTCCCGGAGCCCTGCACTACGGCGTCTCTCATAGCCTGAGTCGCTTTGAGACGTTAAACCCCCATAAACCAAACCAAACATTCGTTGTGTGCGTGAGCGCACTGCGTCCAGATCGTTTGTGGTTACGTGATCGTGGTGTGCAGACAATGCCAACAAGGCCGGCATAAACTTGTCTTACCATTCTCCTAATAATTAGCACTATCGAAAAACTGCGGTAAATCTCCCCAACCAGTACTTAATAATAACGGGACAGAGCATAAAAGCAGGGAGTAAATATGGCGGAGTTGCTTCTTTTTTATTGCAAGGATATCTCTACCTGACGGCGTCATATCCCGATTCTTGTATGCCGTATATGAAATGGTGCCAAATGATGAGCATAACAATTCCGCTATGGAGCCAAAGAATCGGCCTACCAGCCTAGAGCACAGCTATTACTTAAATTTTGCTCCAGAGTATTGCTGACGGCGTATTGTCAGTGACCTAATGTGAACTTGTACTTTATACTGTATTTTAGAATTTCTTGCTTTATCATTATAGAGATTGTCCCAGCCAGGGTAGGAAATACTGTCTGCAGAGTAATATGGCGTGGTTGTAAAGATGAATATATAGGTGAACGTCGACTACTCAAAATCTCTGAGAAACATTAAACACAACGCGCCCAAGGTCAATGCTGCCTCAAATTTAACATAAGGAATAATGAAAGCATTAGCCATGCACTGACTCAGCCCCGGCTGACGTGAATCTCAAAAAATATATTTCTGAATTCTCTTAAAATACGCGAAATCTGTCTATAATAAAATATACGCCCGATGGTTTTCCCGGGAACGAACTCTTCCATAGAAGCGCATGCAATATTAAGAAAAAATAAACATCATTGTTTGAACTCGCGAATGCCTTTCTATGTACTTAGAAACCCTACCCGCATTGATGTCTTCAAAAAATATTTTCCTAATGGGCTGTGTTTTGTCTTCCGTGCTTCTCAAATGGTATTCTAAACGAATTATTGAGCCTCGGCTCCAGCAAGTGAGTGAGAGTTTTGCTTATGCAACAGTAATGATACCAAGCTTTAAATGTTCCCCATGGTTGTGAAACTTTCTTTTTTGCCAATGTGATTACCAGAATAGCTTTCTACAGATGCACATTCAGCCAAGAATTTTAGCGAACGCTGCATAAAGAGATGGCCCAAGTCTATATTTGAAGTAGTCAGCATGATTCTTTTACCCACAATGCGTTTAAATCTTTTAATTCATCGGGCAATTTAGAGCACGTCTCAACTTGTGGACTTAAGTAACGAGAAAGGCTGGCTTACACTTTAATTCTGCTATCTTAGTACTGTTCACTTTCAAAGGCGCGATTGTGGATGTAAAAGGTATTGTGACTTGTTTGCTTAGATATCGGCTAAACGCTATAAAAAAAAGGTCGGCAAAAATAAACACGGCACATCGAATACAGAGGAGGAACCGTCCTCTAGTCCAAAGCAGTGGTTGTTAGCTGAACGCTAGCTTAGGGATCTAGAGACTATTAAGTATATACTGCGGCCATAAATCGGTTTACTACGCGTACCAGGTTGCGCCCACTGGCCTTGCTCTTATCGATAACGATGCTTAAGTTTTTTAAAAGATGAGTCCTAACTGACCGTTACTTATATGAGATTTCATTTTTAACGCTTCTTCTGTGCAGTCATAGGACAAGAAATGAGCATCGACGAAGAACGACTATTTTAATATTAAACGTACAAAGAATGAGGACCCATTAAAAACGTGGTTTATGTCTATCTTTCATTTTAAGGTTGCGGAAGTGATGATCATATGGTGAGAAGTGGGGATGAAGAGGTGAGTAGTATTAAGTGAAGTATTTCGCATAGTACAGAGAATAGAAGTTAAACGGCTAGAAAATTTAAAGTTGAGTTGATTTTGCCGCTGTTCGTAATTGTAACGAGGTGACATCGTTCTCCGAGGCAGTTACGAGGCCTGCACTATTTTTCTAACCATTATTATTTGTAAAGCAACTACAACTACCACGCGGAACTGAGTGTACAAATGTGTCTTACTGGAGCCGCGATATAGTTTTCTGTGCAGGACCTCCTCTTGGTGTTTAATTGTCTCGTCACATCACCCA